>NC_051287.1:15684413-16044413 GCF_015220745.1 Sebastes umbrosus
TTTAAGGTTTACTCTTCAATGCTGCAGTATTTAGTTTTGTTAAAAATGAATGTTTGAATATGTTACTCCTTTTTAGTCCAAATCTGCAAGAAGTTGTCAGCACTATTAAAGAAAAACTACATGCACACACACACATGCCTGTCAGCTTTTCCTTGCATCCTCTGCTGGAGGTGTGTGGGCAGTCAGAGTGATGGTAATCTTGACAAGGATGCCAGTTGTAAACCTCTAAACTTATTGAAATGCAAGAGACAAGGAGCAAAGGAAGAAGACGATGGGGACAGGAGGAAAGGGTCAAACGTTTGACATTAAGGTAGACACTTAATGAAGCAAGCTGGAAAGAAAAGGAGGAAGAAGAGCTGGAAAAGGGGAGGGAAGTGATGCAGACATGAGTGGAGAAATAGGATAAAAAAAGGATGAAACAAGATGTGTGAAGAAGACAGGAAATGAGAGGGGAGGACAGAGAGGAGACGGAGAAGGAAAGGGATTTTTTATTTTACATCTCCAACTTTAGAGGAACTAGGATTTGTTAAATTACCACTCTTTGCCAAACTAATAACCTTCATTGAGGATTTATAAATGCATTATGTACTTTGATTTACACTCAAAAGACTGATGCAAAAGACTGCCTAATATTGTAGATTTGTTTATCACATCTTGAAGCTTTGCATAATTCAGACACTGACTTTCAGGTGGTGATACCACTCAAACCAGCACCTGCAATGAGCTCCTGAATTTGACTGTGACTGACAACTCTTTAATTTTCACAATATCTACTTTTCTTCCTCTTTTGGCAACTTTAAATGACATCATTTTAACAGCCATTGCAGTGCATGCCTTGATAATCTTAAAATGAGATTCAACCTGAAGAGTCTGATTAAGAAACATCTGCACCCATGCTTCCGTTACAGGTAACAGGAGGAAGAACAGGAGGGTAGCAGGAGGAGGTGAGGGCTGAGGGGAACGAAAGTAAAAAGAAAAACAGGGCAAGATAGGAAGAATGTGAAGAAAAATGTATGTATAATAGAGGAGACTTCAAAGATCATGTTAGTTGAAATGAGAACGGAGTAAAAAAGATGATGTCTTAAACATAGTATGATAATCTGACCAGTGATCCGAGTTTAATTCTCTGCAAAGCATGATGTAATGAAGGCAATGATCAGAAAATCAATCACAGCGAAAGACTTGATGCCTGTCGAAGACAGAAGATGTAGACAGACTGCTTTCAGGTCTGTCTTTAAAAAAAAAAAAAAGATCCTGACCCAGAATTACAGAAAGCCAAAAAAGTAACCTTATTATAAGTTTTTAGGAGACTGACAACTTTTTAGTAGAATCAATTGTTTTGCAGGATTCAGAACACTGGATTGCTTCAGTAGCTGTCTGCTTTTTGACACTTGCTTTAAAGCTATACTTTATTCATATGCACATACATTTAGATTTTCTCTGTGTTACATTTTGTTTACTTTTTACAAGAGGATGCCAGGGTTATTTAGAAGAATACGCTATTATCACAGTTACTACTTAGTCAATTACTGTACAGCTTTATAATTGCCTCGGCCAAGGAGGTTATATTTCCGGTTTGGTACGTTTATCTTTTTTTGCAGGAGGCTTACTGAAAAACTACCAACCTGATTTTCCTGAAACTTGTTGGAAGGGTGTAACATGGGTCTCAGTGATGGCAGCCTGAGAAGATACTGCATGTTTAATAATGAAGTAAACATTATATACTGAAATAAAGGGGTGACATTTATCATTTTGGCTCAATGGAAAGACGCTGGGATAGGCTCAGTCTTTGATCAAAGGATGTAATGAAGTTATTCTGCGTGATAGAATAAATGCTGATGTAGTGGGTCGAACACAGTTCACTTTTATGTGCAGGTCACACACATGTAACGCTTTCATATGTACATACATTTAATGTTTCGACTAAATTTATGGGCCTAAAAATATTTAAGCCATTTTGTTTTAATTAAAAATGTCGAAGAGCTTTTATTTACATACTTAAGGAGCAGAGAGGCGTGTTTCCAGAAGTGACTGTGTCAAGCGGCCTGTAATGAGCTTTGCTTGCATCACCGCTGTAGAACCAATTAGCTTAAAAGGGGTCTAGTAGACTGACTATACTGGATGGATCACTAGTGTACTGATGTGTGCTTGAGTGTGTGTGTGTGTGTCTCGGGGTGGGGTCACATGTCATATGCTTGTGTGTGGGCAGGAGCTGTAGTGTTGTGTCAGCACAGATATATTACCCAGATTTATGCTCTCTTGTCAGAGACACACACACACAGACAACCCCCTCTCTCTAGGTCTCTCTCTCTCTCTCTCCAAGAGCCTCACACTTGTTTCTGCAACTGTTGTGAAATCAGAAAAGCCCAGCATGTTTCTGAAATGATCAGGGTTTCTTTGTCCTCTTATCAAAATATATCAAAAATATTATTGCTGCTCTACCGCTACTACAGATGTAAGTAAATGTAAAGCTTTATTTATGTAGCACTTCTTAAAACACACAGCTACAAAGTGCTTCACAAAGGCAAAAAAAAATATATATATATAAATTAATAAAGTAAAAATAAATTCAATTCAATATAAAATAGAGCATAATGACGGATAGACCAAATAAAAAAATGGACCAAAACATAAGACAGGGAAGAAGATCTATAAAAAGGCTTGCTTATAAAGATGTGTTTTTAGAAGCCGCTTAAAACAATCCAAAGATTCAACACACACTCACTCCCAATTCATCAAGTACCGCCATTTGGTCAATGCCCCTCGGTATTGGAGACCAACGCACAGGGTACCCCTCTTGCGCTACTTTTGGACAGGTCAGGGACGGTGTGTCAATATATGGTAGGTATATGTATAGTGACCTTTCAAAATAAACTTCCGTTTTCACAGGAAGTTAGGTTTTGCGAAACAACCACTTAGTGAAGTTAACATCAACCAAGACCTTTTCCTAAACTTAACTGACTTGCGACTCACGTAACTACAGAGACTGGAGGGGCTGGAGCCGATCCCAGCTGACATTGCGCGAAGGCAGGGTGCACCCTGGAAAGGTCGCCCAACAATTAACTTAACCTGCATGTCTTTGGACTGTTGGAGGAAACCGGAGCACCCAGAATAAACCCATGCCAACACGTGGAGAACATGGAAACTCCACACAGAAGGGCCCCAAGCCGGATTCAAACCTGTGACCCTCTTGCCGTGAGGCGACAAGTGCTAACCACTGCACCACCGTGCAGCCCAATCTAATAGATTGGGCAAGATAATTCCAGGAATATACAGAAAGAAGACATTTAGGCAATCACTTGCAATGTTGGTGACCACCAGTTTAATTCAATAATTACAAGCAGACGTCACATTTAGATAAAACTGATGTGCTGTGTTGCTGAATATTACATCCTCTCACTTATTCAAACATTGATGATAAGATGATGAACGTTTCATAACAGTGAGTGTGGAAGGAGTACACTGTAAAAGTGAGGACATTTTAAAAAGTCACTATCTTTGATTAACAGCCCCAGAAGGCAGAGAGCAGCGCAAACTGCTCCTCGTATATCAGCTTCCCCCAGTGCTCAGCTGGGATAGTTAAACATCACTATACATGGGCAACCAGTCAGCTAAAGCAGTTGGGAAAAATAAAAGAGGAAAGCAACCAGAAGAAGAGCAGGCTGGAGAGCAGATACGACTATAGATGGGCAGGTAGAAAGACAGGTAGAAAGACAGGATGATGGGATTTTAAATATGTATCAAGTAGTCAGACTATTAAAAAGGTTAAAACACATTAATTCATTATATCATATATAATAATATAAATATGTAAAACGCTAAATCACATATACTGCTACGTCTCATTATGATGCTGGTCATGATCAACTTGAATGTATTAGTTATGACCATACTGAGTGATTATTGGCTCTATATACCTGCTAAAGCTCATTGTTCTGTATCGCTGGTTCTGAGTGCCTAATCAAATCACTTCAAACAGACTGTTTCAATCACAACTTAAATGTCACAAAGCCACGAGTCATTCACTTGTAATGAAATAAAACATTGACCACCTGCTGTGTCCATTCGTGATCATGGAAACATTTCTCAACTTGACCAAATCGCAGTGTGGCAAGGCAATGAGAGTGTAAAGAGGAAATATGATGATTCAAAATCATACAGACCCAATGTATGAAAGTTGTTCTGAGTGCGGTTAGAATTATTGCTTATTGCTTCCTCCTCAGACGGCAAGTGTTTGTCTTTTTACACTGGCCATGGTTATCTCTCTAGCTGAATTGAGGCACTTCATTAGCTGTATTGCATTTTCCATTTATCATATTTAATTTTAAATCAGTATAGATCACTCTTCCAGTCTTGCCATAAGATTCATAAATGAGGGATTTCATTCCCACTAAATAATGAATGGATTTTTTGATAGCATTGTCATGGCGATGCGTATTAATGAATATGTGCATAGAGGAAAGTTCAGTGATTAGTGCAGAGTAACATCAGCTCTCTAAGTCTACTGATCTCACAGAAATATGGGAAAATCACCATGACCTCTTAATGTGGCATTACATGGTGGTGGCTCGTCATCTGTTAAAATGACATGCCTGTACCCAACATATTCTCATACAAAGGTTTGCATGACGTAAATTTCTGCTTGTTACATGCATACAGTCTTTTCAAAATAAACTTCTGTCTTCGCAGGAAATTTAGGCAAGAAAGCTACTTGGATAGGTCCGGAAGTGGCGATTCTTAAGTGCGCAACATACGTGACAAATAAATCAATGTTGACTTCTGGTTTCACAAGGAACACGAAGGTAAGTCTCCTGGGCGAAATTCTGGTATTTTTTGACCCACCCATCCACACCGACCTCCTACCTATGCGGGATTCGCTGCAATTTATATTTCCTGGTTCACGATTACGTTAATTACACAAAAATTGATTTTGTGGGATATACACAAATTACAGTGCATTACTTTTCATAGGTATAGCTACAAACATGTGTATGAGACCAGCCTGTGGTACCACAGAAACAATGCCAATAGAAAGTCCATTAGGATTCTTTGTTGTGGTGGACACACAAACTCCCAGGTTCAATGGAAATACGTTTTGGCCAAAGTCTTAGGAGGTCGGGTGGAGACCAGTGTTCATTATGGTTCCATGCAATTTTTTGACGACCCATTATTCCGAAACCCCAATAAGTCAGCATGTCCACTCATTCCGATATCACAAACAGAAGCACATGGCAAATTATTATGCAAAATGCGTCATTGGATCTTCCCGGTTGCAATATTTTTTCTACTATGGCGAAGGCATGACCCGCCCTATTCTGCCTGTGATTGGCTTCCCCCAGATATTCTTACCCTAAACCTAACTCCTCATGCCTAAACCTAACCAGCCCAACCAACGTAGGCATTCAAGGCAATGAGTAGGCCTAATATGAGGCAGAGTGGTTGGACATGCCTTCTCCAAAAAATCGTGAAGGTCGATAACCTCATTCTGCATAATAATTAGCCATGTGCCTCTCTGTTTGTTGCACAGAGAGTGTGTATCATCATAGAAATGGGCCTTCGGACCATGAAAGCAAATAAAAATCCAATGCCAGTATACTGTGTATACAGTATACCAGTGTATACAGTATGTGATATAGACTTATACGGACTTCCAACGCACTTCTAATATGGAACATACGCATAATGTACTTTTTGTATGGAAAATATGTGAATTCATTATACTTTGATAAATATTACAGAAACAAAATAAATGGCTAACAACATTGGTATTAAAATATTACAATGGAAATCTATCTATCTCATCTGAACATCTAAAAGCCATTCTCTGAATATGTTAACAGCGCTGTGTTCAAATTTAGTTGTTCTTTTTTTCCAAGTTGAGCTCAACAAAAATCTCTCAAATCAAAAACAAACACAAACACAGTCTAGACATACAGTAGGTAGAGCTGTTTTTGAGTGTCTTTATAGGTGTGTGTTTATCCAGTATGTGTGTGCTGCTGTTTGGGCTCCCTACCTGAGCTCCATGCTGACACTGACATGATGCAGATACAGTATTTGTTCCGCATTAACGTCTTTAAACACCCCACCACTTCCCTCACACACACATATTTCTGAGTGTCTGACAACAGACTGTAACATTCAGGATTTCGGGAAAGTCTTGGATGCACCAGAGCTGAACTTTCCTTATTTCAAAAGAAAAGATATTAAAATTACAAAGTCCTGCTGTGCTGTGGTGTCACCTGCTGTTTCACGGTTTTAAATCTTGGCAAAAACACAGAATTAAGAGAAGGAGACAGGGAAAAAGACAGAAAATGTTTGCCATGTTTGAAGCAGTCGTGGGACCGTCTAGAGTTCAGACTTGTTTTTCTTCTTCTTTAATCCACTGCCATAAAGCAGTTTGGAGGGAGGCAGGGGGGAGTTGTCAATTGGTCCATTGGGAATTTGACCAAAAGCCAAGAACAACCAGCGTGAGCCTTGGCGGGCTGATAGCTGCTGTGCCTTACCAAATCAATTTAGTAAGCAGTAACATTGTTAAATCAAATCATAACAAAGACTGGAATATTTTTTTCATCTAAAGCAAAAAAGCTCACTTTGTACTTTTAAAGGTGACTCAAGAAAGTGTTTCTAATGCATTTCTTCCAGTATTATTTATCTTCTATTAACATCTCAGCACATACTGATCCATGTTTCTGCAGTGTTAGTTGCTCTTCATTGCACCATGCGTTCATGTTTCTGGGTTTCTAAAGATAAGCGTTCCTTCAACCTATTGTTGTTTCCTCAGGCTCCCTTATACGCTGATTTTTACCTTATCTTATCTATCTTAGTTGCAGATATAGTGTAAAAAATGCCTTCAGTTCTTGCTTATTCTCTGTGTCTCTGGGGTGCAGCTGCAGAATCCTTCATCCAGTGACGTGGAAGTCACGTCGTTGGGGGCAAGGAATGATAGAAGTAGACTAGTGCTACTTCAGCTTTGGTAGCTGAAAACGCCCTTGTTCTCTTCACTTGTATTGTAAACTAGTTATGTTTTCAACAGCGAAAGGGGCATCCCAAAATACGAGTGCAGAGGACGTTATGGACGATTATTTTTAAAGTGTACATTTTACAGTGTTTCGGCTGACTCGGATATTCAGCCGGAGAGAGGCAGCAGGGAGGATATAACCGGCGGGGACCCTCCAGAACTTGAGCTGCCGAGAGCAAACACCGACTGGTGGAGTCTTTACTCAAATTGCCATCCGATTGCTAAAAGAAATGGGATCATTCTGCTGTAATGAATGTGAGCGTGGGCAGTTTCTGTTGGACGCTGTCACCGACGACAACGCAGAGAGAGCGAGTCATGTGTGCGTTACAATGCATGAAAGATTTCTTCCTCACTCGGACAGAGGTGTGCTGAAGATTAACTGGACTAGACAACCAAGACCAGCAAGGCGATTTTATGGGGAAATTTTGTCATTGGAATTTGCTAATTTAATGGTCTCCCTCCAAAGAAGAAGGGTTGAGAACCGCCAACGAGCAGCTAGCAGAACAACTGCTCGGCCAATATATTCTCACTCCCAACTCGTCAAATACTGTCGCTTGGTCAGTGCCCCTCGGCATAACAGACCGACGCATGGGTTACACCTCTTGCATCTGGATGGCGTGTCAACATATGCTCGTTATATGCATAGTGTCGTTTCAAAATAAACTAAATAAACTTCACAGGAATTTAGGTTGAGGCAACACAACTACTTAGGTAGGGTAAGGAAACGGTCATGGTTGACGTTAACTTCACTGACTAGCGACTCACGTGACTCACGGGGCTGACGATACCGACGAGTCACGTGACTAACAACTGATGAAATTCCGGTCTCCCTGTTGAAAGTCTTGTTTTTCTTTGATCCATTCACCTCCCCTCCTGCCACCCCGAGTAGATTCTCACACTATTTATACTACGCCACTTGCTCCGACCGTCAAATACCGTCGCGGTTGGGTTTACATTGGAGTTAGTTGAAAGCCTGGTTCGTCACATACTATCACTAAAGGGTGCCTCCGTGGGTCGGTTTCCAATATATATTTTCACATCTTACTCTGTGAATTAAGGATTATTCCGACCAAACCAGAGTTGCTGATTGGTGGAACAGTGGAAAGACTAACCAGGTTTGGTGATTTTTAATACGATTATGTCCAGTTTGAATAAAGTGTGTTTTTGGATAAATTAACAAGGCAGTTAAGTCTGTCTTAGTTTGGTGTAAGATATAAACTTGAATTCAGAAGGTGTACGGTTGTATTTTTCTGTTTATGTGTAAGAATATTTCCTTCATTGACATTTTGTGAGTTAATTTATCAGATGTAGTGTAGCAAACTCGCCGCTTGCACGCAATGCATCCTGTTACATGTATGCACAGCCGGCACGGTTCAGCGAGCAGGATAAATCAGCTTTCTCGGTCAATATAGCACACGCTGGGGAATTAATTTCTTCAGTGGACTTCATTTACCATCAGCACTTTTTGGGCATCCATATGAAAAGGTGGCAAATTGTCCCTTTAATGATAAATTTCACTCATAGTGAATCATAGCATGGCTGTAGACTGTCACTGTATGTGTAGACATACAAGTGTAGGCTGAATGTAAGTGTACAATATGTTAGCACACACACATTTAATCTTTTGTCACAGGTGTAAATACATCATGTACTTCACTGGGACTTCTGTGTGTACTGTATGGCAAAGGGATAAAGATAAAACAAATAGAAGTGGCACAAGATATTTCACAATAAGCAACCAAACTGGAATAAACATGATGTGACAAGGATATAAATCAGCTTTCTGGAACTGCAGTTGACAGTACTCTATGAAAAAAATAAATCAACGGAAAAATGCCACAATCTGAAGAGGAAAAGGAGACACTTTGTTTTGCACTTGTCAATGTTTTCCATAGTTCCTCATGTATAATACCTGTCCAACAAGCTTATATATATTCAATGGAAAGCCAGGTTTGTGAGACAGTTGTGCTGATGAGCAGGGGAAAGTTGTGCTTGTGTTTTTAGAACTGCAGAGTCAGATGTATCATGAATCCCAATGGAAATCAATCCATCTAGCTATCTAATAAAAGTGAATTTTGTTTATAGTTCAGGCTCCCATATAGTCAAATTCAGAGTGGAGGAACTTTTGATAATGTTAGCCTTATCCTGCCGATCATTGTTGAGCGCTGACTTTCTCTGTGTTGTACTCTATTCGGCATGTTGAGCTCTGTGTTGTTTTCATATTGTTAAGGTGGTGCAAAATGCAATGGCATGTTGCTGTATGCATGCCTTAGCATAGATGAGTGCGTTTATGTGTGGACAGGTATCCTGCCAACAGAGATTGGCCTCCAACGAAAAACAGCATCAGTTGACATTGGGCCTCATGCGGCAACATTCTCTTAAATTTCTCTTTTATTTCCTGAGAAAAAATATGAGAAGTCAACTCCAGATGCACCAAACATTCTTAACCATCCAAATCTGCTCTTACCCAGGTGTGCTGGATGATGAATCCCACTTGATCGTAAATTGGAGGTCTGTGGACGATTATTAGCATAGGTAACGCCCCCTAAACACTACTGTATATAAGGAAAGGTGTTGTGCCATGTGCAAATACTTTGCACAAGCCCAATAATTGGAGAGATGCCACCAAAAAAAAAGGCTGTAAGAAGAAGAACTGAGGTACTGTTAAATAAACTTAAAGTAGATATGATTGGTGTTAGAGGTAAAATCAAAGGCCTGGATGGCGAAAGCATCTAAGAGCAGTATGTTCGCCATTCAGAAGCTGAACGCACGCCGTGTCATCCAAATGTTTTTATAGTCTTAATTGGGATCAATGGACCAATAGTATTTCTTTATCCCACAAATGTAATAATACAATCATTATAATTACTCTAAAACATATAATAATCTAAATTTGATTAGTGTATATGATATTAATGTTTTTTTTTTTTTTTTAAATGTTCCTTCAATTTAAAACTTGTTTCCTTGTGTTGGACAAAAGACTTTTGGACAGTGAAAACAAAATGTTATTTTCCTCTTATCTTCTTATCTAGTGCTCTCAACCATGCGTACAATTTTCTCTTACCCAAGAGAAGAGGAAAAATAAGAAAACAGTGAATCCCAGAAATCAATGGGTACCAACAAAATGAGAACAAATACGAACAAAAATAAGAGGAAATCTGTTCTTATATATCACATGCACACGTCCCAATGTGTGTCAATGTTCAAATGACAAAAGAATTAGGACTTTTGTCTGTTGGGAGCAAAAAGAAGTAAATGTTATATAAGGTTGTTATGGAACCACAAAGCCTGCAAAGGAAGGAGGTCGGGATGGTTGGATGAGTCAACAACATGTCTGACTTTAACACGGGGGACTGCTGTTTATGTCCTGTTTCCTACTAACAGTCAATGATGGCCCAGATCAGAAGACGTGTAAATGTGTAACTCTGGAAGGCAATTCCTACAGTGTCTTTTCCTGTTCAATTTGGAGCACATGCAGTGCCAATAAATATAGGCATAGAAGATCATATATCGTTATTCACCTAAATCAGCCTCACATCTTGATGCCAAAGAGGCCAGGAATCATCACAGAATCGTCTTTGGTTTGCTTAATGAGTGCACACTATGCAGCATGTCCATTAAATCCAAAAAGTAAATCATACAATTACGTTATCATGAGCTGATTAAAAGCGGCATGCATATATGTACAATGTTGTGTGTATGTAGTTTATGTGTGTGTGTGTGTGTGCTTGTAATTGAAGAGATACCATGAAGGATGTGCGTGAACCACATTACTGTTATCAGGCATTAGCACTAATGGGATTTCACCCATCACAGGCTCTTTGTGATTACAGTTATCACCAATGGTGACCCTTTCAAACCTCCCCATGGCCCCCATAACACAAATACACAAACTCAAATACACCCACACACATACATCCCAATCCGTCTAGCTCCGGGCTCTACAAACCTCAGTCCACTAAACTGTCATTGCAAGGTTCAGACTTTTTCTGACAGGAGGATGTCAATTGCAATTCTCAGACAGAGTTATAGACTCTCTCTCACAGACAGGTAGACACACAGGTAGTCAGAGTGAAAGATACAATGACAGACCGTAAAATAGGAGACAGAAATAAACAGATACACAGCAACTCCACTAGTCTGACAGATACGCCAACAGACATACCCACACACCACTGCACATAACATTTAGTTTGGCGTGAAGAAACATTTTTAGAGATCGCGCTGTTCTGGAGGGACTAATTATATCACCGGATCAGTTAAATTTAGTGGATGAGGAAAGTGGAGGCACTGAACCACATCTTTTAAAAATAACATTACTGAATGGAAGACATGAACACACATTGCCAAATTAGCAACTTACTTACTAAAACTCTATATTTTGTGTAAGGTTTTTAATGTGGTGGACCCTTACAACCGGGACAAAAGCCAGCAGGATTGAGGTGTACAGTGAGCGTGGTGGTAAAGTGAGCAGCAACAGACCAACCATGATTTTCCAGAGCTCGGATTTTTAATTGTGACTATGGACAAGTTACAAAAATCACAAAACTCAACAATGGTTAACAGGCAGATGGACAACAAAACTGGGTAACACGAGATTCCAGGATTGCCTTTACACTAGACCTGATCTTCCCCTCGCTCTCATACACAACATTGCTTTTCCCACCTGGCATATATACCTGTGTTCCATACCAACAATGAAGGGCACATACCCACTCCCACAATTAATTTAACTTCAATATAACCTTAATATTTACATATACAACATACAAATACATATTACATAATACAGATTCAATAATTTGCATGATAAATGGAAGATATATCCAATGAAAGCCAATTTAACAAACAAACCCCTCCACCCAACTCCCCTCTCTCCTCCCTGGCACTTGGTTCAGCCTAACAAGCTAATTGAAATCAGCTGGAGACCTGTGGCTGAAGTTTCAGGAGGTAGGCCTCAAAGAGAGAGTTTCCCAAAATAAAAGCACAACATAATAACCTGAACTTCCTGTATTAGTGTGTTTTCTTGAAATTAACAGTCAATTGACATGTGTATGTCTTTTCAACTCCAGGGTCTGAAAAGTGAAGCCAATGAGGAAGTGCCTTAAACTTGCATTTTTTTTTTAATGGCCAGCCGGCAAAAATAAGTCTGATTGTATATAAGTCGATGAGAAAATGACCCTACTTCTCACTTGATTTATCACCTCAGTAAACATTGCAAACATGAGTTTATGGTCTCAGTCGCTAGTTTCAAGTTTTCCTCAATAGAGCACATTTAGAGTCAAATAAACAATAAAGCAGGGTATGTTTTGGTGCGTGGCTACTTTGTGATTGACAGGTCGCTACCAAAGTGTTGTCCGGTCTGGGAGTTGCCCGTGTTTTCGTCTTACAACTTTAACCCTTTCACAGTTTGTTTCCAGCTCTTGAAAGTTAATTGCAACATTTTGGTCGCCTAATAATGTCTATTCAGCATTTGGTTGCACTCCACTCTCTCGTGTCACTTCTGGTTGCAAAAAAACAACATAGCGACGGCCAAAATGCAGAACTCGAAGACTTCAAAGTGGCAGTCCACAAACCAATGGGTGACGTTATACCTTATATACAGTCTACGCTTTTCCTCTAGCGTTACCATGAGGTGGACAATACTTGTTGTTTTGAGTAAATTTTCTCAGCAACGGCAATGAAACGTAGTACAGACATTCATTCTCCCCTCAAGATGAATGGTAAAAATGTTCCTCTGATACCAGGAACATTTTGGTTTAGAGTTGCTAGCCTGGCTGTTAGACTCTTAGCCTTGATTGTACTTTAGGGAACATGTTAATGTTGTGACTCCCAACATATTTGGCAAATCTGTTGCCACTGCATACTTTTGTTCACTTGTAACCATAGCTCCCTCTCATTGTGAACATATTGATTTTTTCAAACAAAGGTGTAACTAATAACATGATTTATGGCTGCCTTCCATGTAGGTGTGTCAGTTCCAGACCCCTGACATTTTGCATGCCGGTTCACTGGTACAGTATGGCTTACATGGCACATTGAGATGGAACGAAGCAATCATTATCGATATTTTAAATTGCTCAGCCTTCATATTTCACTTGATACCACCCCCTCTGATTATGGTGACTGTGACATGATCTCTGGGAAGGATAGAGTGAAAACATTAACCTACAGCAATGACCTCTAAACAGCAACATGTCATTACAGTAAAGGTCACTTTAAGAACACCATGAATAAAACCTGCGGGGCTTATGACCTACAGGTTAAGAACTGCTAACAAAAACAATTATACCAACATATGCAAGAGGATGACGGAATGCAATTTGAACACTACAAACTATGGCCTCTCTGACAAAGTCTGAACAAAAAAAAAATTACACAACCTATTTAAAAGAAAATGTTGTGATCCGTCAAGTGGGCGACCCATTAAAAGTAAGTGACAGTGTTGACGGGTGGGAAACTGGTGAGGGATCATGTTCTTGTCACAGCACTAGCGACTCCAACTGCTCGGCCACAGCACCTGTGGGGAAACTGACAGCATCTGGAGGGATAGTGTGAGCTTCTGTGTGTGTCACATCCTCCCAGGGAAGCTCCACTCTGTCAGGTGAAAAGAAGTAGCTGTCAACTCTGTGTTTATCAAAGGAGACACGCGGCTGTCCAAACCCTCCGAGGAAACAACAGTGGGAGTTAGAAATGACGACAACTCTACAGTGAACAGGGCTTCGGTCATTCCAAATTGGGAGAAGAAGGGTGGAGGATGAATTGGTTGATAGTAAGCATTTATCCACTTTGTGCAAGAAAAATATAAATTTCATTGGACTTGGCAGAGGTCTATTACATAAAATCCTAAGAAGCACCAAAAATCCGACAGGTCGGGTCACGTCGTGAATCTCCTGTCTCCTTGTCTGGACGCCTTATGAACCTGTGTTAAGCCCTAATATGATGGCTCAGCTGGGGATGCAAACTGCTGTCCGTTGGAGTTTGAATGCCAGAGGGCAAGAGCCTGGTTGTGGACAAGGTATCGCAAGAGTCTGCCAAAACAGATATTAACAGCCATCAGCAAGGCGTCTGGCTAATATATGTAGTTCTAGGATAACAGGGTTGACTACTATGGTCTGTATGTGTGCACCATGTGGCAGATCATTTTGATTCAAAAGCCCCTTACTTACAATAACTGTGTATGTTCAACCTGAGCAGTCCAAATGAGAACGCTTCCTCCCTTAAAGGCTAGGTTTTTTTCATCAAGCCTAATGCTAAGCGAAATAACAGCAAAGCAGTCTATAACCATACCAGTCCTCACAAATATATCACAAGGGGTATATCTGTTCTGCACTCCCCTCGGTTAGTTCAGAGTGTTCCAGCTACTTTATTAGACATTAAATAAAAAGTCAATGTTCTGAGTTCAAATTGTATTTATTGTGGGTGTTTTTTTCTGTTCAAGAAAACCCTGCCTGTGTTAATGAATTGACTGGTTGCACACTGAAGAATGCACAAAGCTGGAATTCCCGTGCGAATCCTCAACAATAAATTCGATCAGACGTAGAGATGCCCTTTAAGGTAAATGTTTTCTTAAACCAATTATCCGGAGCAACAATCACATAGTGGTCAAATCTTGGCCTAAAACAGACCACTTCACTCAATTTCTTTTTTTTTTAACAATCGTTACAAACTTGGCTGAGGCTTGTAGCAAGAATGTGTCCTCACACACAAAAGTTTATTTGTGTGGAGATAGGGAAGTAGTCACTGGTGTATGGATCAGTCTCCTAAAAGAAGAAAACACAGAAGAGCACCATAGGAAGCCAGGTAGTGGGACGTCACCCAATCAATTACTTAAAACAATGTGAGACCAGAGACTTTGAAATGCATCAACCATCATTTTTATAACGAAAAAAGGTAAATACAGGGTGCGTATATAAGCAGACTGTTCTCATATGCTGTTCGTACTTAAAGAGGACCTAATATGCCTTTGTGCTTTTCCCCCTTCCTTTAGTGTGTTGTATAGTTTTTTTGAGCATGAAAAGGTCTGCAAGGTTACAAAGCCCAAAGGGAGTTACTCTCTCCCAGAGAAACACTGCTCTTGAACTGCCTGAAACGCCTTGATCGAAGTCCAACCTTTTCTTCCGTAACGTGGTGATGTCACCAAAAAAATACAATTAAATCAAAGCTAGTTTCGAGAGAAGCTGGAGCGGTGTCCGAAGAGTTTGGTTCGGTTGACCAATCACAACAGAGTGGGCCAGCTGACCAATCAGAGCAGAGCATTTTGGGAGGGTGGGCGGGGCAGGAGTTGTTGCATAAACACCACAGGTCCTTGTGCAGGCGCACTGATCGCTCATGTTACTAGACATTCGTAGGAAAATGCACTTTCAAACTGTTGTATGAGGATACATTGATGCAAGTGAAGATATACTTCTACTGTAAGCACTGTACTGTGCAACAGATCATCTGTAAATTCTGTGAAAGTTGACATCTCTGCAACAATTTCTGCCTTTCTTTAGTGAGAGAGGAAATAAAAGAGGTCTTAAAGCTTTAATTCAAACAACATAATCACTTAGCGCTTGATTTAGGAAGCGTTAAGTAGGTCTGTGATAGGGACGGTTGATCTGTTCTCATTCAGACTTGGCCTATTTCATGTGTGCATTAAGGATTTTTGAGGCTGGCTTTGCTTGCACATGGCTTTATTCACACTACTGGTTGGAAATGGCCCTGGGCGGTTCAGATATATATTTCGTTCATTGATATAATTTATTTAAGTGAGAATGTTTCAGATTTTGAGTTTATCTGCCTGCTTAGGATCACGCACACATGGTCACTCTGGCCACTGCTGTGGTTAAGGTTTGGTTAAGTTTAGGGACAAACACTTATTGGTCAAGGTTAATAAATGATCTTGGTCATGGTTAAAAGTAACATTAACTGGTATTAATTGAAATGGAAATGAACAGCACCCATATCAAAGTCACACGCTTTTACTCATGCATTTAACCCTGACCTCTTCACCAAGGGGTTTCAGTGTGCCATATCCCCGCCCGTTGTTCTTGGCATTTACTAATCATAATGCACATGGCTTCTAGAGGTCAGATAATGAAGCAGAGGTCTCTAAAGGCATTTTAGCAAATGTAGTGTCATGAGAACAATTTTAAAATGACACATTACATGGATGAAACTGCAGATTGCCTGATGTGTGGCAGGCATAACATAGAAGAATATTCCAGCCACTCTCTATTTTCAAACCATCATCTGTTAAATAAACAGTTTCTTGCCTCTGAGTCAACTAGCTCGTTGTTATTTGAACCCAGGGGTGCTTGTTAAGGAATGCAGCTGGATAGCTGTAACCAGCTGTATTGTAAATGATCATGATTGTGATGTGTTCCCTTCACGGGGACTACGATGTGTGTTTTTTAAGGTAAGACTTCATTTTACAGGTCCGCAAATTTCATGGTAATCAGGTGAGAATTAGCAAGTAACCTTTTTGAAATTTCTTTGGAATTACTCACAAATTACCCCAATATTTACCTCAAAATGTATCGAAAATTACTTTATTATAGACATTATTTAATCATTATATTCCACTATTTTCCAATAGCTGGTGATTTATTTAATACATTTCCATGAAAATAATACAAAGTTAATTGAAATACTTTATTTCCATGTCTGCTGATAAATAGCTAATAATTAGCAAACGACTTCTTTGAAATTTCTTTAAAAAACTCCTTGAATCATAATATTAGCTACCAGGTTACATTTGTGTAGACAATAAGTCACACAATGGTGAGGTGTGTGTCTGATCAGAAGTGTCTTCTATTAGTTTCGGTTTTCCACCTTCGATGAACAGCAGCGCACAGCTGCTTATCAAGCCTAAGGGTCCTATTTTAAACCCTTATATGCTATTTCAGCATATAAATAATAAAGAATGTTTGAGGTAAATATTGGGGTAATTTGGAAGCAATTCCAAAAGACATTTCAAAGAGGTTATTTGCTAATTATCACCTATTACCATGAAATTTGTGGACCTGTAAAAGGAAGTTTTACTGTTTTTTACTTTATTCAGTATGTGTCATTTCTGTTCATGTATACTCTTTCAAAACACACCTGATTCAAGTTAATAGCAAACCCTGTTGTGAAGTGGTGAAGACCAAAAAGGTTTCTAAAAATGACTGTGTCAGACAGGAACTGCTCTGGGGGAACACTGGTAGCTCCGCTGGTGCTGCCCCGACTGCGTCATCAACAGGAACGCTACAATTTGAAATGGCAAAACTGACTTTTTGATCCCCTCTCGAGCATTGCTCAGCTCCCTTGAACCAAGCCTGAATGTCAGTTTGATGACTGCATGGGCAGGATATAAAGTTAGCAGTGTCAGAGGACTCTCTCCTGGATACAGCATTTTAATAACACCCCATACTTGTAAGAATTTCCTCAGATAGATTTCTTATTATATAAGCAGGAGAATACTTTCTATAATCTGTTTTTTTATACATTTTCACAGAATTTCAAACAATATGTGAGAGGACATTATCTGTGTTCTTTCTCTCTCTATCTCTCTCTCTCTCTCTCTCTCTCTCTCTCTCTCTCTCTCGCTCTCTCTGTATTCTATACTTTGTGTATTCATTCTATGTCTGCATGAGATTTCCCATAGTTGGGTGCATATTTATAATTGCTTGGGGTCTGAGATTCCTTGATAGAACAAGAGGGTTGTGAGCACTCAAAAGAGGTTCTACAGATAACACAAAGGAAGAGGAGTGACGTGAGGAAGAGGAGAGGATGGGGGAAGAATGGCAAGATGCCTTCTGAGATTGGATTTCTGACAGGACAGGGAGAGAAAATAAAAAAAGCGAGGAGGTGAAAGGGGAGAATGACAAAGTCATCTTACTGGAGAGGACTGGGTGAGCATCCTGACAAGAAGGGTCACTTGGGAATCGGAGTGAGGAAATGGGATCAGGGAAGGAGGGGGAGAAAAATGGGAGGAATATGAAGAGAGCTGAGAATGAGAGGTGAGAGGCGAATTCAGGTGAGGTGCCATACAGAATAAGTGTTGAGTGAAGAGGAAAGGGAGAAATGTGGTGGCAGGGTGCGAGGAGGAAAGACAACAAGGTGAAAAAGGGCAGTGTATGAGGAAACATTTGCATTGAAATAAACCTTTGCTGAACTTTTCTGGTGGGTTCTGACGGAATCATAGAATATATACAGAATCTAAAATAAGCAAAAGAGAAAACACGCTCATCAAGTCTCTGTCCATGGTGCTGAAACAGTTGCCCCCACTTGGTGTCCGACATTATTCTCAATTTATTACTTTAATGTTCTTAAGTGCGTTCCTCGCAAAATCATGCACTGATATATTTTGAGATTTTGGACTATTAAGCTTCCGTCTTATTTCAGACTAGTGGAAAGAAAACACCGAAGATACACATTTAGGTGTTTACTACATTTTGTCTATTTACATCTGTAGTTTTATTCTACATTCACCAAAAGTTAACATTAGATAACAGCCCATTTGCATATTTAAACATACATTTTCAGAAAACCTTATAATACAAAAATGATTGTCTTGATGTAAGTAATAAGCTGGGGAAGTTTAATGGTGATATTTATCAGTTATTTGTTTTTACCCTATTCACCTGTAGTAAAATCATGGGTAAAATGGAGTTGTTATGGCTGTTGACAGTATTTTCTGATTGATGGAGTGATAAAAAAACCTTTGACTCTAATATGTCATCAATATGAAACAATAATTTTGAACCAAGCTTTATCCAGATTTCTGTTCTGGAAAATGTATGCAAATTAACACATAGTTGATGAGAGAATGCCTCATTTGCATATTTAAACATAACATTTCAGAAAACTTCAATACAAAAAGTAATTTTCTTAATGTAAGTAATCAACTGGGGATGCTTCATGGCGCTATCTATCATTTATTTATTTTTTACCTTATGAAACTTGAACGAGTCACTTCACTCCAGTTCCTGTCTTTGTCTCTTCCTACGGAGCTGAAACATTCAAAGGTAGTCTCTGCCTTGGTTCCTCTTTAGGTCAAGGGCAGTTCAATGCTTTTAATCTTTTATCCCACAGGGAGCAAAATGTCCTTCCTTCAAATTGTGGTGCAGCTCATATGAACATGTATAACTGGATGCAAGAATACATTTTTGTCAGATAACACTGTAACAAATAGCTCACAGATGTTATCGAACACACTGACACTGATCCATTTTAAGCCTCTTCTTGTATTTATTTTGCTGTGTTTGCCATCTCTAAAATTGACGGCTTTGTTTTTTTTTTTTTTAAATCCACCCCACAGGAGAGTTTTGCGAGACCTTCCCGAACCTCTTCTTGGTAGTATCATCAAAACAAAGACAAAACCGAATAATGTTTCCCCGCTAACCACTAGACCCCGTATTACGTCAATGTAAATGTATTTGATGAGATCATCACAATCAAACAAGCCCCTGAGACCGGTTCCTTGGCTCTAGACAACAGTAACTTGGATGCATTCCTACAGCGTCACAATGGTCAAGTAAATACGAGTAAAAGAGTGGATAGCTTCAACAATAATAGTGCACTGACAAATCTGAATGGAAAATGTAAAAAAATAATATCCTACTATAAATGAGATCACAGGTTAAACACACTGTAGACAGAGGGTGTAAGAAAAACTAAATCAGAGGTCACACAGCCAACGGTATATAACATAAAACACACCAAAAGACATCAATAATGCATGAAATGAATAGTTAATATATTATTTATCTAATTTTTCTTTCCTCTTACATAAAACACGTGTAGTGGACGTAGCATTTAATATGCAAACATGTCACAGGAGGCTCAGTTTATCTCTTTGTTCAAACTCCGCTCATTTTGTATCTGTACTACTGGAAGTAATCTCTCTTGAAAAGCCTCTACAACTATGCAGAAACACTAGTTCACCACTATATACAGGGCTACAATCAAGAGCCTAGATGGCTCAGAATCAAGTCCCATTTTAATTTTTTATAATTTCTTTTTTTTTTTGTCTCATTTCACTGAAATACACATGTGTGTGTGTTTGTGTGTTTGTATTACCCATGTTGTGGGGACATACATCTGTTTACACAGTCACATTGTGGGGACTCGCCTTCCTTTTGGGGACAAAATGCACATTCCCATAATGTAATCATTACATTCCAGTGTGTGTGTGTGTGTGTGTATAAATGTGCATTTGGAAAATTCTGAGCCAAAGCAAGATAGATGCTAGCAAGATATCCTATTACTTACCTTTTTCTGTTGGTTTGTTTGTTTGCCGGGCGCGTCTTTGACCTACAGATGACAGTGTAATGACAAGTGTGTAAGGCAGGTCACTGTGTGATTTGTAGACATTATTTAAATTCACTTCACTCTGTACTTTGAAGCCACTGCTGAGGTCATTTGGCTTGTTTCATAACAGCAATCCACAGTGTAAAATTATCAAAAGTGTTATGGAATTAAATACACTTGAATTAATAAAAATTGTATTTGAATTAAAGATATGTTTTCCCACGGGTAATATCGGCCTCTAAAATATGCACTACTTGTTTGGCCTTGCAGCATGTTGTTGTCTGTAACATTGTGGTGAGATGGGTGAAGTTATGAGTCCACAGGGAACCACTTTTCTCAGTTGTTGTTTCTTTTTTCTCATTATTTTTAAGATAAAAGACAAGCTGTTACTTTATCCTGACTGTGGTGAGAGCTTTATTTTAGCTGCATGTATTTATATTTTATCTTACCAATGGAGCACTTCCTCTACACATCTGCCGAGTCTTAAACAAACAGACTGCTTAGTGGACTGAGGAAGGCATCTGATGAGGTTGTGTGCTGCAAAACAAAGCAGAATTTGATTTCACTGTAAATAATCTCACCTCTCTCTCTCACACAAACACCCACACCCACACATAGAACAGCTGTTAGTGCTAAAACTGCAGTAGTAAATTCCCACATCATAAATCTGTTGTTTCTACTCGTGGAACAGGCGCCATGCTCTACAGCTCACATGCATCACCACTGCAATCAGCAAAAAGCGCATCAAACACATACACACACATACACACAAACATGAACATGCAGGCAAACAGAAAAAAGTAGACGGTGCATACAGTCAACACAAATTAATTTTCCTTCACTTTGATTAGTGGAGCTGCATGCCCGTATGCCAACCTGCCACACTGTAACGCACCAAATGACATTTCAAATGATCACAATCCAGCATCATTAACTTTATCCATGATAGTGCAGATATTCATAAACTTAAGGGTAGACTGGGTCACATTTTCCACTAATGGGAAATAGTTAGTTTCAAAAGCCACTTCAAGGCTCCATTATGCATTTTTAAATATTAACAGTAAATCAAATGCCTTTCTGCAATTAGACAGAAAATAGATCTCCCACTCTCCGCCTCTCTGCAGCTTTCAGCAGTTTTCAGCTTCTCTTGGCTTTACAGTTGGGATTACATGTACACTGCATGGTTTAAAAAAAGTACAACATTTTGCTATGCTCAGAGCTAGTGACGTAGAATAAAAAAGTGAGAGGGAATGCAAATGGTGGGCGGGTCCAACAAATACAGGGCTTTCAACCAGGAGATTGGTGTCCGTGTCCCAAAGTGTTGTTGATATATTTTGAAGTAACGTTAGTGACGTTTGTGACTTCTTTTCCATGGTTAAGTTACGTTGTTGAAGTACATATTTACCTTAGTTTACATACTTATTTAAAGCCCAACCATGATGCTTTTCCTCAACCTAACTAAGCGGTTTTATTGCCTAAACCTAACCGTGGCAATAGTTTTGTTGCCTAAACATTACAGTGACCGTTTCACTGTAGCGACGTGGCATTAAATGACACGCAAAAATACATTTCACAGGGTTAAGCCCCTGTCGTATAAATGACGCGCGAAAAAGCCTAAAATGCGTTATAATGACACTCGGAAATGTTGTGCTATTTATACGCCTTCCCATGATATTGGGTTGGTTTCTCTTGCTCTCCCAAAGTCTTTACTCTATGCTTCACCTGGATGTTACTGTGTGCCACAATTCCAGCCATTTGGAAAAATGTTAGTATGGTGGATTTCTGATTGGCTACTTGTATATACAGTAGTAATAGCCATTTGTAAGTAATTTGTACAGGTTTGGTTACATACCTAGTTAAAAAAAAATATTCTATAATGCAATTCCATCTGTTTACAATCCAAAAGCATTGTGTGCATCCTTGGGGTCTGACAAATGTGTTAAGTGCATTTCCTTCCACATAAAACATTTGCAAAGCCGATTTTTGAAAATAATTCTAAATCCAGCCTCCATGATTACGAGCTTGCGTCTTCTTCATCCCTGTATTTGCTGGCGTATTGCAAGATCTTGGCATATTAACGGCATCTGTTGATCAGCATAATGGTGTGAAAACATTGGCAGGAATGTGTATTGTGTCACCCATGTGCGAACAGATCCTTGTAAACAAAACTGGGACACACTCATAGAATAACAATTCCACAGCGCTTCAAGATGTCTCAAACTCCACAGGGAACATTTAATGTGCAGTAGTTCCTTTAAATAATAGTTTTAATTGTGCCTGTAAATTTGAATACATATAAACTAAGATTTTGTTAGAGAGTGCTGCATATCATTTTAAAAGCATGCTATAAAGTGGTAATAAGTTACCTAGCTATATAAATATTGGACTCAACTCGGGCTGCACACTTACATTTTACAGGCATATGTGCTACTAAGTTAGAAAAAAAAGGGAGGCAGTTAAAGTCCGCCTTCTAAAATAAAATCATAGCCAATGCAGATGTAAAGAAATGTTCAGGGAGTCTATAGTATATGTGTGCTTTTGTGCATGTGTGTGTGCGGCCCATTGCCATATTGATCACTTTGCAAAAGCTGCATGCTCAGGGATTGTGGTTTATTTAAGTATGAGTCTTCCCTCCCATACCATCTCTCTCACTTAAAGTATGCATCTGGAAGGGGAAAAGAGAAACTGTAGGAATGGGGGACACCGTAGAGATAGACAAAATAAAAGGAAAGGCAGGAAAAGAAAAAAAAAGGAGAAATTGAAAGAGCGGCAATTGAAGTGAAAAGAGATAGAAAGGGGGAAAAAGGAAAGAAAGAATCATGGCTTCTGAACAAGAGCCAGATGTAGAATTAAAATTCCCTGTTTTAGTGTTTAGTATGCTGAACACATCGTGGATCACTCATCACTATCCAACCGCCTTGGCACTCGGGCAGCGCTCTCTCTCTCTCGCTCCCCCAGTCTTTGATGCCAGCTGAGCTGGAGAAAGGGTTGGGACATGAGGAGGGGGCTGGGGGAACCGCACAGTGCAGATGTTAAGTGTGAAGTAGAGCTGACGTGCTGCGTGCAAAATATTTCACGAGTTTAACCCTGTGGGCTCACGTGGAGGAGGAGATTGTTGAGCAAAAGCTTGCAAAACAAGAATTGGTGCATTACTTTGTAGATGAGGAGTGACACACACAGAGACTCATCAGGCAAAAGCTTTCTGGCTTTCGAGGTGATTTGGGCTTTCAGCTTATATCAACTTGAAAGCCTACAGACAGATGCAACATGAATATTGGAGAGGGACATGCTGGCACAACACAGAGGTCACCGGGGGCTTATTACTTTTTCTTGCATTAACATGTGGCATTTCTGCCATTTTTATTTAAAATGCTGAACTTCCTTTGAAAAATATTGAAAAAAGAAACACTTCAGAGCAACATATTTACAATTAGGTTATGGCGTTATGAATGGATGAACAGTCAGCAAGGGCTACTGCACTTCATGGTGCACAGCACTTGATTATCTACTAATCACGTCAGTTCTATGCTAAGCAGCATCTAATTAATCCTCAGAGGCACTCAAATCCCCTAATGCCCCACCATAACCAACATGATATACGATAGCTGTCATGACCAATTGTGCTAATTAGTATATTAATGAGATGAATTCATTCATTTGTACTGTAAATATTGCACTTTTAACAGACTTGTTCCTACATATGTTATGGTATTGAACTCTGTATCTCTGTGTAGCATACTAGGTCATGTACCAAATTAGTCCTGCACAATTGGTTAATGCATTTTTTTTTAATTCAGATCCATTCCTGCATATTGTGAGAGGAAGCCAGATGGTTTGTACAAATGTGATTATAGGACGCTATTAGGTATAAACTATTGTAAATTATCCACATGTGCTCAAACCAACTATAACACCACAGAGAGCCTGGAAAAAAAAAACTGAGCACACACACACACTTCATATACTCATATTTGAGTGCTGTCACAGTGGGCATCTTCTATGGGCCACTGGTGCTATTTTAGGCCTCGCTTAAAGCTAGGGTTGATATTCTTGAGAAACTAGCAATAGTACGTTAGATTTTTAAAATGATCCAACAGAAAAAACGCGCCCAGTGTTGCCAACTATTTCCCAATGAAAATAGTTTGCAGCACTAGCTCCAAAAGTTGCAAAATCTGGCGAGAAAGTCGCCAATTTGGCGACACTGACAGTTCGTCCCTTCAGGCCTTCCTCCAAAGCCACTCCCCCAAAATTATCATTGTGAACGTAAACAAAAAACACGGCTATTTTGAGTACTCACAGCTGTCAAGCTTGCAGCTTGCGGAAGACTCTGGTGACACGCAACGAATGCGCGCAGGTAGGCAAGTAAGTGGTAGACAGGCAGGTAGCCCGTCAAATCATTTAATTTGTCCCGAATGGACAGGCTTATTACAGTCCTGCAACTGTGGATATATATATATATTTTTTTGTCAGAGCTTTTGATGTATTGATTGCTGTCGTGCTGAATGGTTGAGGGATGGGAGGGTGGTTCAATTTGCTCAACTACAGCCTGGGCATAAGGCTTCTTGTGATGTGCTTTTCTAATACTCCCACAGCCCAATGTGAGCCAAGCCATCATCATTGTCCACATTTCCTAATCAGCTATAAAGAAATAAAAAATAAAAAAAGGTAGTGAATCGTTTACGAGGAGTTTAGTTTCCCAGAGGGATCGTTGAACAGCTCGGTGGAGCTCAATGGTGCTAATCGGCATGGCAACAGACAAGATAAGATGGCATCTCCGCCTTGCCTGACAGCTATTATTATAACCCTGTTAAAGAAAGCTACAGTCGTGGTAATCACAGCCCGGCAGAGTCCAGAGGATGAAGATGTTCTGTCTGTGTTTTTTTTGTGTGCATGCCTGAATAAGTAAGACAGAGACAACACAACAACAGGGAGAAGTGAAAGAAGGTATAAGAGATAAGGAGAGAGAGAGATTTATCAAAGGACACAGACACCTGTTTATGTTCAGTCTACCAAAGTTGATTTTTCTGACAGGCTGGAATTCCAATTAGCACACAGGGGAATGCAACTATTGGTAAAAACAATCCAATTATTGTTTGCAGCAGATGTTCTTTCTAGAAAACAATACGCAGTCAGAGACTGTTTAGTCATTAGCGATGTGGCCTCTGGAGCAACAACAATATATGGTTAAAGTAAATGTCCTTAAATCCCTGCACACCCCCAGTCTACATTTCCCATTTCTAACTGCCTGTCTCTGTCTCTTAGTTTTTTATTTCTCTTTTTTTTTTTTTTTTGCTGTCTATACAAAGATAGCAAAACAATATGAGGCTAAAATATGAGTCACCACCAGTGTAGTGGTGTATCATGCTCGATGTCCGCCTCTGCAACCTTATATATTGATATACTCATGAATTTCATTAACACCAGTTCATTCCAACACTCTCTCTCCGACATCCGTTGTCTTAGTGAACATTTTAATATTTCTGTGTGATAAATGATAGTATTTAGAATAATTTTTTCACATAGAAAGTTGCACAAGACAGTGTTAACTTTTTCTCGTCACTTTACAATTGAATATAAATATTTGTTTATTTAGATAGCACTAAGTAAGGACTACAAACTGCTTTCTCATAGCCCGATAATCAGACTCAATTGCTATTTTGTTTTTTACTGCATTATTCATTAACTGTGTTTGTGTTAGCCCATTTTTTACCCTTCAGTCCGTGGTGACTAATGTTTCCATTTCGTCAACATCATATCTGTCAGAAGTTGCGTTAGTGGTCGCTAAAAGCGGTTAACTACAATCAAAGAAAGATTGTCACTTGCACAAACAGAATTGCTATTTCTGAGAGTCAATATGCAACCTGGACAGCTGAGTCAATCTCATCTCACACTTGTTGCTTTTTTGAATGAATTCTGGTTCTGGCACAGGATGATGCCCATTCTGATTAGCTCGGTTGGTCTCCAAGAAAACATATCTGAATTGTTTGAAAAAAGTCGGAAACCAAGCTAGCTTTCTGCTAGAAGACAAACATGACAAGATAATGGTTGTGAAAGTAAATGGAAGTATTTTATTTTATTTTTTTAGAACATTTGGAGATTCGGTTTAGAAATGCAGTTTTTTTTTTAACAGGTTATTTCGTTTTGTACTATTTCCTATGTTTATTTTTAGTGTACAAATAATTGAAATGTGACAGCGCATAGCAATTTTTGATATGCTGAGCCCTGAGGTAAACATCCAAAGTCTGGCCACATGCTGTGAGCATGTCACAGGACAGGAAATCTATGATTTTGAGTGGTGACAGAGAGCTGGATGACAGATAACTAGTCGAGCAAGGCTGAAAAGGGGTTCGGTTATAGATCTGTGTTATGCTGTGCAGTAATGACTTTGCTGTCTCTATTTAACCTGCCTGTCTCGTGACAGACACACACACATACGAACAACAGTGCAAACAGAGACTATCACACACACACACACACATGGTCACAGGCAGAAACAAACTATCTCGGATGTTCAGAAGAAGTGATCAGGATCCCATCTCACTCTACCAGGGTTCCCATCGGGCTTTCTAATTGCTTGATACGGGTTCTAACAGGATTTCCCCTCACGGAGCCACTCCAGCTCTGATTGGTTAGGGGCACCTGGAGGGCACACTGGAACGTGGGGGTCAGAGGTGTCATCATTATCAGGAACAAAAAAGAACGGGAGAAAAGAGATGGTTTCCACTCACACACGGAGACTGGAGACAGAATGGGTCTTGTGGGATCATATTACACAGAGGGGCGAGCAGAAGCAGTGTGTCTTATCACACTGCAGGAGAGACATCCATGGATGGTCGGACTAATGATGCTTGTTTCTGTGTCTGTATGTACTGATTCATTTTTTTTTTTTTTTTTCCATTGGTATACCCTTTGTGAGGACTGTTTTGAGTTTTTGGAAAATTTGGATATTTTTGGCTGTTCCTCACATTTTAATTTGAGGTTAAGGTTAGCAGAACGTTTAGGTCAAGGTTACAATAAGAGTTGATGTTATGCATTTAAATGTGATGATCAAGGTTAGGGTAAGGTACTAGGAAATGCATTATGTGCCTTTAAGTTTCCATAAGTATAAACCTGAAACGTGTGTTTGCATGCACAGATGTCGACATACAGTATGTGCATGCTTGTAAATACTGTAGGTATGTGTGTGAGCACATCTCTGTTGTTTTGCAACTGCAGCTTCATGTGTGTATCTTCAAAGAGAATGTGCATTTGTGTGAGTGTGTGTGTTTGTGTTTTCATCCTAGGTGCACACTTCTCAATCGATTCACATCAACATGGGAGTGGGCAAATATGCTTCCTTTATACAAATGTATGTATGTATTTATTATTGGAAATCAATTGACAACACAAAACAATGACAAAGCTGTATGTGATTATCATTAAGTGTGCATGTCTGTAAAGGGGAGACTTGTGGGTACCCATAGAACCCATTTTCATTCACATATCTTAAGGTCAGAGGTCAAGGGACCCCTTTGAAAATGGCCATGCCAGTTTTTACTTGCCAACATTTTGCGCAAGTTTGGAGCGTTATTTATCCTCCTTTGCAACAAGATAATGACACCAGTATCTTCACTCTAGCTTTAATACTGAGCCCGCTACAACCTAAAAGTCGTTAATGCGTTGATAGCCCCAATATATATATAGATATATATACTGTATATACTGTATTTATTTATACTGTTTATATATATATATATATATATATACATATGTCTGTCTGACTATGCTGATTGTACATGTGTTCATGTTTTCCAGCCTGTGCATGTGTAGATGTCTGCATCTGTCTCTGCATTTGCAATAGTGTGCTCATACTCTCTGTACTCAGGTGTATGTGTGACTTTGCGAGTGTGCATGTCTGCATGTTTATTTTTGTTTATAGGTATGTTCGGGTGTGTGCATGTGTGTGTGTGTGTGTGTGTGTGTGTGTGCATCTTCGCAGGCCCCCAAGTGGCAGGTCTGCTGTCTGTCACAGTGATGCAAGTTGACAGCAGGGTCTTCTTCAATGAGCTCATTGGAGCTCAGCCAGCAACCTGCTCTCTCTCCCTCAGTTAGTGCTTCTTCCTCTCTGCCCTCTTCACTCTCTCTCTCTTCTCTTTCCCCTCATGTAAACCTCTCTCTTCCTCCTGTGGCTCAATCTCTTCCCCTCTCATTTGCATTCTCTTTCTTCCCTCTTTCTCTCTCTCCCCTCTTAACCTTCCACTTACCTTTTGAAAGGTATTCTATCCGGGTTTAATGAGAGTGTAAACACAGGAGGAAGAATAGCGCTTCTTTTTTATTTGCCGACCTCTGTCACACAATGTCAACACATCTAAAGGCGCTGTTCCATCAAACAGCAGCTGATACTTGAGAGCAACTAAACACTGGAACATCCCACCAAGGCCAAATGGCATATGAATTATGGAGATCAAAACGGTGATATGCTGCACAAGCAAAATCTTGGATGGATAGTTGAAACAGTAGATAGCAGGGACTGGATTAAATGTTGCGAGTAATAATGCATTACACTAAGAATAAAATTGAATAGACTGAACAAATAAATTATATTTATCATTTGTCATCATTTGTTATCAACTATGCTCACCCTGCATGGGCTGACAAGACAGCACTTATTAAAAGCTACTACTTTATTTGGAGGTAAAAACAAAGGTGAGCACACCCATGATGTTCTACAGCAACTACAGTAGGTCAAAGTTGATCCAGGAAGTGTGATGGATGTTGCCATAATTTTGACTTCTGAATAAATTGGACCAACCTGGGGGGATTTGTTTTCAACCTGTACCATCCCATCGTCTGACCACTCTTGCTTATTGGACCTATTTTTAGCCATGTTGCAGCTCATCTAACCGCAACAGTGTGGCTGTGCTCGTCCAGCAATGTGCGTTGGCACCACTATCTTCTGTGACATTATGACATGATGCGTTTCTCATGGTTGCTTCACAATAGTTGTACGTTCCCGTACAACTAAACTGCATTCTCAATTACGTTTGGAAGGAAACGTATTTTGTCGCGGATTGTTAATAACGTTTTTAAACTGTTTAAAACTGTGACCATAGTCCAGGAGAAAATATATTTCCCTCTAAACATATTTTGGTTATGAAGTTTAGTTGTTTTGGAACGTAATTTTGGGGGAGATAGAGTTGAAAATAGAAGTCTCAATGTGATCTGCATAATGCAAAGCTTTTAATATGAAACAAAAGCTTTGATTTGGCATTAACCTATCACAGTCTCGATTCTACGTGGTGAAGATTGTCAAATCACCTTGTGATCAACTTCGAACTCCACAAATATCGACAGGTAACTAACGCAACCTACTCTGAAAAGAGCTGCATTCAGATGGCATTCATTTCTCCAGACATTCAGACATGTGGTTCTCCAGCAGGTAATTTTGTTTGATTCATACTCCCGGGGGGATGTGGGTGATAAAATATGGACCATGTTCCTCGGTAACTACACTCACCCTTCCTGAGGGTATTTACGCAATGCAGGCCCAAATAACAAGACACGGTTAGTAATAAGACGTCACATTCCCAGGAGACTCCGTGAGGTAATCACGTGACTCACACCGCCAGAGGCCTTGTTAATTATGTGTAGCTTATTTCACATAAAATCAGACAGCCAATAGTCTTGATTAGAATAACATGTAGCTGACATTGCAAGAGCACATTCGATGAGCTTGCAGGGTTCCCACTCGACTAATGAGTTTTCTTTTCTTCTCCTTCATATGGGTTCACAGGTAGGACTGTATGTCATTGTAAATGGGTTTATATCCATCAGATTAGCATATTCCCAATACATCTAAAATCACAAGGTGTCGATGTGAACGGATATGCAATTAGTAGCCTACTTTAGTAGAGGGAGACAAGTCACTAAAGAGCAGGCATTCAATCCAATGTTTGGTTTAGCTTTTTTCATAAAGTAGCTTTGATCTTCTGGATGAGCTACTCTACACTTATCTTATTTAAAAACAAGTTACAATTTGAATTTACCTGTCTGTCATATCAAGATTAATGTTTCTGTAAAAACATTGATTTCAACATGGTTATATTAGAAGTCAATTGTACTGTAATGGAATATTATTCCGAACTGCCTCTTTAATTTTGAGTTTGTTGCACTTGTGCTGAGGCAGTGAGCTTACGGAATGCAACCCACTGTTTTGTTGTGCAACCCCACTTCCTGCTATTGATCGAACCAATCAAAATGATTAACTAAGAGATAGAGATGGAGGGTGGGAGGGAGGGGTGAGGGATGATCAGGAGGCCAAACAAAAGCAAATTAAGGATGGGAAGATGGGGATGGATGAGGGGAATCGGGGGGGAGGAGAAAAGGAGTAAGATTTCGATGCGAAGGGAAGGACGAGAGGATGGATGTCAAACTGGACTAAGAAGAAGGTAAATCAGACAGATTCAGGGTAGAGAAGAGAGGAAAACAACACATTGCTGACATTTGTCTGAATCATCATTTGCTGTTCATGTCACAGTAATCTCTATTTGTGTGTGTTTGCATGGGAAAGTTGGCCAAAGTTAGCTATTTGGAGCAAAAATCGAAATAATAATAATCTATGTATTTCAATTGTATCGGTACAGTTGGTAAATATGTTATCTGTTGTCTATAAATGCATGTCTATTCAGTGTACTAAATGGTGTTAGATAAAAATAGAAACAATCTAATCAACATGACACAAAACAACCTGTTCGAGACATCCCACCTCTGCTTTCAAATACCAAAGATCACCATGCCAGGCTCTGTTGGATCCAACTGCAGCTAATGACTCTTCCAGCTCCACCTACCAGCTCCTGTAACCCAACAATTTGTGTTCTTTTTATGTAACATTCGAGCGATGTGTCACCAATTTGCTGCACGTATAGCAAAGCCGCTCAGCAATTCTAACGTTAATTGTATGTTAACTGCATGCCCTCTCTTATTTTTCTTTGCACCACTATACTTTACGATTTTTTTCTATTTTCCCCTACAGTATATGCCTGAAAATACAGATTATATTTAGGCCACAACTACATTTCAATTTGCTATGAGCTGTTGTAACAGTATAGTTCAGTGTTCTACGATGAAGTTGCAGACATAACGTTTTTTTGTGTACATATCTTCGGCTGAATACAGGTTACAAAAATAAACATTACTGACCTGAAGTATAGAGAAACTGCATAATCAGAATTGCACAGCTGCATCAACAAGAAGACCAAGAAACTCAATGAAGGTTGACTTTTTTAAAGAACAGCTTTTCTTTTTTTTGCTGTTAAGGCCACAACATTTAAGTGTGCAATGTTTAAACTACAAATTACTTTGGCTACTCATCAACAAAACTGACAGTTTAGCCATGCAAGCGGCTCTGTGAGGCTGCACTTTGAGCTGAATGCTAATGTCAGCATGCTAAATCGCTCACAATGGCAATGCTAACATGCTGATGTGTAGCAGGTACAATGTTTACCATGTTCATCATCTTAGTGCAAACTTTTGCTAATGAGCACTAACACAGAGTACTGTTAAAATGTACAGTATGTCATTAGTTTTGCAGGTATTGGTCATTAAAGTATTAGTCAAATTACCTGATGATGGTGGTAGAGGAAAACTTAAGGGATAACAAAAGTTATTAGAGTTCATCCTGAGGGGAACATGAATGTCCAATTTTCATGGCAATCAATCAAGTAGATGTGAAGAAGTTCAACACCCCAAATGTAAAGCTCATGGTGGCACTAGAAGAAAAGCAGGGTAATCGACAACATCATTAGGATTCATCATTTGGAGACCGTGATTCCCTGTACAAAATGTTGTGCTAATCCATTAATTAGATGTTGAGATATTCCACTGGTTAAGTGAAAGCGCTGGCCTGATCAAAAAGTCAGAGGATCGACAAGGTTATTAGCATTCATCCTTAGCATGCCTGTACAGAATTTCAATGCAATCTGCCAAATATTTGTTGAGATATTTCAGTCTGGACCAAAGTGGTAGACCGACCAATCCGTCAACATTACCATCACTAGAGCCACGCTACCAGCAAAAATATTGTAATGTCAATATTATATATAATTTTTGTTTTTCTTTTTTTGGGGGGGAGGCGCTGTCACTCATCCATTGGCAAATATGAGAAAATGAGTTTTTTTCTTCCTTTTTTTTGTTTACACATGCCATTTTCACTCGTAATGAAAAATCCACGAAACCTCCTGCCAGGTAAGACTCTGTGTTCTTTGTTCTGCATATTGGGTCTACATCCATGGTGCGTGTGTGTGGTACATGTCTGTGTGTGTCCTTTATGTAGCTTGGGGCGGCAAATCAACCTGCATATGTCTGCTGCTCCGACTGTAGTTTATCAGTTGACAGCAGATGCGGGTAGAGACAGAATGATAGATATAGGATTGTGTGTGTCTATAAGTGTGTGTATATCCACCTTACTAGAAACTCTGTTGGCTGACAGGCAGCCATGAAAAACACACATGTATTTCTACAGTAAAGAGGAGCCACAGACAAGTTACACACACACATATTGAAAAATTGATTGAAATCCAGTGTTAGTGCAAACTGGTCAGGCGAGTATTTAAGGACAGAACAATTTTAAAGGTCTAGTCAAAGTCTGATGTCAAATCAGTTTTTAGTCGTTAATTAAAACTGAAAAGATAGGATCTTGCTGCTGCCCGTTTTATTTCTATTTACCCTGTTTTTTATTCTATTTCCTTCCCTCTTTTAGATTCTAAAATACGTATTACTCTCCTGCCTTCTGGGTAGCCCTTTGCTTTAATACAGTGTCTGACTTGAAACTGATGATATCCACTAAAGCTGAGCCTTTATATTTTGTTACAAAAACATAATGACAAATTATGTTTCAAGAGACTGGTTTCTTCACTAAGTAGCCTGTTTATTAGCCCCTCTACAGTCAATTGGAAAGATCTTCCTCGGGCTGAAAGCCATTCATACTATGGAGGAGTGTTAAAATCGACGTGTGAGTGAGTTGTTAAAATCCCTTGCTCCAGCCAGTGGGAGCAGTGCTGAGCATGGACTTAAACAGTTATTGCATGTTTCCACCAAGCAGTCCAGTTCAGTTTAGCTCAGTTTGCTACACAATAAAACGATTATTTTTGCGTTTGCATTAGCAAAAGTTGTAGATGGTACCAACAGAACCACTCCATTCTTGGTACCACCTCCAAGCAAGCTGAGCCGATACTAAACGGTGGAGTTTAACACTGCACGGTTTTAGTTTTGTTTGGACCCCAGAAGCAGAGACGGACTCAGGTAAGTAAAAAATTAAGACAGAGTTTATTTTCCAACCGAGAGGGAAAAAACGCAGGCAGTGGGGGTCAGGGAGCTGGCCGGCTCGTGGCGAGGAGAGAATGAACACGAGGCCTGAGCACATGGAATATCTGAGCCACAGGACACACGGAAGCTGGAGCAACAACAAGGCAAGCAGGAAACCTGAGCACAGGAAAAACACAGGTAAGTAAGGATGTCACTAGAAACACTAGAAAAATAGCGAGATGCAAAAACACTAGACCTCTCTCCTCATGTCTTTTCCTCGCCTCCTCCGCTCGCATCTTCCGTGGGCGGGACTAAGACGCGAGGAGAGGAATCGAGCCATATAAAATCGGAAATGGGAAAGGCCCTATGCCATGCAATTGACGAAGCGCAGATCCTCTGTTTGGTTGCCTTTGAAATTGTTCAGCTAGTGTCCCGCCGCTAGGACGATCAGCTGAGAATCCCACCTACACTGAGGGGGGTACCATTTGCAGTAAAAACACGGCATAGAGAAAAGGACTTGTACCAAAAGTGAGTCGAGTCGACTCAAGCAGAGCACCATGCACCTGCAGGTCCCCTCTTGGCTAAAATAAAGAAAAATATTCACCAGAGAGTGAGTTTAGTCACGATTTTATCATGATTTAAAGTATGACCAACAGGGGACCTCCAAAATGTTCGCTGTTGGGTAAGGTGTCCCTTGTTGGTGAATGTGAAACCACGCCAAAGTCCACTGCTGGATAGGAAGGTAAGTACACACACACACACACATACACACCTACACCAAAATGTGTTAGCATATTCTATGTCAGTTGTCAGTGATGCCCAAAGGGTGTTCTTCAGTGGGATTTTAGGTGCAACTGTAATGGAATTATGAGGCACCGGCTTGCAATTATATTTTATTAACCAATATTTAGAATTAAGACTTAAGAATTATTCCCCGAGCTAAACTACATAATTTAATATGTCAGCTAATGTGAACTGCACCTTCTTTTGAAGTTATTAAAGTGGCCTCATTATTCTCATTCAAATTTCCCCATGGCTGCATCCACATTAACATGACACATCACACAATAAAATATTAGCAGTCAGCTGCAATGATGGGAATACTTGTAAAAATCATTGCCCGCTCAGCTAAACAAGAACTTGCAAAACAGTGTGTAATAGTGATTAAGTGGACTTAAAAGGAACACAATTCAGTGTGTAAACATCAAGTCAACCATTTAATGCAATGCATGATTAAATCGAAGCCAAGTGTACACTACTGCCTGCTGAAGTGGCAGAAAGGAGATTAAGTCTAGAGAACTTAAATGCATGCACAGTCACATACGCACACAAGCTCCTGGCACTGTTTGTTGTGTATACATTTTTGGTGCCCCTTAATTTTTGCAAAGCTCTTTCTGACGAGCCAAAATGCTGTATAAATATAGCTGACGTTGAATTTTGGACTTGGTGACTCCTCGCCCCTTGAGGTAAGTGATATAAATATGAATGCACACAAAGAGAATGTTTTTAGAGATGCATGATTCATCGCCAACAGTGTCATACTGCAAGAAAATGGGGATGAGACGTTGATTATTTATATTGAAACTGATGACTCATACATACACCGGACTCCAACAGAGGATTATGTAAATCCAGAAAATTGCCGTTGTGAGGTTTTAATTAGATTGGTCTTTAAAACGTGCCCATATAAGTCAAGAATGCAAATTTGCCCCAGTCATTCATTATATTTAAGGCTTGCGAGATGGAATATAAAAAGATTAAAAGTGAATTGGTTTACATATTGAACAAGTCACCATCCCAGACAAAGTACTTAATGTAAGAGCATAAATCTGTCTCTTTAAGTGAAAATGTGTTTCTTAAGCAGTTTGCCAACTGGTTCATGGTTTACTTAATAATGTGTTATGTTAAATGCAGTAGACACCTAAGCTGTTATGATTTTCCCCACTGGAGATCAATAAAGGTTTATCTTATCTTATGTTAAGTGTTGTCAAGAGAAACACCTTGATGTTGGAGCATTGATAAATTCTATTTCATATGCTTCTGAGTATATCAATATGGTTCCATCTTACAACTGATCTCTATCAGACATTAATTTGAATTTGGAAATCACTTTTATATAGTACTAATTTGTTTGTTTTGGTAAGAATCATAATCAATGCCTAAATTATGCTCACAGGCAATGTATTTTAACGGTATATTTATGTACCACACTGAAGACATACAAAACTTGTTGGAGCGGATGTCGGTGTTAAATAACGCAGTATAGGCCAACTTTGGCACTGGAGACTGGGGATGGCATTTCCTAATTTTCCTGAATATTGCATTATCAGCGTATTGTTTGCTTTGTTTGATTCATCAACAATAGAGCTGCTTCACCATGCAATGGTTCCGACAGCCCATAAATTTCGAAACACAGATAGTCCAAAAAATGTCCCGTTGAACCGAAAGCTGAATTTGTCTGACAGCCTGTCATCCCAGAAATAAAGGCCCATTGATTCGAAAATACAAACTCTCCATGCAATGGACAGAGCCACATGCCTAATCATTCAAAAAGTTGTCATCCCAACTCGTCACATTCTTCCGCTTTGTCATGCCCCTTGGCGTCACTTTATTTTCGGCATCAAACCACTAAAGTTACCCTTGGTGTCACTTTAGGTTTAGGCAACAAAACCTCTATAGTTAGGTTTAGGAAATAACTACATGGCTGGGATTAAAACTAGTACATTTGTACATTGAAAATGACACAGAACGTTGTAAACATGGAGCACAAACGAACAGGTGATTGTAATGTGATGCACGGGACACCAACAACGGTCTCCTGGATGAAAGCCTTGTGTTTGTTGGACCCATCCGACTCCCCTCCCGCCTGCCTGGTATGTGTCTTTTCGCTCTTTAAACTACATCACCATACTCCTGGCACTCTTTCTCTGAGTGTTGCAACGAAAAGGTTTACATTGTAGTTAATGGAACGCCCGGGGCATTTCATACCAGCGCAAAGGGGTGCCTTGTGCGGCGGTATTGAACGCTGATGACCGTGACAAAGCCTCAATATTTGATGCTCTGGGATTGAGAATGGGCTGAATTATTTTGCTGAATGACATCATTTGACCTTCTCGGTCGCAATATTTTTCTCCTACAATGGTGAAGGCATGACCTGCCCTACTCGGCCTCTGGTTGGCTCACCCCAATATTCCTACCCTAACCCTAACCAATCATGCTCCTCATGCCTAAACCTAACCAACCCAACCAACAAAGGCAACAAGTTATACGAGGCAGAGTGGTGGGTCATGTCTTCATCAGTAGGAAAGAAAACATGGGGAAGGTCTGATGACGTCATTCTGCATAATAATTAGCCATGTGCTTCTGTGTGTTGCACTGCACAGCTGTTGGTCCAATGGGACATTTTTCGGACTGGTTATTTCGGACCTGGTTATTCTGTGGCTATAGTGTGTGTGTGTGTGTGTGTGTGTGTGTGTGTGCAGGGCAGTGAACTCCATTACTTTTCCCCTGCTGCGAACCCCATGTGCCTGATTTGTCGTACCTTGCCTTTGCTTGACGATAGTGCTGCCTCTTTCTGCCACAGCGTCTGATGGTGAGTTAGACAACACACACACACACACACACGTACACACACACACGAGTACACACACACACATGGGAAAACAGACACAACAAACAGAAAAAGATCCCAATAAATATTCGCACAGCCAAATTTAAGACATTTGTTCAAAACAATACAGCGTCTGACATGGAAATTGAGGCATGAGTTGAAAGAAATAACTTGTGCAAAGCTGTGTGAACGCATGCAGAGTGCACACACACACACACAAATTCAGAGGGAGATCACAAAGTGGTGCCCAGCATGGGATGTAGTTAAGAAAAACAGGTAGACAGAAACTCAGTGGGGGACTGAAGTCAAAGTTTCCATTCTTTCTTCTAACAAGACAGCCAGCAACATCCAACAAACGTAAACACACACATGCAGCGAGCACCAGAGCTTGTGCATCAGTTACCAAGAGCGACGCTGATATGTCAATCACACTAACCGTGTGTATCTGAATGATGTGTGGGAGTAAAGGTGTGTGTGGTCGAACTGTGTCTTATCTTTTTTCACCTCCAGAGACTAAAAAGTATTCTGTCGTAAATTCCACAAATTCTACATCAACATGAAGTTACATTAAATAACGTACCACAAAATTGGATGCGGGGAGCAAGAGGAGGGAAAGAAAAATGGCAAGTTAGGGAGAGGAAGAGAGAGAAGAAAGTGAGAAAAACCATAGTCCAGATCCTGCAGTTGTAGCATTTAAGCAGACACAAACTCTCTCAGAATTCAAAAAATGTTGCTTCAGGCAACTCACGAAACTCCCTCTCTGCTTCCTCCTCACGGCAATGACGACAGCGGATGAAGGGGAAGATTGGCTGGCTTGTTGGCATAAATGATCCAGTGCATCCCACCTGATACTTCACAAAGAGGTAACAGCGTTATACAGCTCCACCATCCCCCGCCTTTCGTCTCGCACGTATTAGCTGCAGCAGTGTGTTCACGCTACGATCCTTGATTAAACTGTGAATTCGTGCTCATGTGACTTTGATCTCACGTCATGTAACCAATAGCAGTGACGGTATGAAAGACACGCTGTGTGTATTCTATGTAAAACATGTTGAGGCTTTACTTTTTTACTATATTGAAAAGTGTCCCCGAATACCATTGTTTTTTTGCTCCATGCAAATACTGGCTCAGACAACATGCCACCATTGCCAAGGTTATGACAAATGTGTCAGATAAAGAGTGAGACTAGGTGGCCTAGTGGGAACGCCTCAGGGCCCTGTTTTGTACATCATATCTATTTGGCCTAGATCAGAGCTGGAAAAAAAAAAGAAAGCATGCTGCAAAATATAGCACATAATGTGAGTTAGCAGAGCTTTCCCTGATCAACAAAACCTCACAATAAACAGGATCTGAAGTTTGCATGCCAGAATAGATTGATATCCTGGACAGATTTTTCATATGCAGGGTCTTTTTTTGTAAACAGGGAAGAGGCACGCACGCACAGCAAAGTCAAACAGAATATGTGAAAATGCGTCTCTGAATGCACCCGCTGATGAGACGACATCTGGCACCTCACAACACACACACTCTTTCGTAAGTCTGCGTTCCACCTGCAGCATCCGCAGCTTAAACGCGTTAGCTTTTTACACTTTCGCTGTCGAGTGCACAGCATAGCAAGCGCGCGTCCCGTGGGTCAGACAGGAAGGTTAAACAGGCAGAGAGGAAGAGGAGAGGACGGAGGTCACTGCAGCTTATCTTCTTTTCTGTCATTCTGTCTGCTGCCCCTAAGGCTTAACAAGAGAGCACACACATACACCCACACACACACACCTGCACACTTCAGGTCATGATGATCACCCATGAGGACACTCTTTGTGAGGGACTTATCTCAGACTTCTTGCCCCAAAACGGAAAGGCTGTCCTTCCATATACGATTAGCAACCATTCTACATGTTTATCTTTCTGCTTTTCACTGGTGCATTTTGTGTATTAGTCTTTCACTGCAGTATGTCTATGACAAACTGTAAATCCACCCTCTGCTTATCTTACTCAAGTACTATTTACATTTATATATATATATATATATGTATATATATATATATATATATATATATACACATATATATATATATATATATATATATATATATATATATATATATGTATACACCTCTATCGGGGCTCTATCGGGGCTCCAATGTCCACTGTGAGCATTTCAGAGGTGGAGCATCTATAGCACTCTGTGCTTCAGCATATACAGTACAAACTTTTGTTAACTTGTCCATATCATAATTTCCTGTGATGAGTCAATGTTGGATTAGCACAACTGTTCCATATTTGGAGGTGGATCAAGGCTCCGTATTTCAGGCCATCTCTGTGGAATTCCTCGGTCCACATCGGGATTTTAATATTCTCATGAGTTTAAGCAAGCCATGTTCGTATCCATCAGCTGCAGGCTAAGCAAGGTATTGCAGACTTCCCTTTCCCCAGCAACATTTTCCAGCTCTTTTCTGGGGGACCCCGAGGCATTCCCCGGCCGGACGAGATATATAATCTCTCCAGCATGTTCTGGATCTACCCCGGGGCATCTTACCAGTTGGACGTGCACGGAAAAACTCACCTGGCCTCTTCCGTCAAGGAGGAGCAGCATCCAGCTGCCCTTCAAAGGAAACTTATTTCGGATACTTGTATGTAAGATCTCATTCTTTCGGTCACTACCCAAAGCTCATGACAATATGTCAGGGTCGGAACGTAGATGGACTGGTAATCAAGAGCTTTACTATCCAGCTCTACTCCATCTTAACACAATGGTCCGATATAAATCCCGTATAACCGCTCCATTTTACCTCACTTGTGAACAAGATCCGAGATACTTGAACTCCATCGCTTGGGGGAGTGACTCCCAAACCGGAGGGTGCAATCCATTGTTATCTGGCAGAGAACATGGCCTCAGATTTGGAGGTACTGACTCTCATCCTGGCGGCTCCACACTCGGCTGCAAACCGCCCCAGTGAGTGCTGAAGGTCACTATGGAGCCAACAGAACCACATCATCTGCAAAGAACAGAGACGCAATTTTGAGGTCCCCAAACCAGACAGTCTCCACCTCGGGTGGAGCCATGAGGTCCCCATTTTTTTTTTATGTATTAATTAAACTTTCTTTTTTAATGGTTTGACCATTGCCTCAGTCTTTATGCATATCTACTCTCTTCTCTTTCTCCTCTACGTCTCTGCTTCTCTTTTCTGAGATATTCTCTCTCTCTCTCTCCCCCTCAATTCGTGTGTGTGTCTCTCTCTCTCTCTGTCGTCTTCCTTTACCTGCAGCATCAGCAGGATTTGCAACAACAGGTCAGGTGTTAATGTGAAATTTCCTGATTTATATAATCTCCCCCTTACATAATCTCGCAGAGGCACAAACAGCGACAGACAGACACACCGTGATGGCTGTCCCGCTCTGCTGCTTTGCTGCCTCCATCTGCTGTTTACAGCAGCAGGTACATGGAGTTTGAACAGCCGTAAATGCAAAGATGATACTCCACGGGCAAGCAGGTAGTCTGGAGCAGATGGCGACATTTCTTAGCATTACACAGTTTGCTTCGTTTCATATAAGGCTTTTAATAATGCAACATAGCACACCGACCACCAACAACATTGATTTAGACTGACATATTTATAGTTTTGCAAGTATTTTTTGTGTTAACATGTGTTTGCATGTATGATGAGTCATTACAATTATTGTGATGTTGTGGCAAAAAAAAATGTCAACATGTCATTTCCATTGTTACATTTTCTTTCCACAGAAATTTCAATACAACCTTTTTCTTGGAATTGGTGTAACAGTGTGTTGCCAAAAAAAGCTTAAAAATACCAGCAGCCTTTGATGCAGCAAAGGGGTATTACTAGGTCACTGAATCTCAGCAGGCTTGTTTAAAAGTCAAAAGGATTAGAGTAGAGGGAAAGACAGTATGTGGTGACTTTTAGGTATTTTGAAGCAAAGGTGTTCTTACTAGCATCAGATTGTATTCAGCCGATAACAGTATTAGAAAAAAAAAAAGAAAATGCATTTTTTTCATTGGGCTGTTTAGCCTGTGGTTTTTTGACTCCGCCCACTGACTTTTCACTCAGCCAATCAGATTATTTCAGCATTTCTGCCTCGTGGAGTAGCTCTGTGCACAAGCCTGTTTATGTAACTACAAACATGAATTGTATCAGAGAATGATGAGCAAAATCCTGGAAACAACTTTCCCCTACTGCATCAGCCTATTCAAGAGCTGTCTTGTCTGTGTGTCTCCCAGTAATCCTCCAACAGGCTACAAGAGTTCTGAAATCCAACAGAGTGTAAAAAACAAAGAGTATTTCACATTAAACACTGTGCCTGTATAGAGTTTCCTGTCATGCTGTTGGATTGGTGCTTTCACAAGCCAAAAAAATTTAAGAAAATCAGATTGTGTATGAAATAAACAAATCCACTAGGGATTTAACTTCCACAAATAGAAAATCACATTTCCCATCACATTATACAAGTACATGTTCAGCACTGTTTCAAGACACCTTGTCCTAATGCCCAACACATTTACATACATTTTCAGTGTCATAAGCTATCAAATATCAGTGATATACAAATATCTTTAATTTATCATTAAGCAGGTCTTACATCTATCAAGTGGCTATGGTGATAATGTTCAACCCTGTCTCTTACAAGGTTCCCATACAACTAAACTCCAAAATGCTACGAAATTATTTTGTTAGGTTTAGGCAACAAAAGTACTTGGTTAGGTTAAGTAAAAAAAAAACATCACGATTTAAAATAAATGAACGTCGATTTTAGTTTCACACGAACATCGGTTTCTTGGGCAAAAGTCGATGTTTGATCCATCCATCACACCAGCCATAGAAATGGATTTGTAATATGTCAAAAACAAACGTAGGCTAATCCGCGACAAAATACGTTTCCCTTGAAATGTAATTCACTACGTAGTTTTATTGTATGGTGTCCTGGTGATCTGGTGCCATTGTAGATTTTAAGTAACGGGAAAAAATTATGTTAAAAATTGTTTTTAACAAGAATGACTGTAATGGGATTTATGGAGACTTCGGGCCCTATTTAAATGACCCATAGCGCATGGTCTAAAGTGCATGGCGCAAGGGCATTTAGGGCGTGTCCAACTCCACTTTTGCGAGTTAAGCGGCGCATAATCTGGGTGTAAAGTAAGGCGCAAAGGTCAAAGGGGTTGTATTTAGTCTCTTAATTAATCATAGGCTTGTTCTGGGCGTACATCAGAGTGTCAACTCCCATTCCCTTTAAAAGCCAGGTGCGCCTGCTCCGGGCGCATTGCTATTTAAATGGCGGACTCGGCAAATTCGAGAAGTGAGTGTTTTTTTTTGCTAAGGAAACTGAAAGTGAAAGTGCGCAAGCAGATATATGTGGTCCTTGGCCGGTGGACCCTCTGCCTCCGCAGTCTCCCAACCCTCTGTCCCATCAACCACTCCATTGGACTGTATGAGCAAATGCACCGACAACCTATTTTTTTTAACCTATATCTACACTCGCACACACAGTGGGTGAATGAAAGGAGATGACACAGAGGCGTTTGTGATCTGTGATCTCTTTGGTCACTTTTAGACCAATGCCCATGGGCGCATAAATGGCCGCAAGCAACATGGGTGCTGGGTGTGAAAACGACAACTGTGTCGGACTGAAACTAGGCCCTCCTACTTTGCACCGGGTGTAAGATAAGGCCCTTAGTGACGTTATAGGAACTCGCCTGGCTTCTGCTGCAGTTTAGCAGAGAATTCAGGTAAGTCCAGCTTTGCTTTCCTGATCATTCTCATGCATTCATTTCTCAACATCCCGAAGCTCTGCCAACACTCTGGGGAGCCAGCAGCTTTGGCCCTGGCCCACGCTTTTGCCTGTACTTTGAATAACTCAGGAAGAAAACCAAGGATTTGATTTGTCCATAGTTCTGAATGTCTTATGAGGACAGTGTGTTGACAGTCGGGTATTTTGCACATCCATTGCATCAGAATGCATGGTTTGTATCTTGGGCAAAAAAGAAAATAATTAGGAGATTAGTGGAGTAAACACCAGAGTGGATTACACAGGGTCATTGTCTTTCATTAATTGTTTGTGTTTCCAAAAATCAATTTTCATTTGCCCATTCAGTGTCATGTTGTGAGATTTGTGTATTTGTCTCCTATACAAACCAAAGTACAGATCCAGATGTGAGATATGAATTCCAATGAGATGTGTATGACTTGGTAGCTGTGAACATTCAGTATTCCCCACACTGCAAAAGATGCAAGTGTACCAAATATCAGAACCAACAGTCATTGCAGAATCAGCCCAACTGGGAAGACAACTTTGAGATTGAGACAGGGTTAACAGAAATACATGTGTTATGTGAATATAACATCAATACAACATGGCTCTAGTTTCTTTACATTATATAGTACAGTAATGATACCAAAGAGACGTTTGCTTAATTTGCTTAAAAGTTGGATTTTTACCGAAATGTTTAAAGGTCTCATTTGTCACCAAAGTGCATTGTGTGCTTCCATAGGGCATTGTGCTCATGAAACCATTTCCCAATATCCCTAGGGTAATGAATTTGCTACAAAATCAATGCTAATAGTATAGAATGAGTGACTATATAATACTGTATACTAGCATGTTATTGCTTCTTCTGCTTATTCTTGATGTTAGCATGTTCTTTCCTTTGACATCTCCAAACTACCACTACCCAAACACCAACTTTCACATTATCCTCCATGATAGCCAAACTGCCGTGGTGAAACTCTAAAACCAATCCATTCACTGCGGTTCGAGACGCTGTGTGTATTCTGCAACCCTGTCTCCTGAAAAATTATGTTCATATAGTACTAAACTGAATATTTCACAGATGTGCTCAGTATTGACATTTTTGCGACCTGGCAGATTGTTAATTATGTTAATAGAAAACATAATCCTGTCTGCATTACAGTGTCCTCAAAATGCATTTGCTGTTGCATATTAGTTGTGTATAAACATAATTGTTGATCAAGTTTTTTTTAGGTCGCTGCTGTTTTGTTGACAATGTTCATGCCATTCAGATTCATCTGCCACGGTAGATTATAATGTTGCGTTCACATTACCTCAATCATATTTTTAGTAACAACAAGGTGAAACAAGTTCACTTTAAGTTGCAGGACTCAAGTTGGTGTTTTTCTTCTTTATACTTGTAGGTTGTATAAATGTCATTGTTGATATTTTAATGAAGTGATTCAGCCTGTGGGGAAATGGAAATCCCACACATGCTTTTCTTTTCTGCAAATTAGTAGAATACCCTTCTCACCAGTGGGCGGGTCTCTTGACACACACAAACACACACACACAAATATGCAAAGGGTCCTTACAATGGTTGTTTACATCCACTTCAAAGTTACTGAAAAGAAAATGCTTTTAGGCAATTTAAGACTAGACACAGTTATTCTGGCTTTCAAAAATGATCAGTGGTATCCCTGAAAAAAAAAAAAAATGAACTTTTTATTTATAAGCCATTGCCGAAATGCTCTTCCATTACAAATATTAGACATTACAAAAACAAAACAAGCTATATCAACAGATGATTTATATGCATTAACCTATAGTGACAACTTCTAAAACTTTCAGAATGATGCCTTATCATGAAGTAGCTCTTGTCTTATTCGGCATAATGAATCACATAAGCTTATGTGACAGTACCTTTAGGACTTACTGTATACATACTGTACATAGTGTTTTATCATCTGCCTTGCAGTGTTCCTACAGAGCATGAGGGTCTGATCTCACTGGTAGGAATTATGCTTTATAATTACATAAGCTTTGCCTCTAGCCAAACTGTGCACAATTATTCTTGAGTGAAATGAATGCTGATATTTCAATCTAATTTGAATTGATTGGATAATTTAATATCCCTATTTTACAGCTTGTAAAATAGATGTCGCTCAATAGAAGATATGAGCACGAGTTGTTGAGTGACGCTGGTTCACTCGAGACTTTTATTGAATTTGACGCTATAGGATTTGCTTCAAGTTGCCGATTTGTCATCAGTTGTCGGTAACGACTACTACTGGAATGCATCAGTCATAGCAGCCATCACGTATGACTGCATGGTTGATGTGATGCTAATCTTCATGATTACCAGCCTCTAGTATTGCCCATTATCCTACACACACACACACAGAGACACAGTCAGCCTTTAGCATCATCATACAAATTCAAGTTCACTCACCGGTCATGACAAACAGGCATATGTGACTTGCTCACCACATCTGCTCATAACCAGTGACACACACACACACACACACACACACACACACATACATAGTTATAATGCATAGCTGTCACTTGGCTGTGACAACCTTGGCATGGTGTGGTGGATGAATATAAATTCCAACTTGAAAAGACCAAGATATTTTTAAGTCCAGTTTCCAATCTTTAAAGTGGCAATAGAATTTTTTTTTGCTTTAACTTATCATTATGAAGTAAATGTTGATTTCACAATGTAATGACTGTAGAATAATGACACCATCTGCATTTAGATTGGTTTCCTATAAGCCACTGGGTTGTGATCTCCCGGGAAAATGAAGCGGTTGATGCCCATACTTATGAAGGAGTAATGAAATAATAACACAGAGGCTCTGTAGTCTGAACCAAGAAGGCAAACTCTTTATTGCTCTCACATTGTCAATGGCAGCGCATTACATCTACACTCCATCCGTTCTCACCTTTCAAAATAAGCCTTAGACATTATACACCGCATCACTGCTTACCAGAGAGTGTTTCGCTAAGAGGCAACTCAACAAAGTAGCTTACAGTAGCTTATCCCACATAGCAGAAATGGCAGACGGTGAAACAACTGAAGCAACGTTAACGTAAACTGTGGAAACTCTACCCGGCAAAAGAGCCCCGTTGACGGAGGGGGCAAAGAAGGTGAAGAGGGAGAGTGATAAAAACTATTCTTTCTACTAAGTTAATCAGTAAGTAACAAAATCTGCCTACGTATAAATAACTGTTTTACACAGTTTTTATCATTGCACTGAGATTGGGGTTTCCGTATAGCCGCAAGTTTGAAGCTTCATTCATAACGATGACATTCAAATTATTATTATTAACTTACAGACACATTGCTTATAATAGTCCACCTCGTCTCTCTATCTCTCTCTTACACGCAGCGATCGAAGCTTAGCTCCGTCCTCTCTCGGTAATTTTCTCATTCCGATCATTTCCAAAATTCACAACTATTGCTATTGTCTAACAAAATGTTCTGCTTCAATCCATATTTGTTGGCATTTAGCCTTTCAAAATCGAAATTTTGTACTTTTGCTGAGATGGACTATTACTGCATTGGGTGGCAGCGTGAAAATAGTTTTTGTGAAAATAGATATCATATGAAAATAGCACATTTTAGACTGTGTTGTTGGTTGTTGCTGTCTCTGAAGAAAACAAAAGCGACAACAATAATACCACTTGGAAACTAAGGGGAAGGGGACAGTTGACTGTTGCCACCATATAGCCGCATAGTTTGAAGCTTCATTCATAACTTTGACATTCAAATTATTATTATTAACTTACATAAACATTGTTTATAATAGTCCACCTCGTCTCTCTATCTCTCTCTTACACGCAGCAATTGACGCTTCGCTCCGTCCTCTCTCTGTAATTTTCTCAGTCCAATCATTTCCAAAATTCACAACTATTGCTATTATCTAACAAAATGTTCTGCTTCAATCCATATTTGTTGGCATTTAGCCTTTCAAAACCTATTTTTTTTACTTTTTGCTGTCATGGACTATTACTGCATTGGGTGGCAGCGTGAAAATAGTTTTTGTTAAAAATAGATATCATATGAAAAATAGCACATTTTAGACTGCTAAGAGTATACCAGTTTTACAGCCTGCAGTCGTCACGATGCGCTACAGAGATGGAGACCGATGAGGCGTTAATTGCCCATCAGCTTGAATAAAAGGATACAGACGCTCTTGGGCGTGGGATTTGGACAAAATAGTACCCCTACAGAGCCAGGCGGTCTTAGTGTTAAGGGGTTTCAATAAAAGGTATACTTTTGTTATCATCTGTTAATGAAACACAGCTCTATTAACATTATCACCATGCCCACTGCGATGACTCCTGGTTTCATCTGGGGTTTCCCAATCACTAACCTGTGTGTTTATATGCCCTGTGGCTGGGCAGCTGGCTGATTGGGGTAATTTGGAACACCTGGGCCCGGCGTTCCAACACATCACACTGCGATAATATGTGTGATCAAACTCACAGTTTTATTCTAACCTATAAAACAGTTAAAATTATCTCTTGCACCCATTCTACTATAATCAGCTCGAGAGAGAAGCAGTTTGTAGCAGCTAATTTTTCAACTCGGATGTTTATGGTGTCACCGAAATGCTGTGGGGCTTGATACGCATTATTGCTTTGAGCAGGGGAAGCAGCACAAACTCAGACTTCAAAACCATACCCTTGTTTCAAATCATCAGAGCATCTAACCGCCTCCAAAATACTACATTAATAATTCATCAGTACGGGTCATTTTTATATGCCATCTGCTTTGCTGAATAAAATCAAATCCCACTCAAACAATTCCAACAACACAGCTTGTTTTTTTAATATCCCATCCTAATTGCATGGATCCAACATTTCAATTATTCTCAATACTTTGTGCAACTTGAAAATCAATACTGAGACCAGCGGTGAAATAGAAACAGTTTCTCAGATTAATTCAGTTCAAAGGTTTATTCTCTTATGAGGGCAGTTTGGCTTGCAGGCAGGATTCACAAAAATAAATACAACAAATAACCACAATACAGTAGATATCACATGGGCACAACTCCAGTTTTCGAATGTATATCATGTTTTAAAACCCAGCCGTAGTTATGCGTCTACCCAGAGAGCACCATTAGCTTCCTCAACATTCTGCAGAGGATGTAAGACTCTTTTATTGCTTTTGTTTCCGAGTCAGAATTACCCAGATTATACTTCTCACCTTTTGGCAAACACTGTGTCCTCAGGGTGAACGCTGTCTGCAGTCGAGCATATAATCTCAAAAACAAAATGGGGAAAAAAGATGCACAAGCAGAAAAATACATGAAGACAATGTGTACAGTATCAAACATGTGAACATAGCCAAGGTCTTGCATCCAAAATTGATATAAGATAACTTGAAGGGAGTGCATTTGTACTGTAGAGTATGTGGAATGAATCACAAATATATCAGAGTGCATAATCACGCATACACACAAATAACACACAACCACAGATACTTGTGTAAATAAAAACGTGTATGCACCACCCAGGCACATAAACATGCTACAGCGGTTTTGTGAATCTCATCATCTCACTTCATAAATTTCTCCCTGTGAAGAAGTTTTAAGACCCGTCCCCAATAAAAGTCTATGATTCATGAGAGGGGTCAGGTAAATCCCACGGAGGCGAGCCAGGTGGCCTGTAAAACTTCAATACACATTCTCATTTTCTTTTCCCGCTCCAGATCTCCCCAAAGTCATTCTTCCTATCCTTTTTTCTCCACTTGTTTTTCCTCTTTTTTACCCTTTCTTTCCTTTGTCTACATGTAGTGCAAGAAAAACATGTATAGGGGAGGGCGGGGTGAGTTGAGCCAGTTTTTTACTAGAAGCGTGTTTTAAGTGAAGGAATGACAGTAATGTCTCCAACTAAAACATGTACATACTATATATTTCAGGATGCACTGTGGGAATAATCACAGTTTTCAAAATATGACTTTCCAAAAAAAGTGGTCTCTTGGCTCAACTTGCCCCCGATGACAGGTAAGTTGAGCCTAGGGAGAGGATAAGTCGAGTTATATCGGTACGCCTCGTCTATCAATCATACCTGTCTATCACTGAAGTGAAGTTACCAAATAACTCCCCCACAATGTGCCTAAAGGCAGTCGCTCTTCCGAGAGAGGTTGCTTCTGGAGTGCAAAATGACAGATGGTGACGCACCCCAAAACGTGAACCAATCATGTCTTAGAAAAGGTTACAAGTTGATTAGCCTATGTGATAGTCTTTTTTATGTATCCTTTAATGAATTATTGCAGTTTACACTGAGATTTACATAACAAGTTGAAGCTATATTCTATATAATTATAAATAGCTCAACTTCCCCCAGGCCTTTTGGCTCAAATTACCCCACCCCGGCCATTTTAACAAACTAGTATCATCCAGCAGTTTAGAGCTAACGTCATGCTAACAATAAAGCCTCATAATGTCACACGTGTTTGTGCTTTAAGTTTCCTAAAGCACAAACACGTGACATTTTTTCAACCTTGTCTGTAATTGTTCAGACACAGGAATCATGACTCCTTGAACATACAAATTCACTTTGGATGGCAAAAAGATGTTTTTTTAACCTAAATGTGCTTACCACACATATGGGCCTCTCTCCATCACAGGGTCAGTAAAATGTACAAATTTTCAAAAATGTGTGGTCACATGACCAATTTTGTCTATGGTTGCCTAGAAACAAGGGGTGGCTCAACTTCCCCACAAGCTCAAAACACTCCACTCTCCCCTTTAATCACACATCCTCATCTCACATTTTGACATCTCAGAGGGAATTCTGAATATACGGTAAACTACGGCTGCAAAGAGCATTGATTCTTTGTCAAAAATGGTAAAAAAGCCAAAGTCCAAAGTGCCATTTTTATACTCCTTTTGTGTCTGACTAAAGATCCATAAACCAGAGATATTCAGTTTGCAATGATAAAACTGAAAAAAGCACAAAATGTTCACATTTGAAAAGCTGGTTTCAAGTGTGTGCTCCTTCCTTTTTAATACAAGTCACATCTTTTTCACCCATTTCCTTCCTTATTCCTGTTGCCATGCAATAGAACAGGAAAACCATTTAGCCTCCTGACCCAGCAAGTAAAACCATTTCAAATGTATTATTTTAACCTTATATTCATGCTACCACCCTTCCACCTCCACCCCTCTCACTCGCCTCAATCCATCTCCAGTCACAACAAAAAAGCTGTTTAAAATTACCATTGTGCGACATCTTTATTACCTCTGGTCCATCTCTTTCTATTATCTTCTCATTCCTCTGTTCCGCTCCCTCCCCCGGTACTCGACTCTAACACCTTTTTTCTGCCAGCAACAATCAGGTCGGACTCATGAGAAGATGAGTGAAGCCTTTTAAATTTTGCCATTATCCCTTTCCCCCTCTGTTGCCTCCCAGATGTGTCTCAGTTTGTCATGTTGACTGTTTTCCCTCATTGGTCCCTTTGCTTCCTTTATCTCCTCCACACAGTTTGTATTTCCCTCCTCCTCTGTTTTTATCATGATGTATGTATAAATAAAATGAGCCTAGATCTGCCTCCTTGCTTGTTTGTTGCCATCAGTCTCCTCCTCCTCCCCTTCATTCCTCACATCCAATCTCTGTCACCATCTTCCCACATAGTAGCATCAAAGCATTCAAATTCAAACAGTGGATAGTGTTACACAGTCATATGAGAAAATTATTGTCTTTATAGTAACTACACACTAGGCTGCATTACAATATGTGACAAATAACAAAAAGCCCATAGTATGTTATGCCATTCAAATAATACTTTATTGACTTATAATCGGGCTGTCAATCGATTAAAATATATAATCGCATGATTATCTATGATTAATTGCACATTTGTTTTATCTGTTCAAACTGTACCTTATAGGGAGATTTGCCAAGTTACTCTTATCAACATGGGAGTCGGCAAATATGCTTGCTTTATGCAAATGTAAATGACATATATTGTCCGGAATTCCTCACAGGTACTGCATTTAGCATAAAAAATATGCTCAAATCATAACATGGCAAACTCAAGCCCAACAGGCAACAACAGCTGTCAGTGTGAACCCATTTTCATTAACATATATTGAGATCAGAGGTCAAGGGACCCTTTTGAAAATGGCCATGTCAGTTTTTCTTCGCCAAACTTTTGTGTAAGTTTGGAGCGTTATTTAGCCTCCAGTATCTTCAAAATTTAGCTCGTTACAACCTCCAAAAATGTAATTGCGTTAATGCTTTAAAGAAATTAGTGGCGTTAAAACTATTTAACGTTAATGCATTTTCATTTGTAGCATGCTGTAAATAGACTGTGAACACACATGCAATGGGGAAACAAACAAATTATTGTATTCTCAATGCTCACATACAGTAACTCCTAACAGTATCAGACACATTTGCTTTAACTGAGGATGACATGACCATTGTTACTGTATTGTACTGTAAACACTATACGGCATATTGCAATTACAGTCCTCTAACTCTCTCTCTCTCTTTTCAATTAATGTGCACGCCAAAGAGCAAACCTGAATCCTATTTATAGTGATCAAGCTAATTGGTTACAGGTGTTTTCACATCTGCATTCTGGGTGCTTGATAATTGAGTGTGGTATTTCAATGGCAGTGTTTAGCAAACAACACGGAGGCTTTTTAGTTTTGAACGATGTGTGTCTAATGTGGATAATTGTGTTGCAAAAAAGTCAACATGAGCGAGTGGTTTCAATAATTGTGCCGCGAGTAATTGGAATGAAAGATATGATGACATTAAATGAAAACAAAATCATCATTAGACATAATTACCCAACGCGCATTTTCTGTGTGGCATGTAGGTTGTACGAACCATAAAGCTCGTCATTTTAAAGAGCGCACTCAGAGAAAAGGGAAGGTAATCACTGGTCCCATTGACACTAAGAAATTGCAATCATCACATTCACAACACTGAGTTTGCTCTAAATCAAGAGCTCAAAAATTGACATAGTTATTTAAGTAGCTCAGTGTTAGTAGATTGGACTGAATAAATTGGCCCTGCATAATTTTATAGAATTAGTCCTCAAATTATCACATTTACTCTCCTATCTTTCTCTCCCTTAGTCTGCTTCCTCCCACAGGGATACATCCATTTCAACTTTTATCAGCTTTCGCTCCCTTGTACTTCAACCTTGTATGTCTTTCTCTCTGCCATTCTTCCTCCCCTTTCACCTACACTCCGCCTTTTCCTCCCATTAATAATAAGTTTACAGTTTCAGCCGACGGTGTGAGGGTGTTTAATGTTTCATCAATGTCCTTAACATCCCATCCTCCCTCCATCCATGTCGTTAGTTCAATATTCTAGTACATTTCATTGGAATTCCCCTTATATCCACCACCTGCATCCCTTCTCTTTCCTCTTAATATTCATTAATCTTTCCGTTTTTTGCGGCAGTTTAAACTGTTGAGCAGCTGGGATAAGGCTGTTAAATTTTTTATGCCGGTGGCCTTCCTTCACTACTTTCATCTCCTCCTCTATTGCCCTGCCTCCATCACCCTTCACCATACTAACCCTCACAGATGCACACATACTAACAGAGCAGGGTAATTAGCATTAGTAGTAATCAGTGTAAAAGATAAGCTTTTATTATCAGTTAACCACGTCGTTGTCACCATCCCATCCTTTCATGACTATCCTCAAAATCTCCCTGCTCTCTATCCTCTCTGGTTTCAATTCAATTGGAGCACGATCTTCCCACTGCTTCCCTCTCATTTCTCTCGCCGCTACCACCCCTCTATCTTCCTCCTCCCCCATACTAATAGTGCAGAACAATCAGTTTAGAGTCTTGGAGTGGTGATCAGTGGAACAGTTTAAGTTTTATTGTCCATCGGAATGAATCCGGTCGATACGGGTCAGCGTGGAGACGGAGCTGATAGCTGTGAGTCAGGACTGAGTCCAAATCAATAAAACTCTAAACTTTATTATGCCCATAAAACGCATGCATACACACAGCGGTGGATTCACACCCACCATGGCTAAACAAAAAAACAAACTGATTTGTACAAACATGAAACTACATTCTCACTTTCACCAAAAGAAAAGACAGATTGGATTTGGACACTCCAAAAATTATTATTATATAAATATTTAGGCACAAATATACATTCCATCACTGAAACTGACATTCATATAATCAACACAGTGTCATGACAGTTCGTGAAATAGTCACAAAATTTAATCTATTTGATTTGTGTACATAGACATGAATTTTTTCTTTTTTTTCGTGACGCTCAGCACAACTTTCAACAATGTATTTTTCATGCTTTTTCCTACGAATGTCCAGCAACAAGTGATGCACATGTCAATTTACCGCTACAGTCTTTTCAAAATAAAACTAGTTAGGTTTAGAAAAAGATCGACTTGGTTAGGTCTAGGCAACACAACTGCTTAGTTAGCTTTGGGAAAAGATCGTGGTTTGGCTTAGAACAACTCAGAAAGTGCCGTAACGTAGTACGGAAGTAGGGAAATTACGTCAAATAAATTAACGTTGACTTTTGGTTTACACGGGACACTAACACCGGTCTCCAGGGCGAAAGTCTGGTATTTTTTGACCAGCAACAGATGGCGCACGTGTAAATTTCCATCTTTTAAAAATAAAACTACTTAGTTAGGTTTAGGAAAAGATCGACTTGGTTAGGCTTAGACAATAAAATTACTCAGGTTTAGGAAAAGATCGCGGTTTGAGTTAAAATAACTCTGGAAGTGGCGTAACTTCAGTACGGAAGTTACGTAACAAATAAATCAATGTCGACTTCTGGTTCACACGGGACACTGGAACACCGATCTCCTGGGCGGAAGTCTAGTGTTTTTTTGACACACCCATCCACCCGACGTCCTCCCTACGCAGCGTTCAGTGCTCTTTATACTTCCCTGTTCAGAATTATGTGGATTACATAAAAAGTGATTTCATGCTGACCCATTACGAAAAAATGGGAAATTCATGTCTATGTACACAAATCAATACATTCAATTCTGATTATTTCCTAAACTGCTGTGCAACTGGGCTGATATAATATGCATACAAGCACACACATACACAAATACACAAATACACACACACACACACACACATATATTGGCAGTTTTACTCATCCATCTGTCTTTCACGGAAACATCTGGGACGCGGCCTGACAACAGACAATGTCTCTATTCAGCTATTGATTCCTTTGCGAGTGTGAGTGTTTGCTCGTATGCACGGGTTTACACATTTTCACTTGGAGGAGATTTTAGGATTCAACGAGAGCAGCTGGCGGGCTGAGATGTGGGAGAAAAAGGACAATGGGGAGAGAGAGGTAAAGGAGGGCAGAGGAGGTGTCAGATGGTGTGGGAGAGGATATAAACACTAATAAAGGAGGAAGTTTTTTGGTTGATCCAAAGTTGGTTGATTGAGGTTTCTTCTTAAACAAAGCTGGCTCCGCTGGCCACAATACTTTCTTTCCACCCTGGGAACAATTACCGGTCTCCCTATCTTAATTTGTTACTTTCTTTCCGTGATTCTCTCTCTTCTTTTTTCTGTCTATCCATCTCCGTCTGCCTTCCTTTTTTTTTTTTTCTTCTAAGTGTTGCTTTTGTGAATCTCCCTCACCCAGTGTTTTTGTCTGGTCACATAACAGCCTCACTGTCTGGCTGACTGCTCGGTATTCACCGCGACACATACTTTTTCAACGTGATGAGTGTTACTGAATACAATGCATACACTTACTGAAGAATATTGTGCATGTTTTCTTGCATTCGTGGGGTCTGAGAGAGTGTGTGTGTGTCTTGGAGTGCGTGTGCACTGAGTGATGTACTGCATGGAGTCAGAGAGATGCATGACCAGACACTTCTGTTATGACACCCGGCAATGAAAAACCACTTCTCGGCAAGCACCCGCTATTGACATCGCCTTCTTTTGCCATCCGTTCTTGTGTCAAGCAGCACATTACTCACACTGAATACACAGCGTGAGAGTAGGGTGGCACGGTGGCGTTAAGGACAATGATGAAGGCAGCAGTTCTCAACCCCTTCGGCTTCTGACATTTCACTCTAAGTTTAATGTTTTCCATCTATTTAACGTATATTCTAAATGTTTACTCTTGTTTCTCGACTTCTGAATTGCTCTTTCGCTCCCCATTCACCTCTAAAAGCTTTAGAAAAAACTGCTCCAAAAGTAGTTAATCCATCACTCTGAAGGAGAAAACATCCATTGATGTAGAGTCTGATATAACATATTTAAATACATTATACAGATAGCAAATAACAGAGGCATAATTGTCAAACAGATGAGTGTAAATTAATATGTCATCCTAATGTGACCGACTTCTGTGATTGTATGTAATGGCCTGCTTTACAATATTTTTAATTATCCGATGCTGTATTTTTCTCTCTTTAGCTTGATATAAATTTAGTACATAGCTGATACATAGTTTGGGACTGTCCTCACCTCACCTTACCAAGAAAATGCGCCCAGTTTTCAGGATTTTTTTTTGGCATTGTACGTTTCTGCAAACCATAGATGTGTTGAATGTGGAAGTTTTTGAATCTGGTCAGAGCAAATTACATAGTTTATCGACCGACCGTCATTGAAAGTTACGTGGTATGAAAGTTTTGTGGTATAACAAAGAATATAAGAAGCAAGAAAGTCCTCAAAGGGCAGATGAGAGGGTTGGTGGATGGGTTAAACGAACACAGGACTTTCGCCCAGGAGACCGTGGTTCATGTCCCGTTATGTTTTACGTAATGTTGTTAAGCTTCTTATGTGACGTTACATAAGAAAGTCAGCTAAAGGTGGTTGTTGTTTATTTACGGTAGTTACGTTACGTTGTTACTTTGTTAAGTTACATTGTTACTTTGTTACGTCGTTACACTGTTACATTTTTACGTCGTTACATTGTTACGTTACATTGTTATGTTGCATTGTTACATTGTGTAATTGCATTGCATTGTTACGTTGTGTTGTTACATTGTTATGTTGCATTGTTACATTGTGTTGTTACATTGCGTTATGTTGTGTTGTTACGCTACGTTGTTACGCCACGTTGTTACACCACGTTGTTACGCCACGTTGTTACATTACATTGTTACGTTGTGTTGTTGCGTTGTAACGTTGTTACATTGTTATGCTGTGTTGTTACGTTACATTGTTATGTTGCATTCTTACGTTGCGTTGTTACGTTACATTGTACGTTATGTTGTTACATTACGTTGTTACATTACGTTGTCTCCTACGTTACGTTGTTACGCTACATTTTTCCGATACGTTTTTACGTTATGTTTTTACGCTACGTTTGTACGTTATGTATTTACGCTACGTTTTTACTCTACATTGTTTCATTACATTGTTACGTTACATTGTTACGCTGTTACGTCGTTACATTGTAATTTTGTGTTGTTACGTTGCATTCTTACGTTACGTTGTTACGTTACGTTGTTACGTTATGTTGTTACGCTACGTTGTTACGTTATGTTGTACGTTACGTCGTTACGTTACGTTACGTTGTTTCTGCAAGCGTCATACAAGGCTGATATGAAACTTTTTTGGGTTTATGTCGGAAACCTTGTTAAAACCTTGTTTAAACAACAACAAACTAGAACATGGTGAAAATACACAAAGATGTTATAACTTCCCAGTGGTGCGAGTAGAGCCAAGAAGCTTGTGGGCTGCCCACTCGAAGACCAAGTCCCCCCAGCCACTCTGCCATTTAATCAACCATGGGTGATGTGTTGATCATATTGCTCCTACAGATACACCATTCCATTCCTCCACAGTGTTGGAAATTATCAGTTAACACGTTGCCTTTCGTTGCACACAACAAGGATTCAACTCACCGAAGTAAAGCTTCATAAGGTCTCCAACACAAGCAAGTACAGACATAAAAAACAACACACTCACATACTCACACACAAGCACACGGAGCACCGATGTCATCAGAGCGGATTAGTCACACATGGCGGAAAAAAAAGACTACAGTGATGGAAGATTGGGAGTGAAGAGCATAGGAAAGAGATGGGGTACATGAAATGGAGATAAAGATGGCAGAGAGAATAGAGACGGAGACAAGATTGGGAAAGAGTGGCCTGCCCGGATGACCTGTCTTTTTTTGAAAAACGGAGAAAGTCAGACGGGGAAGAACACGACCAGGGGCATCAACCATATCTGAGATACAGAGAGCGTGAATGAGAAACAGAAACAATTATAAGCAACAGCATCTAAATCTTACCTCTATGTGTGCAATAGGTTGATAATAGGGTGATGATGTATTCTTGTGGTAAAACCGTTGTTTGATGATGCCTTCAGGCAATGCACAACTGGTTAGGGAACATACACACACACAAAAGACAAACACACATACTGTACCTCAGAAGTTTAAACTCAAGGTCAAACACACATACACACAAATCTATATGGTTTCATGCCCCGAGGCTACTGAAGACAGTGATGAATAATGTACAGAATGTTTAACATCTTAAAAAAAGACAATCTTATGTGGAGAGGATGAATTGGGTTCCTTATTGGAGAGGGGGAAAAATAGTGGTCACTCAAGAGTCACCGCACACTTTGACTTTTCTCTGCATCTAACCAACCAGCCTACACCAACAAACAAATATGCACTCTTTCCTTTACACACACACACACACACACACACACACACACTTTGCATGCCCTGACCCACCCTCCCCCTTGCGGGCGGGCAGGATGAATGGCTCAGCTGTCCTGTATTGACAGCAGGATTGATGTTGTCTGATTCCCAGGTGACTCATTTGACCACAGTCAGAACAGACCTCTTCTCAATGCTTCACTGACTCGCTGCCTGCATGAGTGTGTGAGTGAGAGAGAGAGAGAGAGAGACAGGAAAAGAGAGTGAGTGTATATGTTAGTGATGTATTGCAGGTCCCAGGTTCGATCAGCATTCATTAGGAGGACCACAGTAAGACAGAAGGGAGGGAGGGGGAAAGGAAATAAAGAAGTCAGAGTGAGGAAATGCTGACAAATTGTGACAAATTATGAAAGATGGCAAAGAAAAAAGTGTGTTGGTGTATTCACATTTCAAATGTTTACAGTGTTTTTTTGCGATTGCTAACACACTGAAAAAGTGAACGCTATAGACAAAAGCATCAAACCTTAACTTTTGCAACCATGCCTTAAACAAAGGCACCAAAACTGCATAATTCTGCTTTGCACTTCTTCAACATACGTCCTGCAGAACACGACACACTGTTTCTTACATTCGACACACACGTACAAGAATGAAATTTCTTTTCCAATTATTGGGAAAGCACACACCTAAAAACACTTGTTGAACACCAATCAGTCTGAGTCTTAGCACTACAGATAGAACGACTTTTGTGAGAACTTAACAAACGTGTAGGCGGTGAGAATGAAATTAAGAGGAAGAGAGAGAGGAGGATAAGAAAAAAGAAGGGGACCATGGATGACATTGCTTGTGTACTATTTTTTTTGTTTAACATTGCACTGTAATTACTTTGCTTTCAGTGAGTTTACAGTAACGTATTGTATTGATTATTGTACTGCAATTCTACATTTCTTTATATTTTGTTGTTGCAACCTGCAATGGCAAAAAAATAAAGCTGTATATATATATTTTTTTTTCTTTCTGAAGTCTTTGTGTTCATTGAAATGTGAGTAGATGTACTGTACTGGAACAATCTTTCACGGAAGCCTGTATGAGAAAATTGAGAGAGGGAGAGGTATGAAAAGTATTAAAAAGACAGCAGTGTTTGGTATAAAGTATACATCAGTGTGTTGTTGCTGCTCTGAAAAAGTAATTCAAATGGTGCATGTGTGTTCATCATTTTAAGTTTAAGTTTCATGACTATTTCACAAACTGCCATGAGACTCTGTTTATTTCTATTGTATGAACTTAACCTTTAGTAATGTTAAAACATCTAGCCTAATCTATTGGAAGTCGGGGATAAAGCTGTGCACACGTCACCTCTGTCTTCTAGAAATGATGTTTACTAATTTGCATGAGCAAATCATTTAAAAGATCAAGATCAGTGACTATTTTATTGACATTCAACCAAAAACATGATCTTTCCCTAACCTTAACCAAAGCCATAGTCAACATGCTGAGTACTGTAGGTTGTTGTATAAATAAGTAAACCTGAGATCAAGTTCAGATGTTAACTTGTAACTGGTTCACCTAGCACAACATACAACACTAAAAAATGCAAATTGGTTTCCAAAAAAACACAAATTTCCCTGTGGAGAACCTACACGAGACAAAAAAAACCCAACATAAATCCAACTTACAGGCCAAGCAGCAAATCCCCAAACGCATACGTAAGCTTGAGTGCTAAATATTATTTATAGTTTAATAGCTCTCTTTTTATTTTCCTTTTATTTTTGGCCAAGTAAAATAACTAATTCATTCATATTCCCACATCTACACATCAGTCATGTACAATGTCACCTTTTCCACTCACTTCTTCCTCAACACTGAGAATTTCAACAGCTTTGTATTTTTTTTTTTATTCTCTACTTATTTTTTTTACTTACTTTTCAATTTACTTGGCTACAAGTTTTATATTAATATATAAAAACCACACAACTATTACCACTGTTATGTAGCGAATATAAATATTGCATGACTGTTAATAGTAGCAATACGCACAGTGACAATGCTCACTTGTGTTAATGCAATGTTACGACATTGACTGCAATGCTGCTAGAAAAGTAAAGACTATATATAATTGATGGGAGCGTCTCCAGTGGCTTGTTGCATATTTAAAACTCCCATCTGTTTGCTTTAGCTGAAACACAGCAGTGCTGAGATCAGCATGCATCTCCGCAGACATCCTACATGTTTGGTTGTTTTATCATTTCATGCTTAATTAATTGCTAGATGTGGAAATGTGTCTCTGTAGGTTGCATGCCTGGCAGGCTTGAAACAATCATTCTGCACATACACGTGACGGTTTATATTTGCAGGTACAATGAAGAGAGAAAGTGATAATTTACATGTTGGCTCTCTGCTTCTGCACATTGAAGCCCCAAGTGCTTCATTTTAGGAGCTTTAAATCAACTTTCTTTTGGGTTTTTAAAAATGCTGTCACCCTTTGACCACTAATTTCTTACATCTACATGTGATACACCTCTTCCAGGAGGAACAACGGGCCTCATGCAAGAATGTTTTCGTATTCTGGTATTAACTTTCTTTTAGTTTTTTTTTTTTTTTTTCGCACCATGGGCTCGTACAAATGTGCCACATCAGATTCAGCAACTTTAGATAACTGTTTAAATGATTTGCATAAGCATAATGAATGCCATCGGCTCTCTTTATGGTGGGCGAATGAGGAAAAAGTACCAAGCAATAATAGATTTTAACAGGTCAAAGATAAGCACAGTTCATAGTATATTTGTGTAGGTATATAGAGCCTATATTGAATACCCTTTTCCTGCCTTTTAGTAAGAGATGTTGTGAATGAGGAAATAGAGTGATTTAATATGACATCTGTGCTTTAAATGAGCGTGTGTTCATGATAATTGTGAATTAGCATAATTAACGCCCCAATGATACCATACAAGGCTAGGCGTCCTGCCCCATTCATCTAGCTCTGCCAATATATCAGCACAATAAAAACAAACTCATCTTCTTCTTCTTCTTCGTCTTGTTCTTCCAAGGGCCTGACATCAAAAAGAAGTAAGTCAGCCATGATGCCTGATAACCTTCAATTAGTGTGTAATTTACGTAATTTTGCATTGATATTTTAGTATTATACAATAGCATTAATTGCCAATTTAAATTAAGGATGATGTTGTTCAGCTATGTGAAATCATTTAGAATCAAACAGGACAATATCAATATAATTATGTAGTATAATTTATGTAGGATTTTCAAACTCAAAATTGCTTCAAAGTAATGAAATATACAATCCATTTGTGAAAAACTTAGGTTTGGATAACAGTACATGATTCCACATGACTCCTACGACTCGGAAATTATTTTCATACCTGAGAGAAAATTCTAAATACAAGAAAATTGGTGAATTTGACAAGTTCTCCTAAATCACTCGTACAAGAACAAATTTGTTCGTACAAGTGGTTCCTTGCATGAGGCCCATTGTCCGTCATTTCCGTAACTGGAACAAGGGCCAAGTGTGTGAGCAAAATGTTCCACGTACAAGCGGACGCCTGATGTTGCTGCCTGTCACAATGGATGATGCTAAGGATTGTCTTCAGCCAGTACAGAAATATTGTCGGTGCTTGATAACACTGTAAGAGAAAAGGGACATCGGTTTCATCTAATTCACAGATGTGTTTTTGGTGGAAAAAGTGTGTTTCAGCAAAAAAAACTTTGATAATGTGCATGACATTGTAGTTCAACCTCATGTAGGGACCACTGGATACATACTTAATATTTCCATCAATGTTGAATGCATAATACATTTCACATATTAAATTTCCATATTGCTTCTCATGCATTTACCGCTCAATTATCTGACCAATCTATTTCTTACCAGCTCTGCCCTTTTCTCCTTGTCACGCTCACTTTTTCATCCCCTCTTTTCTCTCCCTTTCTCCTCCGTCCTTTCTTCTGAAGGAGCTTCATGGGGAAATTACCAGAAATAAGATGATGCCCCCGAACCTCTCTCTCATCTCCCTGGGTGGCCTGCTATGTCCTATACCATATCTGCCAAACAGGCTATCACACTTTTCAATTTCACAAATCCATGAATTGTTTATCATTTGCTATGTGAGCCATGGCCTTTGTTGTTAAATTAGATAGGGCGTGAGTTCTGTCGTGTTGAAAACAGCCTGTTTGCATCAATAAAGGGCATGTAATTATCTTAACTGTCAGTCGTAGACACGCTCTGAATATCTGATGGTTAAACCCGTCACAGTAAGTAACAGATACAATGATTTGCAGGACTTCAATAGGACTGGATGACGCCGAAGACGCTCTCCCAAAGCTTGGTGTAAGAGACTGTGGAGAAAGAATCGGGATAGGAGTACGAACCATACCAGATTGTTTTTTATTGACTTTTCCACGGCTTGTAATTGTATATAGCCCCATGTTCTCAGAAGCTCATATCCAACTTTGACATGGACTTTAATATTGTCTGTTGGCTGGGGGAATTTTTAACAGCGGGACCCTGGCTAGTGCACTTTCATCCTCTGCTGCATCACACCACAGGGCAGCTCCCTTCATCCTCACCTTGTTTGTAAATGTTTGCCACATTAAGACTCAGGGGCGAATTCACAAAAGGATGACGCGTTTTTTTTGCTGCTGCTAAACCTGCATAAATAAGACCGAGACAAGGAACCGTGTAATTCCAACACATTCACACTCCCAACTTGTCCGATACCGCCACTTGGTCGGTGCCTCTCTTACTTTAGACGGACCAGGGACGGCGTGTCAATATACACTAGTTATATGCGTGTCCTTTCAAAATAAACTTCCTTTTTCACAGGAAGTTAGGTTTAGGCAACACAACCACTTAGGTAAGGTTAGGAAACTGTTTTGGTTGACGTTAACTTCACTGACTAGAGATTCAGGTGACTAGCGTGGCTCACGGGACAGACAATACCGACGAGTCTAAAGACTGACATGACAAAATTAGTCAACGTTTAGTTTCACACGGGACACGAACACCGGTCTCTTGGTTGAAAGTCCTCTGTTTGTTTGACTCACCCTGCACTGAACGGACTCTCACGCTATTAATACTACGTCACTTGCTCTGACCGTCAATTAACGCTGCGGGTGGGTTTACATTGGAGTTAGTTGAAAGCCTGATTTGTCACATACTGTTGATAAAGAGTGCCAAGGGGCGAGTTGGGAGTGAAAACAGGTTGTTAATTCTCAAAGGGTGAAATGCACTCCTAACTGCATTGCCAAACAAAGAGCGTCTTGGTGCTCCTGTGCTATTTGCACATATTTAAATTAAGTAATATGCACATATTGGTGCAAAATTGACCCCTTTCTATACAAATGAGCCTTGTTGTAAAAACAGTCCAATGGCGCAATAGCAACATCTATACTTTGCCACTTGGATAATTTCAACCAGATGCAAAATTGCAATGGTGAATTGCACTTAGATGCAAATCTTTATGGGCGTGTTTGCGCTGTAATATCATAAGTGCAATATGTTTTGTGAAATGGACGGGTCAGATAGCGGTTGAAAGTGATGCGCAATTCATGGTGCTTTCAACTTTCTTCAGTTTGGTTTCTAAAAGTGTTGCTTTTCCTTTGATACCAGCTTTCTCTCTAAATGGCATTCCACTCTGCCCTCATGACTTGGCCTTGTTTGCCTCCATATACTTGTTGTATGACTTACCCACAGCCTGTGTTTATCTCTCAAAGTGCAGGTGGTGGCCCTGGCTCTCTTGTGTGTGACCAACAGATTTCCATGACCAGAGCACCTGCAGCACTGTTGTAAAAGTGGTTGGATTAGGAGGATTAAATTATCAGCGGGTGTGATAGCAGCTGGCATCAATCAAGGCCAATCAGATCAACTACTCACAAGCCTTTTAAATGCAGCGCACATCACCTTGCTGTGGTGGACTGACAGCTTTGTAATGTAGAGGAGAGTCCAGCACAGATTCCCTTATGAGGGAACCAGCTGCATACAACAAATTAAAGGTACCCTGTGGAGTTTTTTTTGTAAACAAACAAAGTTATGTTTACATCCACCGTTTCTCACCGAAACACAGCGAATGTATCCTTGAGGCCTAACTAAGCTTTTAAATGTTTTGCCTTCCTCATAAAATATTTGCAAGGCTGATTTAAGGAAGAAATTGAGACCTACATTGTTTACGTCTAAGTTTGGTTGCTAGCGGTCTTCTTCTTGCGTGTCTTTGTTGGCGCATTGTTAGGTTTCTTTGGCAGTTGGTGGCAGTAAAGTACAATAAGTGGAATAGTAGGAAACTATCAGCAGGACTGTGTATCACATCACCTGTGTGCACGCGTACAAGATGTTAACAAAATCGGGACCTTCTCTAAAAAAACATTGCTCCATTTCGCTGCTAGTGTTTACATCGAGTACCTTTATGTAGGAACAATTTCATGTGATGAAGCACAGTGGAACAACTTTTCCAGCAGAGAATATTTTTTCTATATCTATTAGGGCTTTTTAATCGCTTAAAATATTTAATGGCAAATGAATATAATTTTTTATCTGTTCAAAATGTGCCTTAAAGGAAGATTTGTGAAGTATTTAATACTCTTATCAACATGGGAGTGGGCAAATATGCTGCTTTATGGAAATGTATGTATATATCTATTATTGGAAATCAATTAACAACACAAAACAATGACAAGTATTGTCCAGAAACCCACAGGTACTGCATTTAACATAAAAAAATATGCTCAAATAACATTGCAAACTGCAGCCCAACAGGCAACAACAGCTGTCAGTGTGTCAGTGTGCTGACTTGACTATGACTTCCCTTAACTGCATGTGATTATCATAAAGTGGGCATGTCTGTAAAGGGGAGACTCGTGGGTATCCACCAGTATTTGTATCTGGTATCTATCTAGCTTTAAAACTGGGTCCTCTACAACTTCCGAAAGATCAAATAGCGGCCCGACGGCAGCCCGTCAAATTTTGAAGAGGTTAATTAAAAATCTCAGGTTGCATTAAAGAAATTAATGGCGTTCAAACAAATTTGCATGAATGCATTATTATTGCGTTAACTAATTTATACTTGCATGTGTGGCAGTATTCGGCAGGGGGTATTTATTTTCTAATGCAATTATGCCAAATTTTGAAGTGAACGAAAACACATCTATTAAATTCCTTCGAAGTGACACAGGCAATCAAATCAAATAAATATATATATGAATTAAAAAAAAAAAAAAAAAAAATATATATATATATATATATATATATATATATATATATATATAAATAAAATATAAATTTATAAAATAAATCAAAGTTATGTGGTTTTGCAATGGTCCATATTTGTTCTCATTCACCAAGTAAAGTCATAAGAAATAGCACAGGATGCAGGCTGTTTGGATTAGAACATTCCAATTGCACTTGCACTTAGATTGCATTTTATTTTTCACTGGCACTCCTTTTTCATTTACTGCTCACATATTTTGGGGCAGTTAATGCCATGGAAAAAAAAAGAAAAAAAAATCAGCTTGCAGCGAAATTACCCCTTTGCTGGCACAAGGTCATTGATCTCTGCTACCCTATGGGCTGGCTTACTTGTGTTATTCATGCATATCAGAAAATGGGGAAAGCCATGTTATAATATAACTAGTTTTCTATTATGATAAAAAACAAACAAAAGTTAAAAGAACATAGCTAATAAAGGTGCAAGAAAATGAACAACACAAGCATCTTGATTTCTATCTGCACCTTCCTGCAGTGCATGCCTCTGTGTTTTGCAGGCATACGACAGTGTACACGTGTGTACATAGGGCAATAGGTGAACTCTGGGTGCACCTCGATTCTGCTGATAGAAGAGCTTGCATCTGGCAGGGTTGTAGGGGGGGTCAAATCCCACCTGACTTGAGCTTGATTACCAGTCCTCTGGTACAAACAACACACCAGTTTACAGGGGTGGCTTATGACCTCATAAGATGCAGGGTCAGTAATCTCAGTTTGTTGGGCCTCAACCATTCAATTAGAATGCTTCACTTTAAAAAATGAGGCCCATGCCCCCCATTCACCTCATATACAAAAAAAACATCAGAAAGCAAACACAAAAAAAAGGTTTCACATAGAATCACTTACAATATCTGCAGATTATGTGCAGACACAGGCAGCATTTTTGAGACTTATGCCAGGTACACGCTACACAAGAATCAAGCCAATTTTGGGCCCGAATCCCCCCTCCCGACAATCGTCAGCAAAGCCCCAATTTGTTTGATGATTTTCTTTCCAGATATTATTGTGGTGTGAGGTATGCTAAACCTGCAGTAGGCAGAATATTTCACGTGACATTTAACATAAATAGGCATTACAGTAACATAATATTGATTCATATTTCATCAGCGCTGCCTAGTTTGACCGTTTGATCGGAGTTCACGAGTGATTGACAGCCGGCTCATAGACGGCAGCTGGACGGCAAGGCTCCAGCTCGGCTCTGATTGGTTGTTTTCCTCCGGTCTGTGAAATCTTGCAGATGCCATTAGGAGCACCGGAGGACACGGAGGTACATGATTTTTTTACAGATTACCTGTCTCATGCACTACTGTCAGGATAAAATTACCGTTTTATAAAAATAACTTTTTTCAAAAGACTGAATGAAACATCACGTTTTGAACACAAACAAAAAGGCTTCTTTAGGGTTATGCAACAAAACTACAACTTCTTTAGGTCTAGGCAACAAACAAACAGTTTAGTTTAGGGAAAAACTGTGTGTTTTCGGTTAAAATAATTACAAACCCAAAGACAACTACACATTGTTGGTTTCACACGAGATGCAAACTCTGGTCTCCTGGGTGAAAACCTTGTGTTTTATGTACTGTAGCGCCTGACTTCTGCTTCTGCTCCTGTCATAATTACTACAGTCGCTAGATGTCGCTGTTGTGTTCTTTTATACCTTCTTTCGGGGATCTACCATGTGAATAGATGATAAAACCTACTAGTGGGTGTAGTCACCCATCATCATGTTCTTATTCATGTGACAGTAATATTCATGACAATCTACCTTTGCCACATGTCTGTTCACATTGATATTCCGTCCACGAGTCAACCTTGCCTCCGGAAGTTGACATTACACTAAAGAGAGTTACCAGTAACTAATGAGGGACTCAGACAGCGTCTCACCATAGATTAGAGCCAAGGGTAACTAGAAAGGACACGTGGTGATGACATCAAACAGCTTCCTCATGTCCCTCTGGCTCCCTGTCCCCAATCGTCTACCACCCTTCAACACACACACACACATCCACACTCACTTGAAAAATGCCCACACACACATAATATGCGGGAAGTAGCTTTTACTACATAAACTACTCATTTATAATCTCGATACCGCACACCGTACATGGGCTTGCATGTTCCACATCTTGCATGTTTCTCCAGTCATCTTTCTATGCCGGTTTGTCGCTTTCATCCACACACATGCTGACTGTCTCTGATGTAATCTCATGTAACATTTGATCCCAGATCCTTGATGCAGATGAAAATGCAAAGCTAATGATAGGATATGTCAAGATTTAAAGATTTCCACTGCTGTATGTGCACTCTCAAAACAATTTACCCTAAAGGTTGCCTGTCTTCTTCTAAATGATATTGGTTCTCACCTGGGGAAATGTGCTCCGCATTAAGATACACCAGTGAGCCTATATTGCAATAGGGCAACATCTCCTTGACATTCTGGTGAGGTGCAAAGTTGAGCTTAGTGTTATTAGGATCTCAGTTATTTCACATGGTAGATGAATTTTAACTGAGAGGGAAGTGAAACAGTTCCACGGTTCGAAATTGCATATAATTTGTATTGATTTCAATAATGATAAACAGGTTTGTATTGCATTGCTGATTTTACAGAAGAGTGTAGAATCTGGTAATTAGATTTTTCATTGTGAAAAGCGCAGCATTATGACACATTTGGAGTCTAGACGCTGGGGGGGATAATAAGGAGTAGAGATGACTTTGGGTTGGAGGCGATGTCCCGAATCAGCAGCAGTGGAATGATGGTTAGATGTAGTGGAAGCAACACTGACGGCTCCTATGACTCAGGAAGAGATCTGATTGGTTAAATGGCAAAATATGAAATGGCAGCATGAAACAAAACAAAACAAAAAAACAAGATGACAGCGTGTGAAGCTGTATCTAAAACTAGACTGTGTATAGTTGTTATACTGTTTATACATATCTTACTGTCATAACTTTCCATTTTTAATCTTATTGATATTACTTAAGCCCTTGCTATTTAAAAAATTCATCACATCAAACGTTGTGTAGTCTGAATGATGCATGTCTGCTGACCCATAATGATGTTGACATGGGCATTAATTTGAAATGTTGTCCATTATAATTTTTTTAAAGATTCTATTCTCAGCACCTCTCAGGGGTTTGAGCAGTTGCAGTTTCCACCCGCCCAACTCAATAAATTAACACTGTTTAAGAGACATAGTTTTACCATCAACATCCAACAACCTTACTTACTGCCTCGCTACATAAAAGGGCTAACTACTACAAAAGTGGACATAAATTGTGAGTATCAGAATTGAGCTGGGTCAACGATGTGAATTTGCATGTCAAAGTTATTGGGAAATATTGATACGATCCTCCAGAGGGCATAATGTAGGCTACTGTAATCTGTTCATTCATTCTATTTTGAAAGCTATTTATACATCACTGACCCATCTCGACCAATATATCTGCTTTTGAGTATTCCGTTAAATTAATAAGTTTGTTAATAATTCACATTTACACATTCACACATCTGCAATTGTTCTACTTTGCCAGCTGTCCTTCCAGCGTTTGGCAGCTTCAACTGTGTTACTTTTAGTCTGATTTATGTGTTTAACTTCTTTGTATTTGTCTAATATAGTTTGCTCTTCCTTTGTAAAATGTGCCGCTCTGCTGACATTAGACTTGTCCATGTTTGTGATTGGTCATATGCTGCAAACACCACCCCTTTCATGTGAACACACTCATAGCCAGATTGACCCTGGGTTGACTTACCTCTTACTTGAGTTGATAACCACCATCGTAGGATTGCTAAGCGGGATCGCGTTTGTTAGGGTTACTTAGGCCAGATAACGGGAAGATACTCTGGGTATGTTGAACTTGCTCCGAAGCGCAGGCCTCAGGTGTATGACGATTCATTTTTGATTTTGTGTGTTATCACGTTTACAGCAGATGACTTTCTTGACTCCTAACTTTAGTTTCTTATGCCATACTGTGTCTGTATTAGTGTTTCACTGTTTATGCTGTCTGCATTACTGGAAAAGTAGGATTAAATTCTGTGATTCTCTCATTCTTTCATTCAAATAAATATGGCAATATGTCTTGAATGCCCATGCACATCGTCTTAAGCGCTCTCTTACTCTCACATCACACGGCTGCATTTTCTACAGCCATATTACACGGATATCAAAAGACCAAACATAGCGGCCGCTCCAAGATAGTGTTTTATATCCACACTTAAATAAAAGCCACTAAAAGCAGTGCTTTCTCCACACTGCGTGATTTCCAATAAAAGCTGACACTGAACACAGTCTTGCCAACTATCTTGGCCCTTTTCCACAGCAGCACACATACACAAAAACACACACACATGCTGATGGAGCTGACACATTCTTAGATCTATGGCCTGTCCCTGCATAACCTCCCATAGCGCTAAAGAGCAGAAATAAAGCTGTTTTCATATCATAAAGCCAGCAGTGTAACTGCACTATGCTTCTAGGGCTTATATCATTTATCTCAGTGACTTAATGAAAAGCCCTCAGTGCTCCTGAAATAATTTGTAAGACTACAAAAACCTGATGATGAAAGAAAGAAATAAAAATAGAAGATCAGAGCACAGTGTTTGGGTATCCTCAGTTGCGGCCATGATTTATGGACTCAGTAAGGGAAGTCTGCAGCAGCTTGGGAAAGGAAAGGACAACTTCAAAACAACAAATTGAAAAGTTGAAAGGGAGAAGGACACCATAAAGTGCAGGAAGAGTTCAAAAAGAGCCAGAGGGACAGTTGGTCGGGGGACAAAAAGAGAGAGTGAGACACCCATGGGTGCACAAGTGCTGAGTGAGGAGAGAAGGGCAAGAAAAACACAGAGGTGTAGACAGAGACACAGCGAGACAGAAACATGCAGAGGCAAGGGAGAGAGACAGACAGAGAGACAGATGCTGCAGGACAGAGAAAGCAGGCGAAGGCCCCCGTGGAATCAGCGTGTCAACAGACTTGTAATTGTCATCTCATGGTGGACAGTCCGGGTGGGGAAATGATGTCGGGGGGAGGACGAGAAGGGAGAAGGAACGTGGCAGAGATAAGACGGTGAAAGACAAGAGGAAGGACATGGGGAGTGGCATGTCTCGTAGGATTAGGATCTGTCTGGGTTGTGAAAATACAAGGTTATCACTGCACTGAGGTGTTCACATGCACAGACACACACAGAAAGACATCTGCATATCACAAGTAAACAACATTTAGTCAGCCACTCTCACATGCTTACTAACACACAGAAATCACCCCCTCGTTCACTCATTCACTATTTCATAAACACTCAATAGTGAACAGGAAACTGTTTACAGATGCAGCCACACTGAATTCCCCTCCCAGCCGGCTGCCAGCCAGTTCCCAGCCAACTTCCAGCTGCTGGGAGTCCCTCCCACACCCCCCCCTCCTGTTTCCTGATAGGGTGTGTCTAGATTGGTGTTCAGACCGACTTCAGCTCTGCGTGAAAAAAACGAAGCCCTCTCATTCATTTGAATAGAGGCTGCCTGTATTTCTACAATTTATCTTGTGATTGTTCTGTAAGTGATCTCTTTCTCAAACTGGACTTCCTGGATCGTATTTCACTGTCTCACCAATACTTGAAGCAACAAACCTATGCCAACGGAGCCCCTTTGGTCTGAACACCCTCTTACAGCTGTTTCTTTTGTAATTATTGTTTACATTGCAAAGGTGTTTTTGGCCCAATCGGTGTCACGTGACCTGCAATTGTGTCCACTATGCCAAAATTGGGGTTGTGGTACTGTGTATGTTGATGTATGTATGGGACACTTGAATAGAACAGAGCTATCATTAGTGTTAATAGTAGCACCTGTGCTTTTCCTACTTTGACAAGTCAAAGTGTCTGCTGAGAAAAAGGTCTATTACTTGAAAAGTTCTGATGGCCTTATTCACGCCTACAGGATATGATCACCACTGTATCTGAGTCCATTTCATCCCGTCTTTCAAGGAGACAGAGCAATCTCCAGCTGACATGTATCGTGTGTTATCTGGGAGGAAGGTAACAACACTTTTACACTGTTTTTTGTGACCGTCAAAATGTGTGACCACAGACAACGCAGATGGAATCTAAGATCAAACAATTTCTTGCCCTTTAAGCCATTGTGTCAGCAGATTCTGACAGCAGTCCAATGTCACTACCATTGTGATGTCAAGATGTATCCAAGAGAGTGCAACTATTGGCTGCTTTGAGATTGCAAATCGACTAATTGGTGTTGAAACACCTTTTGTGCCAACGACAATGACTGAAAATGTTGAACATGTGTCAAGATAAGAGGAAGAGACAGCTCTGACAATGTTTGACACCTAATACGTGTCCCAATAAGAATATGTGTCCAGACTAGGAAGTTTGTGTTACCCAAACTTTGCTTAAAATGAGGAAAGCATTATTATGGTTGTTGCAAGTAATATAATAATGTGTAATATACATCACATGTTGTTTTTAATGCTTTGTATGTAATCTTTGGCTAATCATTTAATTTGCTCTTTTTATCTATTACCTCAGCTGTTGAGTTGTTTTTGTTATCGTAGAACTGCACAGGTTCTTCCCGAACTTCTAGACATCGTTGTCAAAAGTACCATTACATAGAAAGTAAAGGTATAAGTAGCCTAGAAAATTGTACACTTCTTAGGACAGTTGGCATCCAAACGTGCGCCTATTGTATGGAGATGCCACCGCAGTAATGGCACCTTGTTTACTTCTGGTATTTCCCCAGATAGTCCTTTAAAGTAGCGACTTACCATCAGTTTGATACAATATTACAGAAAACTGCACTGTGTCCAGAACGAATCCTATTGCCAGTAAAGTAATACAGTGATTGTGGTGGTTAACTGCCATGATTATTGATGAAGACATACCCTTTTGAAAAATGCTTAACAATAAGGCAGATGTTTTTTTGATGCATTGTTGCACACTGCATATTGACTCAAATGGCACAGGGACAACAAGTACAGGTGCAGTTATAGTGAAAGCGGGTACGTCAATTAAGGATACGTTTCTTCACAGTTCAGTGAGGCCTAGGGCATATTGCATTGTTGCAGTGATTAAAGTGCTGTCTTGCAGGGTCATGGTCCAGTGTGCTGTGCTTGAAAGAATTAGGTGCTTGAAATAAATTATAAGGACTGAAGATCGGAGCAGAAGGTGTGAACAATGTCACGGTGTGTAAGGTCTCAGATTAGAGGTGTAGGCCTAGATTCAGCACAGTAAGCAGTACCAGACATCAGCAAAGTAATGGTATATTGCATATAAACAGTATAGGGAGGTAAACAGTTATTTTTACATGGCTACAGTCACAGTAGGGAATTGTGGGACAGCACAGGAGCTGGTGGGTTTATTAAACAGGTTAACGTCTCTTGAGGGGGGAAAGAAAGTTGTCTCGGATTTAATATGCTGGCACACTATGCCAAGAGAAGGCATTTGGAACAGATGGCTGGCTTGGTGTACAGGGATGGTGGCAATTCTTCCATTTCCTTTTCTACAGCCTGATGCAATGCATTTCATTTACACAGCTGACATTCATTCACCCTCTCGGCAGTGAGGGAGCAGCCCACGGAGCAGGAGTATCACCAGGTGGAACTTGACCTCAGTGAAATGGAGAATGTGAATATAGGTTTAATCACTGACTGTAAAAATGGAACCATGAGTGTTTGTGACACATTAAGCTTCTCTGGTTGCAACAGGAAGATTATTTATTTCATCACTGGTGTGTTGTGTCTTACTATCAGAGTGAGAGCTCCTTCTAAGATTGTGCAAACGACTGCAGCACCCTCAGGTGTGTGAGTGCTAATTAGAAACACATGAGCTTGGTGAAACGAGGTTGTTGCATCATACACACCTGGAAAAACACCTCGGTGTGTGATTGAATTCTACTAACACGATATTGGTCCACCATGCAAATCTGTTTGTTTTCCCAAAGTTGCTGTTACCCATTGATCGAGAACCCTGAAGCAGTTCCAGACGGATACTAATGTACCCATAAATGTGATTTGGCAAAACAAGTCTATAGCAACTCTCAATAGTAGAGTGAGGTAGAGTTAGAAACAAAGTGCTACTGTCCACAGATGGGTTGATTCATGCATCAGTTGCTCGTTTGAATAAAATATAAAAATGGATCAGCTACGGTAAATTGGCTTCGCAGTGACATGGAATCAAATGGGCCAATTTGCTTTGAAATACAGAACCTATAGCTGTTGGCTCTGATTCACAAAAGGGAATCACACAAACTCCTTCTGAATTGGAAACTGCTGTCACTGCAGGCCTACAGATAAGTGAAGGAGTCAAAAGAAATCCACTATTGCAGCAAATCTACAAATACCGTATTTATCCCTGATCTCCTTAAAAAAATCATTTTTTTAAGTTGGCTAACCCTAACCCTAACCCTACATGACACAGTGTTAGGACAGCAACCTCAACCTTGTCTCCTACAAAATTACGTTCATACACAACTAAAGTGCATTCTCAATTAAGATTACGGTCGCACTTTTAAACAGTTTTAAACATGTGATTAATGTTCTAAATTGAAACAAAACAAAAAACAAAATACAACAAAACTTCTTGGTTAGGTTTAGGCAGCAAAATTACTTGCTTAGGGTTAGTAAAAAAAAACATGGTTTGGCTTAAAATGACTGAAATTGGAAAAAATCTACTTAGGGTTAGGGTAAGAAAAAAAACTAAAAAAAATTATTAAAATAGGTGAATGGTAACGTTTCACAAGTCCGGTATTTGTTTGATCCATCCACCACCCCAACCTCCTCCTTACATGGACTTCTGCGGACTATCATTACAAATGTATTTTTGATCAAAAACAAAAATAATCCCCGACACTTTTCGCTCTAAACGCAATTCACAATGCAGTTTTGTTGTATGGGAACATACATTTTAGGAGACAGAGCTGATGTCAGATATTGAATATGCAACGAGACAATCAGTAACATATTCAAAACCAAACAAAAAAGGTCAGGACATTTTCATTTACACGATTTTGAATATTTCGAACATTGTCATGCATAGCCTTTAACACTGGTGGAATGGTTACTATGTATGGAAATGTTATTCATGTCTGTGTAAGCAAAGAACAACAACATGCAATAATCAATAAAAGGATGTTTTGTGAAACACACAACTTTACAGATATGTTTCTATATTTACAATATTGTTAGAGAAAAAGACGTTCAAAAGACACAGCAACTTTACTGTAATAATAAATCAATTAATTGAATGATTTATAGTTGATTTTATTGACACATCTACAACTAAAATTTACATTAGAAATCAAGCAGATATTTGTTAAACTGGTAACATTCAAGTTGATTTTCTCCATTCCGTGATACGTGAAGACTTGGAGGGTGACTCCTCTTCTTTACCTTTCAACCTCTTTGATCCTTCCATTATCTGCTTATATGCGTTTCATCCATCCATTCCTCCTCCGTTCTGTTTTTATCGCTCCATCTTTCTGACCCTCCTCCTCATCAGTTGAGGAATCAGAGAGTATCTATCTTAAGTGCCACTCCCCATATCCATTATTCCTCTGTTCTCTCCGCCATCTCTCCACCTCTTTTTTCATCTCCTTATTGCTCTGCTGAAGTGCTGTAACTTTTTTTTTCTGGCCTCTTTTCATAGGAAGTTTTATTGCAGTTTGTGGATGCTCAAATAAAATGCACCATCAACTTGAAGAGCTACAGTAAACTGCCCGACACTCCCCAACAAAAGCACAGCACTCGATAGAAACCGAGTTACGACCTCCATAAATGAACCCGAAGCCATTCCCAAAGACCACGGCAAATCAAGTCATATCCAAGATGGATAAATGGGCCGCAAGCATTGCAAAAGAATAGAATGTTATCAGTTTTCAATATAGATGTTCTTGGATAGTGATATATGCATTCAGCTGGGCATTGTAATGCCAGTCAAATAAATAAACAGCACCAAACTATGATGAGGATTAAGGGCACTGAGCGTGTTTGTTTTTGTCCTTTTGCACTGGGAGCTTTCAGCATGCAGACTTCATTGTCTGGATTTACATGGCAGGATATCCCTCCCTGGGTACGATGTCACCATTGTGCCTGAGATCTGCATTAGATCCAAGTTTATTTATCTGTGAAACAAAACTTCCCTTTGGCACCAATAAACTCAAATTTATTAGTCCCCAAAAAACATTTTGGAGTTGGGCGACGAGGCGTTGACGACAAAACAGTTTGCAATTATCTCAGCATCATTCATGCCCAATTAACAAGAAATTATCTCATAATTGTGAAAATAGATGACGTTATGGAGAAAACACTTTTGTAAAGGTCATTCAGACTACTCAGTGTCCTGGCATCTATACTGTAGGCGCCGGATGAATATCAATTACTGTCAGTATCACAGAGAGAGACCTCAGAGCTAAACCTGCCAACATTAAAATATGCTTCAGGCCAAGTCCTGAGCCAGCTCCATCGCTCAAATGTTTCAGATGATTCACATCAACATTTGGAAAACCTACTCTCCCAACAAACACTCAGGTTTATCTTTACAATCGGCTCTTCATTTGTGTCCTGTTTTCACGTCAAGTCACATTTTCACTGTAAAAATGTAATTTTAAGCCTAGCCATGTTGTTTTTTGTTTAATTCACAACATTACGAACGTGTTTACTGCGATCCAAAAGTGAAGGCAAGGGGTCTGACAAAGCACAAGTATGTGACGAGTTGGGATGAGAACGTGTTTAAATAGCACAACATTTTAAGGACATCCCATGTGTCGTGATAACGCATTGAAAGCTTTCATGTGTCATTTTCACACAACGGGGTTAATATTGTGGGGCAGATTTTTGCTTTGGCATTTAACATCGCCACGTTGTTACCATGAAACGCTCACAGTTAGGTTTAGTCAACAAAAAACAACTTAGCTAGGTTTAGGAAAAAACATCATGGGCTTAGTACATAAGTCCGTAATCTTACTAAATTACATACGAAAACGGAAAAAGTACGGAAAAAACGTCACTGACTTCAAAATAACTCAACAACACTTTGGCACATGAATACCGGCCTCCTGGTTGAAAGTCCTGTGTTTGTTTGACCCAACCACCTACCCGCCCGCTGTAAGCAGTCGTTCTCACTTTTTATTTTACGTCACTAGCTCTGAGTGTAGCATATTCAAGCAGATATATTTACATTGCAGTCACTACAGACTACACGGCGTAAAATGACACGCCAAAAGCAGCAACGGCATTGTGATTGCATGCAAATTTACTTACAAAATGCTGTGTCATTCATCCACCATTGGCTTTTAAACTATCTGATATTGCTCATCAAGGCTCTTAAAGAGTGGGCGGTTTGATCTGTAGATGCAGATCTGAAGGTACAGCGTGTCCCGACTGTCAATCTCTAGCTCATTGAAGAACGTGTTCCTTTTTCAATTCCTCATGTAACCTTTCTCTGCTTTCTGTTAATAGTGAGAGTCCAGGATCGGCTGGTCAGCAGAATGGTTCCTGAAAAAAATCTACTCATACCAAATAACCGATCTTCAAGATGTGAGCAAAGCTGAAAGAAACCAAATGAATCCACTTAGACATATTAATAAAATATTTCTGCATCTGAAAAGAGAAAAGAAAATATCTTCACAAAAAAAATATTTTATTTAACCTATTGATGTTGTTCAGATGGCGCTGGCCATGGTAGCACGGCATACCTAAACAAAGAGCTGAAAGTAGTAGAAAGCAGCATTGAGCCACAGACTGCATTGGGATTCTCCAACCCACTCATCCCATGGCATACAAATAACATGGTTTTACAATTTCCTTCTTACATGCAATGCCACAGTCAAATATTACATGTTGTTGATACGCAGAATGCTAAAGCAGTACCCCCTTGACATGGCAATGACACATGAAAAGCATAAAATGCGTTATCATGCTCTTTATACACCTACCCATGAGATCAGGTTGATACATGAGTATGAGTTCATAGTTGATTGAGTGCACTGCTAGAACTCAAACTTATGATATTCCTGACCTTGAAGCCACGATATAGTCAAAAAAACTCACTAGAACTACCCAGACGCTTGCATCAACAGGCCTTTTATGAAGCGTTGGCTGGAGGATCATTTCTCTTTTTAATAAGGGAATTTTTTTTTCTTGTTGTGCAGTGCTGGCTGCCATTCACTTGAATAGACCTGTTCTCTGCTACACAAACCAACGACAAATTAATCAAGAACTTTGAAAAACTGGTATTTGCCGTGTTCACACTTGAGTGGGCATTGCTTTACTTCGGCACAAAAGCAAAGTTGGCACATTCTGGTCACATAATCCAAGGTGACAGACATCGTTGAATAAGATGCAGTTAACTGTGAAAGTGCAATTTTGTACAAATATAAAAACGTATTGAACGTTACTATAGGAAACAAAACATGCCCCCGTGTGCTCATTTTAGGGCACTTTAGTTTACTTTCTTTTTTTAAAAATTGGTCCATTAGTTGGAACTTTTTTCGGCACACAGCTTTACAATTTGTTTAATGGGAGTCTAATTTGGCTGTGAAATCTTGCAGATGCCATTAAGAGCACCGGAGGACACAAAGCACATGCTTTTTTTTCAGATTACCTGTCTCATGTGTCAGGATATAGTAACCGTTTTATAAAAATATATTTTTTGAATCATATTTGCTCCATTTCTACCTACTGCAGCTTTAAACAAGCAGTTAAATTCAATATTTATAGGCCTTTTTTCACAGAGGACATTTGTCAAAGTAGGAAAAGCGCTGGTGTAAATAATGGAATCAATGATGTCTGAATTCCTGCTGCTTCGATTTCAGGTTCCTGGTTTTGTGCATGCTCGTCCACAGTCATTCTCACCGGAACACTTGAATAGCACAGAGCCATCGATAGTGTTATTAGTAACGTCTGTGCTTTTCCTACAATGATAAGTCAAAACGTCTGCTGTGAAAAAGGCCTATAGTCACTGAGTTCATCTGCTCATTAAATGATAGTGCCAACAGGTGTGCATCAATAGGTCTGTTAAGCAGTGAGTGACTGATCAGTGTCAAGTTGTGACAGGAAGGGTAAATCGGTTCTCAAGTCAGTTGTGTTCTGTTTGAGTTTGGTGCCCTCAAATGTGTGCCTGCATGCCTAGAGATAAATGATTATGTCAATAGAGGAATCTTTTGTGTATCCTATGAAAGCCTGGATCAGTCTCACTCACCCAAAGGTTACCTGAGCAGATTTGTTTCAGTTAAGTGAGGCTGAGAGGGTAAAAGGCCAGTGTAGTCGTGGGACAGCTTTTTTTAGGGGGGTGTTTTCCCTCTAGCCTCAAGTTGTTTTTATTGAACTTCCTGGTTTGCGTCAAGACCTATTGAAGGAGTTTGGGACACGGCGGACACGGGTCTTGGGGTATGGGGTATGGGGTGTGACGCATGGGCAGTGTAACAGAAGCTGCGGTCGTGCGTTGCGATTGGCTCAATTTTGGCGAGTGCTGACCAGATTTCACTGCGCAGCATTTGTGTCCTGTGTGAAACCAGAAGTCAACGTCGATATACAGTATTTGTCATGTAAGTTATGTACTTACTTAATGCCACTTCTGGCAGTATTTTAAGCCAAACCACGAACGTTTTCTAAACCAAACTAAGTAGTTTTCTTGCCTAATCCTAACCAAGTCAATCTTTTCCTAAGCTAGCTTTCTTTTTTGAACTAACGAAAAAGGAGGAAAAACTTTTTTGTAAGATATCATTCTAACTGTTGTATGAGAATACGTTGAAAAAAAATGAGAAAGGCTCTCTCTATAGAGCCAGTGTTTGGTTTGTCCATTCTGTGCTACTGTAGAAACACGGCGGACTCCATGAAGACGACCCACTCCCTATGAAGATATGAAGGACTCCTTGTAATGGTGATTAAACACTAATGAAAACATCGTTAAGAATATTGTATTCCATTTCTGCCAATAGATCCTCCTAAATCCCGCACACTGGTCCTTTTAACATTCTGGGGAATAAACCAAAAGTTAAAATGTCAAGGAATCTTTTCAGCTGCAGCAAATGTGTATAATGAGATGACATTCACCTTCCATGAAATACACACACACACACACACACACACAAAAAAACAACCTACAGATACACAAAGACATAAACTTGAATCCTTGAATTTTATGCTACTTATTAAAACTTATATCTGTTGACTTCACTCTGCCTTTAAACCTCACCCTGCAGTCGTTAACCTGATATTCTGACCCTAAACCAACCTTTCCTTGGCAGACATCTTTATGTAGAGTTTTTTGGGAACTTTTGACCCCACAAGGCACAATAGACGTAGACGTCTCTCTATCTGTCCCTGTGTTTCCAACTCCTCTTTCAGCATAGACACCTCTCTTAATGACTCGGCACATCAGTTCATTCTGTCAGGAGGACAGAAGCTGAAATATAGATGGACGGTTTTAACGCTAGTGTGTGTATAAATGTGTGTGTGCATGTGTGTCCCTCCTGAGGAGACCAAGTGTTTAACTGGCGTGTAACTTAATCAATATTACAGGGACATTTGCCCCTGTCATTACACTCCAAGAGAGTAGAAGCTTTCAGACTTCCTAATTCAGTAAGACGCATTAGCACTCAGTATTAGAGAAGAAGTTCGGTAAGGTATAAATGGTCCCCATGTTGCATTTAGGGTTGTGTTTGGTTAGTTTTCTTCACTTTTGTGCATTAAAAATCTCCTTTCACCCATTTATTAGGTGTTAAAAGGGTTAGTCCAATACGTATTAAATGAGTAAATGCATTTCATACAGCACATTGTAACACATTTAACATAATAGTAGTATAAACAATACAAAAACTGTGAAAATTTTAATGAAGTTTTGTTTGAATGTGAGATTTATTTGAACTTAAATACTGCACAAACTCTCCAACTTAATCAACACTGACTATTTTGCCGTGAGTAGAGGTAGTAATAATGATCAGAATGTTGCACTTGTCAGGGTTAAAGGTTTAACTCCTACTGGGCCAATCAATGCTAAAAGGTACTCAAAGGCACTTTGGCTAAAAGCATCCACAAAAGAAGAAGGCAAGATCTGAACTTGCGCGATACACTCTGAGAAAGCTTCATAAAAAATCTTCTTTGAAAAGCAGACGGGGCTCCATCCGTTCCCGGGATGGCAGCTGAATAATGGAGAGCATCGGGGTGAGCAGGTGAGAAAAGAAGAGAGTTTGACACTCACACACAGAAATGGACACCATACAAAGGCTGAAAAAGGTAAAAGAACAGAAATAACTGACAGAGCAGCATGTGTATCTTGAAAGGAAAAGAAAAAACGCAAGCGAGCAGAGGGGAAGTGTGGCGTTATCAGGGCGAACCAGACCTCACCAGATATAATGTAGCAGTACAGTAACAGGCAGTATGGTGGAAACCCCATTTGCATTCAATGAGAGGCCTCAGCCAAAACCTGCTGGCTGGACACGCATCCAGATGAGGAGAAACTCACAAAAAAACACCTTTCTTTCCTTATTCTCTTCTGTCACAGACTTCTCTGTTTCTTTGTCTTATCGATTGTGTCATTATCTGTTCCGTTTCCTCTCATTTTTGTCAAAGGCAATGGTTGACAGAGATCTAATGCTACTCTCACAAAGTGGTGTGTGTAACCATCTGTGTATTAAACTCTTAGCGTTGCACCAGCATCTTCTCCTTTCACCAAACTGGGACTCCGACTGTTTTATCCCTGTAGGAGAGAGAGATGAATGGAAGTCAGAGAGGGAGAATGAGACAGAAGAAAGAAACCTCATAACATTTGTGACAAAGAGAGAGATGCTGGGATATAAAAAAGGTGCAGGGGGAAGGGGAAACTTCTGAAATACTGACACAAATACAAACCCAGGATCCAACATTTCAATAAAAATAAAGCAGGGTATGATTTGCCTTAAGGGACACATGATTTGAAGTACTTAACAAGGAACAGTTAAAGGGGACATATCATGAAAAACTCACTTTTTCAGTGCTTGTGCACATACGTTTGGGTATCTGGAGTGCCTACCAACCCACAAACTGTGAAACAAGACAACCCAGTCAGTTTTTTGTGGTCTGCCTAAATCAGAAAACATGTGATTCAACGAGCCATTCAGATTTGGCTACCCTTCCTATGTCACATGCAGGCTCTTTAGAATATATCGCCCCCATCTGAGTATCTCCACCCACGGTTCGAGAACTACCTTTGCAAAAATGCACCATATTTTTCTCGCAAGCCAATCAGTGCAGACTGGATTTTTTTCTCGGGAGTTTTTTTTTTTAACATGAACATGTTCTAGTAGAAACCCAAAATACAAGTTTGAACCTGAGAATGAGTATGCTATGTCCCCTTTAAGGGAAAAACCAGGATAGGCAATGTCTTTTCCACTGTTCCAGCCTGGTCTCCTAAAAAATGAGTTCCCATAAAACGAAACCGCATTGTCAATTACGTTACGAGGGAAATGTAGTTTCTTCCCGTTCACGTTTGTTTTTGACATATCACAAATATGTTTCTAACCATAGTCTGCATAAGTCGACATAGGGATGAGGTCGAGGTGGACGGGTGGGTCAAACAGACACAAGACATTTACCGAAGAGGCCGCTGTTTGTGTCCCATGTGAAACCAAAAGTCAATGTTGACGTATTTTAATTTATGTCCATGACTTAAAGGCAGGGTGGGTGATGTTGAGGAAGTAGCAGGAGTACACTGGATTTGTAAAAATGATCCAGCCAAAAAACCAAGCCCAGTGTTGTCAACTCTTTTCCAATGAAAGCAGCTAGCAGCACTAGCTCCAAATTACCCTAAATCTAGAGAGCAAGTCCTCAAGCTGGCAACACTGACAGCCCGTCCCTTCAGGTATCCCTCCAAATCCACTCCCACGCAATTATCATTATGAACATAAACGTATCAATGAATGTGAACGCAGAACATGGCTATTGTACTCACAGCTGCCAAGCTAGCAGCTTGTGGAAGACTCCGGTGATGCCCAATGAGTGCACAGGCAGAGTGCGTGCAGGTAGGTAGACACGTCCAATCATTACATTCGGGTTTTAATGAAAAGATTGGGAGTGTTTGTTATAGTCCTGCGACAGCCACAGGTACCAGACTTTTTTTTTTTTTTATCAGAGCATTTGATTTATTGATTGCTGTCGGGATGTAATGAGAGTTTCAACTAATATAACAAAAACTGTTTCTAAAATCTTTAGACACCCTGCCTTTAAATAACGTAACAAACATACTAACTTTAAGCCAAACCATGATGTTTTACTAAACCTCACCAAGTGGTTTTGTTGCGTTTTCATTTTGTTAAGTTTAAATTTTGCGTTAACCATGTGTTGCGAGCGTAAAAAAAATAAGTTTCCCTCGAAACGTAATTGAGAATGCAGTTTAGACAGGGATGACTCTCCTTTGCAGAAGGGTTGCATATGTATATCTCTGCTGTATTATCTCAACAGACAGACAGAGAACAATGAACAAGATATGTATATCATAATGTAAGGAACATATCAGCATAATTCCTTTGACTCTGTCTATATATTTGTATAGATAGATAGATAGATAGATAGGCTACTGTGCCATTAAACCAGTGTCTCATGATTAGACATCTGTGAATCTCCACACTGATTACTTACCTAATGAAATCGTTCCTGGTTAATTGAGTGAATTGACTCACCAGCCACAGCAAAACTATAAACCCGATGAGCCATTCAGCAGATTTTAACGTTTCATGACACTTAAATGTTCTTCAGAAACAGATAATCTAAGAATGTAAATATGTGCATATAAAAGCGGGTCTACAGCCATCAAGTTGTTTCTCCAACAGTGTCATGATAGGCAACTATACTCTGGATCAGAAAACCGTGTTTTACTGAAAGTGTCATCTTACCTTGATTAACGATGTACGGTTGCACATTAATTATTATAAAAGAATTGCGTGAACATTACGTAAGTTGCTAAGTGCAGTTCATGAAATGAAGTGGAACGCCAAGGTGAGTCAATGGGCACAAAAATTACATATTTTTTCATCATAACTCTTCTGCCACTATTGTTTCCTAGACATTCGCTGTCAAAAACATGCACTTGAATGTGAGTAATGGTAATAACCCCAAACTGTCTTCTACGAACTGGAAACAGATTCACACCGAGAGAGAAGTGACAACTGACTGCAAATTAGAAAGGGTGATAGGCTGACTGGTTCCAAGGCCTGCGTATTAAGAAATCTAAACTAAAAACCACTTGATGCCACATCAAGGACCCACCAAGGTTCATTTAGCTCAGAGCTGAGAGCAGAACACAGTTCCACAGAGTGAAAAAGAGCTGGGAGCTTATCGAAATATTTTCATTACTGCCTGAGCTCTCTGAGGATTGTCTTTTATGTTATGGATCAACAGGCTTCCAAAGCAAATGAATAGAAGAGGGAGTGTGACTGAGAGAAATTGGAAGGGAGGGAGAAATACACAGTAGAGGGAGAAAGAAACAGTGTACATGTTAATATATTCTGAAGATACACTGTGTACTGCTCACAGTAGGACATCATGCTATCATATTGAGAGGCAATGTCAAGTAGAGGTCAGAGGAACTCTGTTAAATACATGTTCCTTACCATCAGTGCAGATTGGACACAGTCCACCGACAGATTCCCTCACATTCATTCTTAAAGGACTAATGTGTTGCTGCATCTACTGAATGTACATTTCATACATCTCATAGTATTTCATTTTGGTGTTAGGTTAAATTCATTCATTCTTTTTTATAGACTTAACGTAACTAGTTCAGTGTCCGTTCAAAACATGCCTATTCAGAACGGGCCGAATGCTTGGCCTGTGGTGTTGCTGCTTGCAGCTTCCTTGTGAAACGCTCATAAAAACAACTTCCCAGTCAACACTGCACTTCCTTGGGTCCTGAGCAATACACCTGCCATGACATAGTTGCATTACACACCCAAGTTGCAGCTACTCACAGTCAGAAACATCGGTGAAATACACTCTGGTTCACGGGAAACAAAAACACACCCAGGTTGCGGCTACTCACAGTCAGAAACATCAGTGAAATACACTTGACAGTGGTAATTTCCAAATGGGTGTATTAGTCACTTGCTTTGACATAACTACTGCGATTATAAAGTGGACTGTGGATAGATATATTGCCGGTGGTAACATTATTAGTATTTTAAGTTAGTATTAAGTCTTACACTGGGGAAATACCGTCTTAAAAACACACCCAGGTCACGACCGCTCGGGGGGCGTGGCCGTTTGGAACAGTCCGGCTACCGGTTGCCTCCCAGGATTGCTGCTTACAGGGTTGTCGGGGGATTGTGCTCGTTTGGACTGCGTGCCCGTTTGGAACAGTCCAAATGCTTGTCTTCCAGTAGCCTGCCATTATTGCTGCCCGCAGCGTTGTCAGGAGCTCGTGCTTGTTCGGAGCACGTGGCCATTCGGAGCGGACTGATCGGCCCCAAGCGAGTGCTGCTGGCAGCAGTGTGGAGAACCGCTCGTTGACTCCAGGGAAGTGAAGAAGAGCTCGGTTGTAACGTTATCCAGCATTCGAGTAGTGTATATCCAGGATCCAGCAGCAAAAGTGACCGCTGACATCCGCTGACGACATGCTTCATGCTTGTCTCAGTCTGCAGAGCCCTGAAGCCCTGCCCCCCGCTGCTGAACGGAGCACTGTTCGCTTGTTTATTCAACTCAATTCAATTCAGTTTATTAATATTGAACGTGTCCCGGGTCCAAATTGCACCAAATTCGATAAAGCACTCTCTTGGGTCCCCAGCAATCCACCCGCCAAGTGTGAACTAGATCTGATAAGCGGTTCTTGAGATATGTGAAGGACATACAGACATACAGACAGACAGTGATTCCTCGCTGTATAGTTAGATATAGTGGTTATTGCATCAATATCTGTTGCTCACAAAACCACTTTCACATGATTTTAGAAGAAGACCACTACCTACAACCTGATGAACGTCTGCAAGGGTTGGGTATAGCTAGTGATCCTGCTAAAAGAAAATGATACAATTTTGTATTTTGGTGTTTATGTTAAAGAATTTCCATCTTGAATGTATAAGCATGAGGGAACAAGAAATGCATCTTACTGACACTCTCATGGAGATTACTCTGTACTTTTCTATATTTACTAAAACCAATATTTCACAGCTTACTGGAATAATTGAACGAATGAATGTGTGATTAACTGAGAGCTGTTAATCTGTGACACTGTCACATGATTGACTGTGGGGAGTTGTGGTAATCTTACATTTTCATCTATTTAGTTTCACCTCTTTGAGCTTCACCTCTTTGCAAATATAAATATGTTCAAATATACATTTTGATAATAAGAATAATACATTGTATTTATAGAGCGCTTTTCACACGGATTCTCATTTTTTAAAACCTCTCTAATCACATTTTTCTTCAGCACACTGGGCAACGGGATATAAAAAATGTGACATTTATCCCAAATTGACTTTTATTCCTCTGTGATGATTCTGACGTTCTTTGAAATTAGCACATATCATTTAACAGAAATAACAAGATGTGAAGTCTGTAATGGATTACGCTGCCAAAGTGTCCTCACAATGTAAAACTGTTGAAATGATGGATGAGGACCATCAATAGGAGTTTAAACCGAGGACACGCACACACACACACACAAGAAACACTGCAGAGAAACACTTATATTTTTATAATTTAAATCAGCTTACCCAGACACACACAACTCTGGCTGGTGGTTAATTGCTGCCTCATTAAGTCCCTGTAAGTTTGTGATCACTCTATTACTGAAATAGACACAGCGGAGCAATCAAAGAGTGACAGAGTGGAGGATGGATGGATGGATGGATGGATAGATGGACGGATGACAAATGGCAAAAGGACACTCACATAACCAAATCAGTAGAGAAGAGAAGAGCAGAGCGAAATAGGGAGGTGTAAATGGTGCGAGGATGAAGGAGGGGGTGATTTATGATGAGGGGAGGGTATACAGTATAAGATAGTAATGGGTAGTAGAAGAGAAACGGCAACATAAATTCCAAAGATGGGGCAGAGACAGACAGCCAGAGTGACACACAGAAATAGGGAACGGGGATTCAACAAAAAAAAAAGAGTAGCAGTAAGAGAGTAGCAGATCATTTCAGGCCAGCTCGTGCTGTAATACCTCGGCGAGAGAGCCCCCCTGCCGAGCCGGTAATCCCCTGCCTCTACAAAACAGAAAATAGAGAAAAGTTTGAGAAATGGACTAAATGCTGACTCCAGTGCCTCTTCGAAATAAGAGGGTCCAAAATATTATTGGATTATTTATCTGATTTCACAGAGAGACAGGCCGATACTGAGGGTTTTGTTCAGCAAACATTGCACACTCTGACCTGCTTACCGGCGTTGCGTTTGACTATTTCCAGCAAAAAAAAACAACACTCAACAGAGATGTTAGGAAGCTGCACGCATATAATCTACTCAGCAGCACTGATGCATTTACTGTACCTGCTTAGGTGAGTCATATCACATGCATCCTTATATTGTCTGTTGACTTCATGATTTAAATTAATATTCAACACTACCTAAAGAACAATTTTAGATAGAGTCTGACACCACAGCCCACCTAACAGAGTTGGTGACCTGTGATTATTCTGGAGCAGCTTTTTACATAATTTTAACTAGTAAGATACAGACTGTGTGAGGACAACTTGACATTCTTATTAATTAATTTCCCATTTGCATAACTGGTTCAAACTTTGGTTCACGGGAAAAAAAGCACACCCGGGTCGTGGTAACTCGCAGTCAGAAACATTGGTGAAATACACTCTGGTTCATGGGAAAAAAAACTCCCAGGTCGCGATTACTCACAGTCAGAAACATCGGTGAAATACACTCTGGTTCATGGGAAAAAAAATACACCCTAGGTCGCGGTCACTCTGAGTCGTAAACATCGGTGAAATACACTCTGGTTCACGGGGAAAAAAATACACCCAGGTCGCGGTTACTTGAAGTCGGAAACATCGGTGAAATACACTCTGGTTCATGGGAAAAAAAATACACCCAGGTCGCGGTTACTCTGAGTCGGAAACATCGGTGAAATACACTCTGGTTCACGGGGAAAAAAATACACCCAGGTCGCGGTTACTCGCAGTCGGAAACATCGGGGAAATACACTCTGGTTTACGGGAAAAAAAACACACCCAAGTCGCAGCTACACGCAGTCAGAAACATCAGTGAAATACACTCTGATTTACGGGACAATAAACACACCCAGGTCGTGTATACTCATGGTCAAAAACAGCAGTAAAATACACTTAGCTGAGGTAATTTCCAAATAGGCGTATTAGTCACTTGCTTTGACATAACCATCGTGGTTATAAAGTATTGCATGGATAAGTATATTGCTGGTGGTAACATTATTAGCATTATAAGTTAGTATCAAGTCTTACACGGGGGAAATACAGTCTTACTCGATGGGGAAATATTCAGCAGCAACAATGGATTTACTGTACCTGCTTAGGTTAGTCACATCACATGCATCCCTATATTGTCTGTTGACGTCATAAAGGACATTTATATGCAACACAATACCTAAACAACAATGTAAGATACAGTCTGACACCACAGGCCCCCTAGCAGAGTTGGTGACCTGATTATTCTGGAGCAGCTTTTTACATAACTTTAAATGTTAATTAGAGGGGAACACAATTCTGTTGGAATTACTAATTGTTTTAAGATACAGACTGTGTGAGGACAGCTTGACATTCTTATCAATTAATTTCCCATTTGCATAACTGGTAACATTCAGTGCAGTATATCATTGTTATGGTGTGACATTAGGCAGCTCAAGTGCCTCTTGTCCGCTTTTATGTGTGCTGTGGACATGTAGTGTTGGCAATTCCATTTGTAAAGCGTCTGCTTCTCTTCACATGGGGAATTACAGTTATAGGTGAAAGTGAGGTTACGGCTGACTAATCCACTGGCTCAGTTGACCATGGAAGATAAACATTTGCCCCACATGGTCATCACAATGATCGATATAACAACCAGCTGCAGTTAAAGACCACCACGGTGCCATAAATCAAATTAAAGGACATGTAAAGATGTGATGTATTTTGTTCATGTTGAGTTAGATTTGACGGAACATTTGTCGTGATAATGCGACCGTAATCACCGTGATCCTGTGTGATCACGTGTCAGCTGGTTGAAATATTTACAATATTTAGAAATAAATCTCTGCACACCAGAATGTGTGACAGGTGCGTTGTAGGGAAGTACAATCTTGAAAACAATGAGAAAAACTCCCTGCACACTGCCCGCTTACTGCTGTAATATTTCTTAACTAAACGTTTCGGTCCGTCCAACCTTGAAGGTCAGACAGTTGTTTTGAAAATCTTAAAATAAAAGTGGAATGATGAACAAAAAATGGCGTTTGTGTGATTTTAGAGAGGTTTATATGGCTGTGACTTCACCAAATAAAGTGACCAAAATATTATGGAACACAAGTGCGGTGAGCTATTGACCAACTGACAAACTGATTCTTGGCACCAATCTCGCTGTGTGCCACTGGATTGGCATCGCCACACTGTCTACCACGCCTCCTCTCCCACTGTGGCGCATGGGAAGTCACCAAGATGCTGCCAACACCATCCCTTCAGACCCCCTTAGGTTTTTGTTCTTCCTCAAGGCCAAATCCAACTTCTGGCAAGGGGAAATATCTACGTGGCCATGGGGAAGGAGGAGTCATGTGAGTTTGAAGGACACTCTTAAAGGCCTTTAAGCAAAGTTCACACTACAAGACTTTCAAAGTCGTCAGATTGCTGTACTGTTCACACTACACAACTTGCTGTCTTGTAATTGGGAGTCTTTAAGTCATTGTGGTTTTCACACTACATGACTGAGAGGAGACAAGGCGTAAAACACTACAATATCTGTCATCTTTCCATTCGCGAGACTAATTGCTGCTGATGTTGTTGTTGACACGTGTGTACAAAATAGCCTGTTTCCACACTATTTTTGACTATTTATTCCTCTAGGGGCAACAACAAATTTGCTCCGTGTTGCAAATGCAACACATTCCTATTCCTATTGTTACAGGCGATCCCTCCTTTTCCAGGTTTCCCCTCAACCCGTGTCTTGCGTTCTCATTGTCAGTCCCTGAAAGGTCCAGATATTTAGCATGCTAGATATCTGGAATGTGTCTGCGAGGCATCGGCGAACGTCTTTGAACAGTTCACACATGACGCTTGAGCGCCGATGTGCGATTGGCGAGCCAACGCCGATTTTCCTCTGATCTGGGGCTTTTGTCGAGGAGCTCCAAAAACTGTCGGGGAGAGGAAAATCAGGGTTAAAGTTGTGCAGTGTTTACTAGGAATTAGGCTGAAGAGAGAAACAGGTCAGGTGTCACCTGGCAAGCTACTTGTGATAAATGGACTGATCGCATTGCAGCTGAACTACTGTATATTGTTTGTTTTCGAAAGCCCAGAAAACTTGTTAAGAAGCAGTTTTGGTTACAGAGAGTCTGAAATTTTTGAAAGGCAGTTTAGAGTCTAACCAAACAAACAGTTTTTGTGTCACTGGATTCAAGCTTTTATTCAATTAATCAGTTGATAAACCTCAATGCAATTGGGTGGGGGACTTCTGCTTGGAGTGTCAGGGTGATAATATGCACTCTGATTTGAAGAGCAGGATTGCTTTGCATTACGATATTTTTCCATTTTCTTCATTGACAGTTTCAAATTATTTTAGTTTTTGGTCAGTTCCTGAGATTTTGATCTAGTAAAATAAAGGAAATACAAGAATTGTCATGATAGGGTGTTAGGTCACCAACTGCCCCATGATCTTGTGTATTATAAAGTATTAATATTCACACTTCAGTCACTTGGTGAACTCACTGTGAGTGATAAGTTTTGCTAATCTAAGGATAAGAGTTTTGTATCCTTTCCATGCTCTGACCATTTGATGACCCCTCATGCACATGTCATTGAACAATACCTTCCCAATAACAATACAATTGTTTCTCCATATACTGCAGAATAAATGTTGATTATTCAGAGTTATTTTGTATTTGTTAACATTTACTTCGCCCCTAAGGATTTCAGTTGGGATAAACTTTGCCTGAAAGTGCACTCCTCATAATAACAGAGATGGTGATGTTTACTCCATACTGTATGCATAGAATAGTCTGGTTTGCTGCTGGCTATTTCCTATTTGGGTTCTATTGGCTACAAATATTATAGCAAGAAAAACTATTTAATGACTCGATGACTTGAAAAAATTGTTGGTGCATTCAAGGACACTCCAAATTCTCTGTTCTGAGATTTGAGTCGTATGATGAAAATGAGCATTCAAGGGCTATGTTATTGGGAGGACAAACAATAACAAAAGGCACACATGGACTTTGGAATGGAATTTGTTGTTCCTTGGCTGCTGTTTGACACTCTTGAGTCTATAAAGTGAAAAATGGTGTTGATGTCGGTTTGCTTCAACAATATTTTGTTGTTGAAGTAAACTGTTTGCAGACTGACCTCTTTGTGTATTTAACCACTACTGTAAAGAAACACAGCCAGCTGTTTTGTCAGATGAGTCCTTAACTGTGCTGGGAACACAGTGAGGGATGACTCATCTGACAGTGTGTTCATTGCTCTGTATGTTTTTACAAAAATTCATTCACTCAAGTGCATATTTAAGTGTAATAACCAAAACATCCCTCTCCATCTCACCTGCTGATTGAGACTTGAGCAGCTCACTTCACTCTGAATGTCACTCATCTTCCCTCTCGTGTTTGAACAGAATGTTGCACAGTCGATAGTGCAATTAATGATTTAATTAAGTTTTCCACTCAGCAACTGTTGCTGGTGAAGTGGTTTTAATTTGTGTAGACTTCGTCACTGCTGCTCTTGCTACAGAACATATGCCCCAGCATAGTTGGATTTAGCCTGAACGAGAGCTGAAAGGTTATTCTTTTTTTGAATTTCATTCATTTCATTATCAGCTTGCCTCGCTAATAAGGTAAATTTTGGTATATTTTCCTCATCCAAACAATATTCAAATGAGTCTGTCCATAATTATTAGTTATCGTGTTATTATATCAGTTATTATGACCCTAACCCTAAAGAGTTAATTGTTTATATATATTTTGTTTTGTGTTACTAAACAGACTGTTATCCAAGAGAAGCTGAGCCCCCCCGACATCATCACCAATAAAAATTACAAATCCTCAAACAAAATCAAGCGGGCGAGCAAATAGATTTTTGACTGCAGTGAAAATGTTGTTTTTGAAAGGCTAAACGCCGACAAATATGGATTGAAGCAGAATATTAGTTAGACTTTGCTTTTTAGTAGCAAAACAATATATATTTTGAAATAGTTTTATACACATACTTTTGTATAAATCATCCAGTAAGTGTGTTACTGTGATTTTAGTTTTGTTACATGTGCAAATCTAATTTTGACAACTTCGGAGCAGACAAATCCTGGCACACGCCCTGTGATTTTAGTAGATTAAATTGAAATGCCTGCAAACACATCTTCACGATGTATCTGACTCTTAATTACAGTGTGAGTCTGTGGCTTGTCGCTGGGTTTGTTTTACATCATGTCCATGTGGCACGCTATACCCACATTTGCCTCATTAGAATAAAGTAATTTAGCAGCTTCAACAGCTTACATGCAGCTTATCGCCCAAAAGCTCCTTCCTGTTGTTTACCTCATCGTTTGTCCGTTTCCAGGAGCACCTCTGTGAGACGAAAAAAAAAATATTATTTTCTGTTAAATGTGTTCCTGACTGACTGGATTTCAAGCTCAGAGTCATTGACACGTGCCTCAGATGGCGGAGGAAACACATTAACACAGTGGGGGTGAGGTAGCATAATCCTCTAACCTGCCAAATTTATTGATTAGAGATTGTGTCTAATTACTGTGTGACTGTGTGTTTGTGTGTGTAATTCTGTCCTCGCTCAGGTTTTGCATCTATTTTTGGTGAAAATGACTCAGTAATGATGAGAAATGAAATTGGGGTAGAAAATCGACTTTGCTTCCCTTGATTCAAAGGAAGCGGTGCAGTTGCTCTCCAGTGCATAGTGTGCAGAGTAATGTTTTTGGCAATGCTGAGTTATTGGCTTGTGAAAAAAGCATGTGCTGGAGATATGGTAAAGTTTGGGGGTTATATTTTCACTCTCCAGGCTCTCACACCTAGAGGTTTGAATCAAGAGTACGTCAATCATTTTCTCTAAAAAAAATAACAGTGGTTGTACTATGATGGCTCTTACTATATACAGTTATATTTATATATTTTTCTAGATTCTGACACAATTATTTGTAAAAATGAAAAAGAAATATATATAAATACAACAGGTGTTTCTTTTTTTCCATATTGGGATTGGGATTTCTATACATGTTTTAAGGATTTCTTCTTTTCTTTTTCCTCTAACTTGTTATATTTTTGAACGTAGGTGATTCATATTCTGATATACAGTATGTGATGATGAATATGACATGTTTATAAATAACATGTTTGATATTTAGAAGTTTGGCTTTTGTATTACTGTTTTTATGTACTTTTTCTATGTACGTCAAATTGTTAACATTTTGTAGATGTTTTATCACACTGGTGTTTTGGATGAACCACACCTGCCATCATAGAGCCTGTTTGCATCTTGTGCTTTATGTATAAATTTTCAAACACTTTGACCTGACAAAGATCCAAGTAGGATCGAAACATCGTCAATAAAAATATTGGGGCTTGAAGTAGTGTGAAGGCGATACCTTTTTCTTTACTGACACCGTTCTGGTAGCTTTGCATCCACGTGCGAGTATAATTAATCTTCTACAACAAAGTTTGGGGGGTTGACAAAAACACAGATTGTCAGGCCTATGGCCATGAGTGTTTTGCTACACACCTCCCAAAACATGCTTTCTGTTTTAGTGTTTGGCATGGTTTGGTTTTACACGTTGTACTAACGCAAGTTCTACAGCAAAATATCTTATCCCTGGTACAGGGACTGCATACGTCTTAAGCCTTTGCATAAGTCTCGTGGTTTTACTCCGTCTCAGAGTTTACCCACCAATTAAATATTTCTGGGTATGGGTCCACAGTCTCAGACAGCTGTGTTGGTTTTAGCTGATGGGATAGTGCTTATTGTCAATGACAATCTGTCTGGATAAACATCCTCTCATTATCCTGCTGGTCACATGCAACCGCTCTCTTGTACATATAGTGCACATAAACACACCGATACTGCTGGCAGAGCATATGGAAGTGTCAATAACACAGACACTTATGCATATGCCATAACATCTGTCCAGTCACCCTCCAGCACAAGTATAGTAAGTTCCCATCTGGGAAAGATTTTTTTTTTTTTTTATCTAAAGAAAACAGTGTGTAACTTTCTCTTTATTTTGCTTTCTAGGAAAAATCAGATTTTTAAATGGTTTTCTGCAAAGCAATCAAATCTTAATCTTGGCAAGTTTTCCTATTGTGTCCCAAGATAATCTTCTACTAATATTTAAAAAAACAAAGCATCTATTCTTTTTTCCATCTTCTCTTTTATTAACATGGTTTGGTTACCAACTGGGAAAAGTTGGCAAAGTGGGCAAAGTGAGCCAATGTAAATTTGCCAAGCACTAAAAGCACTAAATAAATGACCTGCATTATTACATAATATTGAAACCCATTTCGTAGAGGGACTCTGAGTAAAAATCTAGTTTTAAAGCCTTTATTGTTTCAGTTATTCAGTTACAGTTATATTATATGTCGTGTCTACATGCATATTCCTAAATACATTGGTGCTTAAAGTTATCGCAAACTTGGGCTCAATGGAGGCCCACAGCTCATCTTAGATTTGATAAATATATTTCAAAATACTTACTTGCTGACAATTTAGCCTAGCTTTTTCTTACCTTTCTCTTTCTGTTTGTCATTGTGGCATGTGACTTGTTGCCGGAAGAGACAACATTTTTAATATCATGGGTGAATATTTAGCTAATTTCGACAATATGGATGTGAAGCGAGGTTTCAGAGCGCGGCTTTATCTGAGCGAGATGCACTCTAACAAACAGACAGTCACAGTACGGCACTGTGTCCAGATGCCTTCAGACTTTTTGTAGACCGGACTGAGTTGTTTTCAGTGTTTTGGGTTGTCTGTACCGTGTTTTTACTCCTGTGTTCCTGTACTGGCTTTCCCTCCTTTGCCCATTTACACACCTTCTCTGAATCAGTCTCGTTAGTTCTTCCAAACCAATCAGTTCTCTGCCAATTCCTCGGCCTAATCACCTCATTCCCCTCACCTGAGCTTCTCCACCCATCTCTCCACCTGCACTTCATCCTCTCGTCAGATCAGTTTGTATGTAAGTCCTGTTTTTTATTGTTGGATCCTTGATTTTGTTATGAGAGTTTCAGTTTTGCCTCGCCTGCATTGGAGATTGAATTAAAATTATTTCGCCAAGTTCCTGTTGTCTTTGATCTTCTGCATTTGGCTCCACCTGCTCCACTCTCCCTGACACAGACCAGATGAAGCCAAAGGTAAGACAAATGTTTAATTTCTCAATTTAGGGTTCTTTCCATAATGTTCTCAGCCATGTATTACAACAATCTGAGCCTGTCATGGCAAAAACAAGCACTTTTAGTGGACGTAAAGTGACGGTGCCAGATTGCCCCAAGTGATTACATTACAGCTTGTTTAGCGGCTGGCAGCTGCAGTGTTCTCCCTCAATACTGGACACATTTCAAAAAACGTTGTCACCATTAGTCACTTAGGCACAACAACATGGAGAAATAGGCTTTGAGTTGAAAAATACCGAAGTTAACCTTTAACAAGCCTTTAGTCAAAAGTCTAAGCCTTCCAGTACATATTAAGTGAGTCATTTAGGGAGACTTTCCAGCATTTGGGGTTGTAATTACGAAGAAAATACACATTTTGAGCTTCTTTAAATATGTGACAACTTCATTAATAGAACACCACAGGAGTTCATAATGAGACTGTAATCTTTATCAAATATGAAGGAGGCATACCAGTGTCCCAGCTCAGCTCCATGTTTGAACAATAATGATTCGCTGTCTGTGCTCCTCCTAAAACACAGCATGCTGCAGCCGGCGTCAGCTTCAACCTTTCCAAAATCTCCTGTGTCATCCGCTTCGTAGATCCCCTCCTTTGGAAGCACTGAGAGGGGATTGACACCTGCATATCTCCGGGCCATGATCCAGCCCTATAACTGTATACCTCCCGGCCATAATGTGCCCAAACCCATCAGCCTTGTGCTCTGCATTCTGACACTTCTTTTCAGACGGGCTCGACCTCTCTGCGCACTGCCAATGGTGTACTGACCTTCCCACTCTGCCTCTCAAGTATACTTTTTAGACATCTTGTTTAAGAATTAAAGGCAGAATGACAAGGGTTTTCCAAGAAAACAATGTAGACTCAAACAAAAATAATCCCTCTGAGACATCACTTATGACCCACTAGAAGTGTGTGGCAGTATCTGTATCTGCAGAGAACCTGCCCTCTGCCTGTATTTTCTTATTTTGCTGTGTTTCTGGGCATCAACCTCTATAAAAAAATGGGCCAACTTTCACTGTTGTGTTTACAAACCACATTGGTCAAATTCTGCTCATTCTGCCTCTAATGATGTCCTTCTCTCCAATGGCTACTCTTTTGCCTTAAAAAACCTGCTCTACCTGTCCTCCTCAGGCGACAACCTCCGGTTCTGAAAAGTGAAGCCAATGCGAAAGTGTCATAAACATGCATTCTTTCTAATAGCCAGCAGGGGGCGACTCCTCTGGTTGCAAAAAAGTAGTCTGATTGTATAGAAGTCAATGAGAAAATGACCCTACTTCTCACTTGATTTATTACCTCAGTAAACATTGTAAACATGAGTTTATGGTCTCAATCGCTAGTTTCAAGTCTTCTTCAAACCAGCATGATTTTCATTTAGTAAATTATGGTCCCATTTAGAGTAAAATAGACCATAAAGCAGGGTATGCTTTAGGGCATGGCTACCTTGTGATTGACAGGTCGCTACCACGGCGTTGTCCGTGTTTTCGTCAGCTTAAACCCTTTCACAGTGTGTTTTCATTTCATGAAAGTTAATTGTAACATTTTGGTCGCCTAAAAATGTCTTATTCAGTGTTCGGTTGTATGTAGCTCCACCCTCTGGTTGCAAAAAAACAAGATGGCGACGGCCAAAATGCCAAACTCGAGGCTTCAAAACGGCAGTCCACAAACCAATAGGTGACGTCATGGTGACTTCGTCCACTTCTTATATACAGTCTATGGTCCTGTTATATTCAGTGAGTTTATTTTAGAACTACATTTACTTCTGTCTTGGCGTACATGGATGTTTTGTGGTCACAAATATTATACTATTATACTAGAATATCATTCCGGAGAGCGCAGAGCTTTGCCAAAGCAGGTTTCCTGACGTCAGGCTGAGCGGAATTATTAAAAAAAATTCCCGAATCCGGATCTGGATCGCCATCAAAATCAAATGAATTGTTCATTGTGCCACACCCCACCCCTCCAAAAGATTTCATTCAAATCCATCACAGACTTTTGGAGTTATCCTCCAAAGAGACAAACCAACACACCAACGCCAGTGAAAACATAACCTCCTTCCTAGGCCTTCATCCTTGGTGGAGGTAATAAGGGCATCAAAAAAATTTCAACATTTTTCACAACTGAAATCAATATATCAATCCTTATTTGCAGAGCACACTTGATAATACATAAAGAAGAATAAATAAAGATATAGCATAAATAATTAAATCAGCCATGACAACATGCATTCAACAACATCAACAATTAAAACACTGAATTAATTCAATATATTTTCACTTTTCCTCATATTTAACATACAGTATACAGTGTGCTTGGACATTTCAAGCTGAGCGTTGTGCTGGCTCATCTCTCCCAGTAGAATCATTTGTCATGACAAGCGATCCATCATCTTCGCCAGGCGACATCACCTCTGGGGTTCACCATTGCTCTGATAGGCCCCATCCTCATTTCCCTCTCCATGCATCTACTTTGCAAAATAATGTGTATACATGCTGCTTATCTCCTTCAAATTGCCATACACACCATTCCCAGTTCTGCATCTCATATCATACAAAATGTAGAAACATCGAAGTGCTGGAATGTGAAATAGAGTGTAGGAATGTAGAGGTTTTGAGTTAGTCGATTACTTTGCATTGAATATCTGGTTTAAGAAAGTAGTGTCATCTTTCTTTCTTCAGTTGACAAACGTGTATTTCTCAGACAGGCATGGCTCAAATGTTCTCTTACCATACTGTTATCCATTGTCATTTTGGCCATCTCATTATGATGTGAGTTCAAGTGCCAATATTAGCATTCTGTCCTTATGAAGAGCTTTGCCCTTTTTTATAATAGATAGTGACATGATTCTAGCGATTGGCATCGAAGCTAACGTCAGCATGAGATTAGCATCAGAGGGATGATGGCTTCTGGTCTGTGTCAATATTAGCATTCCCTTGTCTCTGCCGGTGTCATCTGCCGGATAAACGAAAATGCACATGAGCTAGTGTAATAAGCATCTCAGCGAGATGAGTGAAAGGTATTGATCATGAATTGCTGATGTTTGCAGAAGCAATTACCTAACACAGTATGGATCACGACGTGGCATTTTTTGGATGAGACTGCAGATTTTGAACGCTTTGTTTGAATTTAGTATGAATAAGTTGATACATAGCAGATTATTCATGGCATAAAGGTACCTAAAGGACACACACGGGCTCTAACTATGGGACAGTCTCTTGTTGCTGCAATGAAAACTATCTTCTTCCCAAACAAAGTTTTTATACTGATGCCATGAAAAAGTGAAATGGGCAACACTTCTCTCTTCAGATACAATAAACGTATATTGGTGCGCACAAACACACACACTCATACAAACACCAAGAGCTTTAGTAGGTAGTGGTGAAATATAGGTCATTGCTTGCCCACATTCTCGAGAACAGAGTTGAATAGAAACCTTTAGTGACTACCATCCTGTATGTGGTAAACCCTTCCAAATAATGCATAATGAGCTATTTTGCATTAAGTAAAATCCATAACATTCATATTTAACATTTCAACAAATTGTCCACCACCTTGTATGAACATCACACTATTTCCTGCATTTACATGTTATGCATGACCTGCGCGTTAAGCAAGTTGATCGGTTGATTCATCTCTTGCCAGGAGGCAGTTTGAAATGGAGATGGAAAAAATTGTTAGCTGTTGAGATTTGGCCGGTAGTAGATCGGTCCATGGGGACTTGGCTTGGGAACCGGAGGGTCGCCGGTTGGACAACATACGGAGTGTGGTAGCTGGAGAGCTGCCAGTTTGCCTCCTGGGCACTGCCTACGAGGCAGCCTCTAGCTCTGGCATCTCTCCATACATTAATACATGTGTTTAGGTGCATGGTGTGTATTTAGGGCCTGGGTGTGTGTAAACAAAATAATAACAGTTTAAATAATAAAATATACCTTCTTCTTCTATATAACAACATGCCATGTCTGAGCAACTCCCTTACACATTCGCCTGCATGCAGCGCAGAGAGGCTTACTTCCATCTTAAAGGGATAGTTTGGGTGTGTTGAAGTGGGGTTGTATGAGGTACTTGTCCATAGTCAGTATATTACCTAGAGTAGATGACAGTCGGCACGCCTCCAGCTTGGAAAAAACAGACAGGAGTACCGCTTCAGATGGGACCGGCAGCAAAACTTCTTTTAGCCACCTAAAATAGAGGCTCACCTAAAAAAAAATCAATATTCGTTTAAGTGCATGCTATATTTAGAATATGTTCCCACTGTCATCTGGTAATACACTGACTATGGATAAGGACCTGATATAACCCCACTTAAAAACACCCAAACTATCCCTTTTAAGTGTGAAGTGCAGTGTGCAGCTTCTTTGTTAAAAGTTGTGTTTCTAAGGTGCAGAAAAATGAGAAAGGGCAGACTTGAGGGGATAGGTCAAGAATTGGGTCGCAGCAGAAAATGCCCTGCCCGGACTTCATTCTACTTTCACAGACAATCTTTGACTCCACTCAGGCACTCCGACATTCGTGCAGTGTAAATGGATGAGAGGAAATGAATAATTGGGCTCATTCCTCTCATGCCCGAATCTAGCACTTTGCTTCTGCAGAAATGTATGAAGTGCTCCTTATCATCATCAAATCAAAGAGCTTTAAATCGCTCACTGAAATCTTTTATCTTCCCTCAAATTTCTGCCTCCTGAAAAAGGCTGAAAATACCACAATTTATATCCGCTTACTGTCTTGAGTATTATATTATTGTTCTGAACTTCGTATCATACCTGGGAAGATCTGTGATTTCTTAGTTTAGGGATCATTTCCAAACCGGGATTAGATCCCTTTGTTTATAAAATGGTATTACATTGGTTTTAACATCAGCGTCTGAGTCAATGGGCTTCATGCAGGAAACGATATACAAACAAATGGCTTCATTTTTGTTTGTATCGACGATTTGTACTTATTTTGTAAGTACCCATTGACTTCTGGGATTCACCAATGTTTTCTTATTTTTGCTCTTAGATAGGAGAACATTTCTACAGGTGGTCGAGAGCACTCTTTCCAAAAAAATGTTTTGCTTTCACAGTCCCACAAATTGTTTGTTCAACTCAATGAAACAAAAGGTTTAACTTTGAAACATGTGTTTTAGAGTATTTATAATAATTGAATTATTCAATTTGTGGACTAAATAAATACAATTGGTCCAATGATCCCAATTAAGATTAAAAACCCTAGAATAACATTGTGTGAAACCCCATTACTGACGCTCTGGAAAATCACATGTCTACATTGTTTAAGTTTATTTAACAATACCAGTAACACTAATATAAGACTGTCTATTTCAATGCAAATGCCGCCACTTCTTCTTCTTACAGTATTATTTGCACACGGCACAACACCTGCCCCGTAATGTTTAGGAGATGCTTTGTATGCTAATGCCTGCCCTTATGTAGTGTTTAGGGGGTGTTACCCATGCTAACAATAAACAATCGGCCACACGCCTCCAATTTACGATCAAGTGGGATTCATCATTCAGCACACCTGTGTAAGAGTTTTGGATGGTTAAGATTGTTGGAGTTCTCTTATTTTTTTTCTCTCAACAGAAAATATAAGACAAATTTAAGAAAGTGTTGCTGCATGAGGCCCATTGTTCAGTCTTCAATAATTTGGCTGTAGTGATTGTCTTGTCTTGTGTGTCTTTGCTCCCTTTGCTCATTTGACTAAATGAAAATTGGAAAAAATGTGGATGAGCGTAAAGGTAGAAAACAGAACGTTGAGGGTAAATAGAAACAAAAATAAGACCAGGCAGAGGAGATACCACAACAGGACTCCTGGTCTGTGTGGCACCATGCTGTCCTTCGGGTGGCCGGCTGTAAACAAGGGTATTGTTCACCTCTGGCGAATCTGGGTTTTGTAATCTGGGGCAATGGTCCAAAGGGGGACTGACAGAGACTGCCTGTCTGCGAGATATAAAACAGAGCTTTGGAGTGAAGGAGCGTTGTAGTTTAATGCTGATTAGATTAGAAAATAGTTAAAAAACAGACCTTGCCCCTTTTCACTCTCCTGCTCCTCCTCTGGAATCGGCATATGTCTCATGTGTGTTTCGTCTTCCTCTGCTGCCGTCCCAATTCTTATTCCTCAAATTATCTCTCTGCCCCTCTTGTCATGTTGTATTCTCATTCAGTCTCAACACAAATAGGAGTACGATGACTCCAAACTCTCAAGGTTATTTATGAAACTGGATCCCAATCATCCCAACCTGTCATTTTATATGATCTTGTTCCTTACTTTCTTTGGATTCCACTAAAAAACAACCACTGCAGATTCACTGCTGTATTATACTACATGTGTGTTCAATCTTGCACATTTAGAGGGCTAGTTGTGTTGCATTTTTTTATACTGTGACCAAGACTATATAATTATGGCCATTTTCAAACAATGGATAGAAGTCATCTTTATACTATAGTGCTGTGTCCATACAGAAGCACCGCTGAGATCATATCGCAAATATTCTTAAATGGGTTTCTTTTCCATATTCGTCCTCCACTATTATCATGAGCGATAGCATGCATAAAATGGAATGAATGTAAATTGTTCTCCGCTTAAAGAACGGCTTTTAGCCAGGTTTTTCTATTCATGAGAGGTGCTGCGTGAGGTGTAGTACACTCTGTACATTCTTACATGTAGAATGAGCTCCTTAGTTACTCGATGTGTGAAATATGGTCCCTTCATCAGTAGAAGCAGCACACCGTGACACTTTGAGCTCTAGAGAATGAATACATGGTTCAGTGAAGATGTTGCAGTAAAAACTGCATAATGGAAACATATGGATACGCTGCTGGAAACCACTTTAGTTCTTGTTTTTTGGCTCGAACGCTTGACCTTGACAGAGAAGTGCTGTAAAAATTTGACTGATTGATTGCAAGCCAGTATCAGTCTTTCATTTCTTTTATCCTTCTTTTCTGAGAGCGTTGGCTGTGAGCGAAGTGGTGGAAATCCAAATTTTGACATTGTTTACTATGCACTACATAAGTCTGATTTCCAATGAACATGCTTCATCACTCAACAAACACCTAATTATGGATTTTTCACCAACAACAACAGCAATCCTTGTTTTGCTTTCTAACAGCAACTGCCTCGCTTGGTTAAATCCCTTCATTTGAGACTCACGAGGGAGGAAAACGACATTGAAGAAAAGTGCGTGTTTGTGCGTGTGATGCATTACAAGACCTACTTGTAACAGAAAATAAAACTACTCTGAACAATAGTGATATGTGATGTGGAAAAAATCAATATTTAGAAAGCAAAAAGTCACTTCATAAGTTATGGATTTCTCAAAAATTATATAAAGACAATCTCGTAAAGATACGTAGTTACTTATGGAGCATGTAAATTAAAAAAAAACATATTATTCAGACCTTTAAATGTATAAATAATCAATTGTTGCAAGCTTTTCCTTTCTTCAGATGCCCATTTCAGCCTCACAGAGGACAGTGGCCTGCATTTGATCATGTAAATCAATGCACCTGTATGCATGGGAGGATTTGTGGTATGTGTGATCTCTGCATGTTGGTGCATTTAGACCCGTGTGATCAGGTGTGTGTCTAATAGTTGCTCTATCCTTGGGTTTTTTTTTGTGTGTGAACCTTCAAGTTCCATCTGTTCATAAGCCCTGCTGCTGGAGAGGGAATTGAACCGTGGAGAAACTTGGTTGGCAGGTGTAAGGGTCAGAGAAGTCTGCAGTACAGCGAGCGGACTAACTGAGAGACGGGTAAGGGAGGCAGAGCAACAGACGAGCAGACAGTTACGCAATCATGCTGACAGAGGAGGAAAAAAAGAGACCGGTGAAGGAAATGGTCAGCAAATCAGACAACCAAAGCAGACACTACAGGGGCGTGGATGAATATGCAATCTGACTAGGGGTCAAACAGATATTCAGACAGGGTCAAAAGAGAGTGCAGACTTAAAGGTGTCCCGGCCATGTAAAATCAGATGAGCTTGCAAGCAGGGAGACAGGAAGACGTCTGGCAGGTAAAAGCAAAGACGGAAAGTTAGATAAAGAAATCAAAAAGTGGACAGACAGACAGACAGACCGGCAGCCAAGAAGGAAAACGAAAAAGCAAGAAAGACAAAGGCAGTGCTCGGAAAACATTTTCATATATGTTTTTTTAGGTTAAAGTGGGGAACTTCTAACTGGTTATGAAACAGCCTCAGTTTAATACTGATGCCTCTATGTGACCTACATACAGTAAGTAAACAAGACTCTCAGCGAGAAGATTGTCTATTTCAATATAGTTATTCTTAATGCTTGTCATCGGTGCCATCGGGTCCAATTCCGAAACTCTTTGTCACAGCCATCAGTGTTTGATACCTCTTCATAAGGCACTCTTTAGCACCAGTATGAGACTGTCAGACCATGCTGCAGTTAAATGAGAGGTTTCCTAAAGGAAATATGGTGCTCGGAAACATTGTTGTCCACAGGGACTGCCAAAATCAACAAAAAATTCAGGGTTTTATGTAAAAAAAAAACTAAAAAAACTTAAACTTAAATCCCAAAGCCAAGGTTTCCTCATGACGAGACAATGGCATTTATTTTCCCTAAGGGATGGAACAAAAATGTCTCCAGAGAGCTGAGCCAAAGATCTGTCGGAAAGTGTCTAATGTCCTCATGCTTAGCGCTTTTGAAAAAGAAAGGGAAGCCAGCAAGCTCTTGTTTGACGCAAAGCTGGTTTGGTTTTACATAAAATATGTAGGGCCTACACAAATCTCTACACATCTGTATTACAGTTGAGCTAACTGTGGAAGAACGAACAACAAAGTATGTGTGTTCAGATCTGATCTGAGGACTGCTAACATTGAATTTCATGTTCAATTTCACGTCACTGATCAGTTGAACAGGTTAGCAACATGATGCTAAACCTGAATTACAGGGGAACTTTTAACGTCAATATACTAGTCCTATCTGCAATTTTCTTTTCTAATATAGTGAATATAGTTAAGATGCATAGTGAAAAAATTACATGTTCCTTGCTAGAGATAACGCTCAGTCACTCAAAACTAATAACATCCACATGTATTGTGTTTTAAAATATCTAATATATTGTTTGTATAAGCTTTCAGTAGATTGTAATGAGGAAAATAAATGTAATTTGATCTCTTTTAAGTAAAGTAAGTCTCACAAGGGAAGGGTGAAATAAAACCACTCTCCCAAAAATTCAGGCTACTCTCCCTTGAGCAAAAAATAAAAATTACAATTCCCTCCCCCATTCCCCCCATAAATGTTAATACAGTCCCTAAAATGTCCCATGAGTGGCCCATGGGTTGAAAAAACATTTAAAATGTGTGAACTTCCTCCGCTGAGCTCAATTCAAGTGGCGGAGGTAATCTTCAACATTTTGTGTGATTAAACTGTCTTTTCATCAAGAGCTGGAATTAGAATTAACACTCAGACTCTGAAGCCTTTTTGAAAAGTCCTATATGCAGCGGCTGCCTGATATCCCGTTGCTCCGCGCAGTGCAAAAAATGTAATAGCAAAAAAAAAAAAACGGAATTGCTTTTTTGGTGCAACAACAACTATGATGGCTCTCTCAAAGATTCACTCTTAAATCTCACCTTGAATCTTTCGCTCAATGCAATTTTCCCCTTTTTTTTTAGTCCTCCCTCTGTTTGTTTCGTCTTCTTCAATAAAATACCTTTTCTCTTGTATTTGTAATACCCTCGATTCTTTAAAGGGGTTGCAGCTCAAGTAGCCTCTTTCCTCGCCTCTTCACTTGTTCTCCTCTTTCCTCTTCTTCTGTACTTACAGCTCCTCTACCCTTCCCTACCTCCTCCTCTTTCTCCTCCCATAAATCCCCCCCCCCCCCCCCTCCCCCCATTTCCATCTTTACCTCCTATGCTTCTCTTCTCCCTCCATCACCTCTGCCTCCTTCTCCTCGTTCTCCCCCAGGCCCCTCTGGTCACCTCCTCCTCCTCTTCTTCCTCTCCTGTCAAAATTGCCCCTCTCTGTCTCTCTCCCGTCTTTTCTCTCCCAGCCCCATCCAGTGAAGTCATGCTGTATCAGATCGATCGGGGTCATTGATCTTCCAATATCCTGGTAGGCGTGCCCCCTCTTTTCAAGACAGACCATTAGCCAATCATTAATCTAGATCAGACCATTAACCAATCATTAATCTGGGTCGCTATTTAAACCGAGGCTGCTGATTGGGTCAATGGTAACCTCTGACCTGTGGGTAGCAACATGAGGCAGGTCGGTTAAACAATCCTTCCTTCAGCAGCTGTTAATGACCTAATTGGGTGCCCTTAGATATGATTAAATAAAACAATCTTATTAAGAGGAGGTGGCTGTCTAGTTTTGTTCAAATTGGCTGAGCACTTGCACACACACTGTCGTGTTTACATCACTTTAGAGGACATTGCGTTGACTTGCATTAATTTCCTGGAGACTTACCCTAACCCTATAACCGCTACTTAACCTAACCTTTACCGTAACCTTAAACAAAGTTGTCACCCTAAAATGTAATGGTTTACGTTATGGGGGTGTGCATTTTGTCCCCAAAAGGAAGGGGAGTCCCCATAACGTGAGTGTGTTAACAGATTTATGTCCCCAACACATGAGAAAACAGGCCTACAAACACACACACACACACACACTGCAAGCCTTATCTTCAATAAATCTTACAAATCTTCCTATATAACATCTATGCATCAATGTGTTGCACAATTTAAGTTTTGGGTTTTTTTTACGTTTGGATTATGCATGAAAAATGAGCTCATGCTGCTTTTAAAACCTGCCACTCTCTCTACACATGCACTCTATAATTCATACAATTTCCTCCCGGCTTGGTGGTGACTCTTTTTTAAACTAAATTGTGACATATGTGGAGCTTTAAAGCAGCATCATCAGAGGAAATTCTGGCATTTGCAGAATGGTATTTTATGTTGTAACACAATCTGGGAACATGTGTTTAAGAAACACAGTTTAACATGTGAGATTGACCCTATTTTCAAAAAGCTTGTTATTTACTGAACAGTAGAGTCACAGACATCATGTTAAAGGGGAACACCAACATGAGCTAGTCTTTCTCAAAGCCAGAAACCAGAGAAGTAAGTCTCATACTTGTGATGTCATCGGGTATTAAGTCTGGAGCTGCTCCATAGACAATGTATAGGAGACTGAGTTTGAGGATCCAAAGAACGTTTTTTTTCTTTTCTTTTTTATAGCTTTATTCTATGGTAATTGCAATTGTTGTCATCTATAACATCTCTCCCAATACATTGTCTATGGAGCAGTTCCACACTTTATACTCTACGACATCACAAGTTTGAGTTTTACCACTCTAGTTTTTGGATTTGGGTGAGAGTTGTTCACGTTAACTGATATTTTGGACTGTCTTAGACCATAGGAATAACATGTTTGAATTTTGAAAATGGGTGCAGATCCCCTTTTAAATCCACTATAGGTTGGGAGCAATACAGGCGCTGGACACATTTGTATGAGTACAATCTTCTACATTATATAAATGGCCCTTTTACAAAGGTTAAATTGTTACAAGCTTTCGTTGCGACTTTAACAGAAGGGTTGATTTATCTCTTTGGTGGTTTGTTAGGCCAGAGTGCAGTATTGTGTTGCATTAGGCTCAGGCTTCCAGGTGTTATATGCACACATAATGCCATTCGGAACACAATGCACATTTATGAAACTGCAACCTCGGGTCAATAAAGATGACCATAAATCTGAATCTACACCTCTCTGACAGACAGCTTTCACAAATTCTATTCTTTATTGCAAGGTTGCTGTATATGAATGCATTATGGTGTTTCTTGGTTAATGGTTGTCAAGTTTTAGTAGACCTGCACAGGTGATGTTATACTTCCATAAAAACAGCAACTGTAAATTCAACCATATATGCCTGCTATAGCTAAAGTGATTTGATCTGATGCATCAGATCTGCATCCAGGCTCCCCCTCCATCCAACCCAATGATTTGTCATTTGCATTTTCCTATACAGGAGCGTTTTGTTTCTTATGTCTATCCATCTATCTATCTATCTATCTATCTATTTATTACTTGTACATTCATCACCAATCCTCCTAACAGTGTTGAAGGGGGTTGGGTGGGGGGGTAAAGTGAGGACGGGGTTAAATCTCATTGGAACGTGCGCAGAACACCGCGCTCTCGTGCCGGAGGTCTCGCCGGCACAAGTGTCTGTACAGAGGTTGACTCGAACCAAGCAGCGCGCGCGCGCGCTCTGGAAAGCTTCTCGTTGTGTTTACTGTAACAAGAGGGAGAAAAAAAATAAACATTTTTTTTTTATTTTTAAATCTTTTTTCATCTCGAAGTAACGTGGCTCCTGCGCTCTGGATGATAATGGGATACATTTCCTTTCGAAGCCATCAGATGTTTCCAGTGGTGGATTTCACTGTTTTGGAATGTGTTTGATGCGCATTAACGTTTTTTTTTTCTTCTCGACATTTTCCTCATCTGGGTTTTTGCCTATACACGCTCTGCTTCATATTTTTCTTCTTCTTGCCACTGGAAAAATATGTGTGGATTTTACCCGTTTTTTTTATTATTATTCCTGCGACCTGTTTCATTAATCTAAAAGGGCTTGAATGAATGATGCAAATCTTTTGAGATGAAAAACAGCACTTTTGGGGATCGTTTTTTGCTTGTGCGCGGCTCGTGCCCAACCTCGCGCCTCAGCAGCCTGTTGTTGTCAGTGGAGAAACGCGCAACTTTGCCTCGAGCTGGAGCCGGAGTTGGAGTTGGTGCAGCAGCTGGTCTGAGCGGCAGCGGCGCACCAGGGCGACGCGCAGGGTGCCAGGAGGGGGACCGACGGAGCGGCCCCGGTGTTCCGCCGCCGTTCTGTGGTTGGACGGTGCAGCTGTGGAGCACGGATGAGGATGAAGATGGTGGTGATGATGATGATGAAGAAGAACGCAGCTCGAGCAGCAGCAGGCACCGGGGTCTCGCCACCATCATCATGTTTACTGCTTCTGTGCGCTCTCGTCTTTCTCCCGCCGCTCCCGTGCGCTCACTCGCACCCGCAGCCGTGCCAGGTGCTGAAACGCATCGGCCACACGGTGCGGGTCGGCGCTCTGCACGTTCAGCCGCGCGTGCTCTCCTCCACCGGCAGCAGCACCGGCTCTGAGGAGGACTGGGACTCGGACCGAGGTTGGACCGGAGAGCGGCGGGTGCTGGAGTTGGAGAAGAAGCAGGTTAAAACAACAACAAGTGCCGGCGCGCCTGGATACGGCAGCCTCAGGACTAGGACCAGGAGTAAGAGCCAGCAGGCTCGGCAGCGCGAGGAGAACAACACCTCGAGGGAGAACCGCGTGTTCGCGCCAAGAGACTCGGTGCTGCTCGCGGTGGAGGCTCTGAACCGGGCCGGGCTGCTGCCATACAATTTGTCCCTGGAGGTCGTCATGGCTGTCGGGTCCGGGCTCGGAGAGTTGCCCTCCTTCTCCTCTTCCTCCTCTACCTCCTCCTCTTCCTCCTCCGAGAGCGAAGACCCGCTGTCGTTCTTGGAGAGCGTGTGTCACACGGTGGTCGTGCAGGGGGTTTCCGCCATGATCTCCTTCCCACGGAACCGGGACGAGTTCGTCAAGTTGGAGTTCGTCTCGCTGGCGCTTCAGGTGCCAGTAGTCAGCGTTGTGCAGAGGGAGTTTACGCGCCACAGTGAGGTAAAAACAAACAAAAAAAGTTAATCCTCCTAAATTACGTGTGAGCTGATGATTACTGCGCATCTGCATACAGCTGTTGCAGATGTTGTATACAGAAAAATACTGTGACAAGTCAGTCAAATCCAATAACATATGGACAGAAAGCAGTTCCACATAACTAGATATTTTTGTGCCACCAGTGAGGTAATACAAAAAAAAGTTATTCCACCTAAATTGCATGTGAGCTGTTGATTACTGCACCTCTGCATACAGCTGTTGCAGATGTTGTATACAGAAAAATACTGTGATAAGTCAGTCAAATCCAATAACATGAACAGAAAGCAGTTCCACATAACTAGATATTTTTGTGCCACCAGTGAGGTAATACAAAAAAAAGTTATTCCACCTAAATTGCATGTGAGCTGTTGATTACTGCACATCTGCATACAGCTGCAGTGACTGTTGCAGATGTTATATACAGAAAAATACTGTGACAAGTCAGTCAAATCCAACAACATATGGACAGAAAGCAGTTACACATAACTAGATAGTTTTGTGCCACCATTGGTCCACATTATTAGACAGAGGCTGGAGGGGGGAACACTTCCTCCTTGGTCTTTTTCCCTCTTTATCCTCCTCTTACTGGTTTCAAATGAAGGACAGAACACATTCTTTTGTCTTCCTTTTCTTGTTCAGCATTCATTTCACCACTCTTGGTTTAAATTGAGCAAGATTAAGCTAAATTGCTGACACAATTTGTGACACAAGCTGATGTTCTTGCATCAAATTGGGGGGAGTCTGCTGAAAAAAAAGCTGCAGCTGCTTCAAAACTGAGACCAAAATTAAAGGGGCATAGAGGAAGCACACGCAGGCTCTGTCCATGGTGCTGAAATCTACCAATAATAATAAGAAGAAAAAGGGACAGGGTGTCTCTTTGCAGAATAGGAGAAGAGTGCATTCTCTCTTCTGTTATAAACAAGGTTTCCAGTACAAAAACAAATGATTGAAGGCTATATGTGCACCCAGCAGCACATGCCCTGAGGTAAATATGCACAAACAAATACTTTGCTGGGATTCAGCATTCCACAAGCAGAGGTTTGACGCTGTGGAGAGAGAGAGAAAGAAAGAGAGAGCACAACAGTATAGGAAAAGAAAGTTAGTTGGAATTGGAACTCTAACCTCAAGCTGTGTTGACATCTACAGTATTGATCTAACGTCTTTCTTTACAACAAATAAATGATGGACTGCCCTTTCTCAATCAGAAACACATATCATAATCATACATTATGTCCAGATGTGAATCCCATACTTGCGGGAGCTGCTGCAGCAGCACCACCAAGTCTAAAGTCAAATCTCTGACTAGATTCTGGCCTATACTGGTATGTCTGTACAAGAAAAACCCATGTTTGCTGAGCCAACCCATAAGCGAGAGCAAGTTGGATAACCCTTTTGGCATTTGGCCTAGTCCAGTGAATGCACACTGAATAGCACACAAGTCAACTGTAGAGAAAATGTTGAAAGCATTTCACTGCTTTTACATTAAAATCAACATTGTTCTTCCTTACCCATTCTGTTGGGTGTTTCGACTACAGTATATGTCCAGTTCTCTTTTAACTAAACATACACAATTGGCAGGAAAACATCATCATAGGAACTTAATCAGTCAGTATAATATAGTCTGACTCTGCAGTGGTATTATCATGTTTTAAATGGCAATTACTATCATATTTGGCTTTAATCAAGAGTTATCCTTATGTAAAGCCAACCTTTGACATAGTGATATGGCATTTTCTATTCAAATGAACTCTCTTGATATGTCATGTGTCTCTCTCTGTAGCTTATCTTGGTTTAATTGCTGTTGTATAATCTCTCATCCACCCCCAAAACATCAAACGTCAATCTGAAAAAAAAAGTGTTAGATTGACAACCTTTCATCTTTAAAAAAGTGCTTTAATCTTTAAAATGGTTTGGTTCACAAGCTGAGGAACTTTGGGAATGTGACGTGTTTGAAGGCAACGATATCCACATAACACACACAGTAGGTTGTTGTCAGTGCCCTCCAAAAGCATAGCTGTTCCAAAATGATCTAACATTATCTGAATGTGATAACACTGATAAAATGCAGCCACGAGATGTCACATTCTCCCTCCCTTGTTCCATTGCATTCACTTCACAACAAGTCGTTGCCAGGCACTTACCGTCAATCTCAGCCATTTATCCTTTTTTTTTCCAACACTAACTGACGACCCAGATACCACGTGATACCAATGTCATTTGACTACTGCCTCACAAGCCTTGTTAGAAGCGGGAACCAAACGTCAGATATTCCTCAGAGAGGTTGCCCCGATAGCTCAGTTGGTAGAGCAGGCGCCCATATATAACAAGGCTGAGTCCTAACCGCGGCGGTCCGGGTTCAAATCCGACCTGCGGCCAGTTCCGCATGTCACCCCCTCTCTCTCACCCTTTCTAAACTGCCTACTGTCCTATCAATATAGGCTTGAAAATGCCCAAAAAAAAAAAGATATTCCACAGAGATAAACAAAACGTTCATTTTGGACACACCAACATTTTTTAAATGATTCATTCACAATCATAATATATATATTATTTTTGTTTTTCAGGAAAAGCCATACTTATATTTGGCACCTTTCTAAAGGCTCTATATAAAAATAAAAGAAAAATGTTAGCAATAAGACCGTTAAGCAATGGCAACTACTTGGTCTAGGATAGGGAAAGATTGCATTCATGTTTGATGAAAATCAATGATGGATGGTAGAAGTCAGGAAGTGTAGCTTGGTGAATTTCATGGATTGAAATTCATGAAACTCTTGTGCCAAATACTCTTAATTGACGATTGTCTGTAGAGTCTGCAGCTGGAATGCGAGAGAGAGAAAATTAGTTAAGTGTAAACACTCTAAATTAATCACTGGGACGGTTCATCAATAACCATTCTCTGGAAAAGACACCTGCTGAGTGTGTGTGTGTCTGTGAGTGTGTGTATTGGTTTGTGTGTACGGTTAGAAATGTCTCATAAGTACAACTATAGACACTCACAACCACAAAATGATTAAATGTAACTATACACTGTAAACCTCTTTAATTGGGTGGCTCTAACAGGGTGGTTATTGCATATCAATGAGTAGCAGTTAGAGTGTGTGTGTGTGTGTGTGACTTTCCACGCACAACCTTCCTGGGAGGGGCAAAGAGCTTCATTGTTTATTTATTTTCTTTCCTACACACACACAGACACACACACACACACAGACACACACACACACACACACAAACACACAAACACACTCCAACCATTAGTTAGACTGAAGGGTTCTGGGACCCTTGCCACCTACTGAGCTATAGTAACGAGTGTGTGTGTGTGTGTGTGTGTGTGTGTGTGTGTGTGTGCGTGCGTGCGTGCGTTCTAATTTCCTGCCCTGTGCACAAGGAAGCATTAGGCTGTAAGCAGTCAGCAGGTGTTTAAAGTCCAAACTGGTTCTTGGAAGTTAAATAACAGGTACAGATATACTGTATAGCAGACAAACCAATAGACAAAGATCGATACAGTGATGGATGTACAGATGGTTAGTTGAATGGATGGGTGGAAAAATGTACTTGGCAATAGACAGGCAAACAAACAGACTGTGCAGAACTCATGTGTGACTTTTGGAGCGATGGCTTAACTCCCCTCTGACCCAATCTAGTTTTACTGGCAAATCCCGACTGAAGGCTGACAGCAACTTCTACGAAACAGAATTATCAAATTGTGAAACTTTTTGAATGTCTTGAGAGGATCTCATTAGTGTTTATTTGGTGACCTTGTCTGACCTTGATTTGTTTGCCTCTAAAACTATAGGTTGAACAAAGTTCACTATTAAAAAATAATATAATGTACCGATGAGCAACCTCTGACTCTGTATCCATGCCCACATTATGTTACGCAAGTGTCGAAATGATGAGGCTGCATTAGAATTATGGACCAAAATATAAAGCGACCTCGGGGTAAAGGGACTAGGTGGGTTGGGAGTAGGTGGTGAGAGGCTTCGGAAGTAGCAAAAGGTTGAGGATTTAGCATATAAAAAGGACTGAGAGACTCCCGGGGAAAGGAGACTCCCTGGGAAAGACCAGTTGTCTCCGATAGGAGGACCGAGTTTTAAAGTGGAAAACTATCTGGCACCAGAGCTTGAGTTAAATTTAGATAGAGCATCTTCACCCACAACTTGAAGCATTTATATATGCAAATATTGGCTGCTACTTAATCCAATTATGTACAAATGTATGCTTTCGCTTTGCATCAAAATTGAAATGTGTTGCAGATATTCTCATTATGTCGAAGGGCATATGTAAAGTACTATATGTGGAATGTGTGCAAAGTAAAGTACAGATGTTTATGAGGTATACACCATGTTACTTGTTCATTAGATACATCTTTAAGATCTAAATTGATGTATAAAAGCTGTGCAATAAATGCCACTTTTGCTAAACTTACCATGTTAAGCTTTTGCAGACAGCATCAGACAGGTGTTCAATTTTTAGGGCTGTGGTTAGTGGTGCTCTACTGGACTGTGTTAGTTTTTTATCAGCTGCAACCAGCAGCTCTACGGCTCACTCTGTCGTTCGTTCGGACGGTCCACTAAAATGTCCCCACCCTTTGGCGGTCACACTTTTCACCCTTGGAGGCTGGAATTTGGCATGGAGGTCAAGTGTGTGGGAGTACGTGGGTGTTTGTGTTCATGCCAATTGGCAAAAAGGGGGTGCGGCAGCGAGAGTGGCCTTAACAAAAAGGCGCATAACTTCTAAACGGATTTGCATACCTTCGCCAAACTCATGAACCATTTGTCGTAGACTCGTGGGAGGCATCATAGCATTGCCCAGCCCCTTTACGTTAGCCCCGCCCCTTTCATAACTCATAAACCATTTGTCCTAGACTCATGTACTATTTGAATGAATGCAGCTGAAGTGCAGGCTTCCTGTCCTCTGTGACAGAAGAGCAAGGGGGAACACTGGAGCACATGCACATAGAAACACACAACCCATTTTCATCCATGTCAGGCAGACGCTTTGAACCTGACAGAGCTAAATCGGGACTTGTGCCTCGGTATCAGACGCTGAGGTACGTGACAAAGTGGTGGTATTTGACGACCTGAACAGGCTGCACACCCTGCGTGCTGTTATTGGCTGGAGATTACACCCCCACGTGGGGCCCAAACGCTCTTTTCTGACGCCCCAGAAGAGTCCCGAACACAACAAAATAAGAAGAAAAGAGAAAAAAACAGGCAGAGGTCAGGGTCTCCGCAGATACAGACACTGCCACACACTAATCGTGGGTCATAAGTGATGATTGAGAGGGATTATTCCTGCATATTAATCCTTTTTAAGCCATGCCCCCTTTCATAACTCATGAACAGTTTCTTGTAGAAACTTGTGAGAGGCAACATTGGTCTCAGCAGAGAGTTCCTTTTTCGTTTTGCCATAGATGTCAAGTGTTTGAGAGGTTGTGTGTGTGAACGCATGCACATACGGATGTGTGTGCGTACGTGGTTGTGAATTTGTGTTTGTTACAAGTGTTACTAGAAACTACAGTGTATAAAATGTTGCAGTCTGAACATGTTTTTAGCAGGACAGAGTCGACAAAGTGTAAACACTTCATTGGCTTTGGAACAACTTCATCACAGTTACTAAAGCTGTCTCACAATTGGGCCATATTGAACGCCATTAATCAGAATTTGTCAATGTCAAATATAGCAATTAGCACTTTCCTTCTACTCAGCATGCAGCACCTTTACATGACCCACCTTTGTAGTTCTTTCAATAACAAATTAAGTAAAGTCCTGTTCCATGACCATTTTTGTCTAACCTCTGTGTTGGGTGTGTGTGGGTGAGTAGACGTGTTAGCTTTCACGTGCTTCACATATCCAACAGTGAGTTTAGCCTAAGGGGCAGCGGGCTCTGTGATGGAAGGGTGGTAGTAGTAACTCAGAGATGGTTTTTGTAATGCATATTTTAACCGTGAAACAAAACACACTTGTGTTCTTTTCAATTAGATGCTGGTAAATTAATTTGCAGATCACGCTGATTAGGATATTGGGGGTAATTATGTCCTCAGAATCTATCCAGGGATAGCAGATGAATGATTTGCTTTGCTGACAAAGGGGGAGAGTAAGTGGAGTTTCTCATTGTCCCTTCATAAATAACGCTGGCAGTGACATAATGAGGCCAGTAGGATGAATGTATGAGAGCTATGGGTAGGTCTAGATGGTGTTAGGGGTTGAGGCTAAGGAACAATAGTGAAACCCTTAAGATTTGAACATTTTGCAACATTTGCAAGATATATTGTTTTTGTTTTTTTTGCTAAATCAACATTTTTTTGTAAATTATTCAAAGGACGGGACAGTGTTCTATATGTTTACTTCTGCAATCTTGTAAAAACAAAATACCAGAAACCCATTTAAATCAGTTTTCACACTTTCCCCACAATGAATCATCTAATCAAGGAAAGATCAATACCAAGTAATTTATTTGATTTGTCCACTGGGGCTCATGATTCTGCCAGTCCCTGCAGTTTTACCATAAAGCAAGGCATGCAAGTTTCTTCACGTTAAAAAAAACAAACTCACAGCAAATGTATTTGGGCCGCGGAAGTCACAGATTTCTGAAGAGAGAAGAGTGATGAAAGAGAGCAGAGTGACAACAAAGCTGGGATTTCCCAGTTCGGCGAAAGCAGCAGATCTCTGTATTTATGAAAGAGAGCAGGCATCCGCATTCCCTGGCAAATTTCTGTCTGTTTATTTACACGAGGAACAAAGAGGGGGTTACAGATTTTATGGTGATCACAGTGCAGAAGTGCTGGAGCTGAGAATAAATCCCCCAATCCTCCTGGGGGATGAGAGGAGGTGAGAGTCTGATGCCCGGTGGACTGCATTACCATTTCTTTCCCTGAAACAGGACTTCTAAAACTGAAATAAAACACATAGTATTGCGTCTGTTGGTGCTTTTGTCGCAGAAACAACCCATCCGTGAATAGGCTACACAATAAGCAGATGAATAAGAATTATCTTATTTGCATGCCCATTGGGTAGAGTGATTAATGGGATAAATGAAATTAACCAATAGATTAATCTAATGGACTTTTAGTGCAAAGCTTGTGGAAAAGTTGTAAAGTCAATTAAACAGAGATGCTGAGGGCCTTTTAAGTGTGTGTAGTTCTGTGTGTGTTTGCGTGTGTTTGTGTGTGTGTGTGTGCGTGTGTGCGTGTGTGTGTGTGTGTCTGCGTGTTCACGTGTGTGTGTGTTCAGTGTGCACGTGTGTGTGCAGGTGTGTGTTTGGGTGTTTGGGTGACATCACAGCAGTGGTGACATCACAGCAGTGGCGACATCATCAGTGCATGGTGACATCACCAGATGGAACACTGATGGATTAAAGGAGTGGTGACATCAGTTGTGACATCATAAAGGAGCGGTGACATCATAAAGGAGTGACATTCAGGAGAGAGTCCCAGAATCACACAACTGTAGTTGAATCTGAAGACTCGATCAGACGAAACACATCGACTGAGAGAAGCAGTTCTCTCAAGAGAAAGAGGTATGAATTTTATGAATGCATTGCTTTAGATTAAAATTAGCCTCAACATTTAAATGCAGCTTACATGTTAGTTAATAATAATTAGGGCTGCAACTAACGATTATTTTCACTCATCAGACTATCTACTGAGAGAAGCAGTGCATTTCTCTCCAAAAACCACAAAGCATCGACAAGAATTGACCGTAAATCAGCATCATGGTATCATCAAGAACTTCCCAGCCAGAAGCCATCATGCCCGAGTTCAACGTCCGTCGCGCTGTTTCCAAGCTGCTCAACTCCTTCTTTAAGGGGATGACAGCAGATCAGTGGGGATTTTTGAAATCCGGCAGCCCCGACGACGCCACTATGACCATGATGGGAGAGTTGCTGTTGGACATGACAGCGGCCTTGACAAAAGCTTTCCTGAAATCTCTCGGGAGCAGGACCCTGACGTCTGAGGACGACGTCCAAATCAATCTGGGCAACACCATCTCTCAGGGTTTTGCCGAAGCTCTGGGCATCGACGTCTCGGTTCAGTGTCCAAGCTCCAAAAGTTTGACGACATTGATCTCTGAAGAGGTTTCAGAGAGCGTCCGAAGTGCCCTCTCCAGCCCCGAGGGCATAGTTCAGCGCCTCACTCCTCCCAGCAGACTCAACAACATGATTCTGCACGCCTGCAAAATGTGCCAGGCGTTCATCGGCAAGATGAAGTCGGTGTTCTCGCCTCGACCGCGCAAGCAGAGGACCATCTGCGAACAATCAGATGTGGAACCGGAACCCTCAGACGCCGAAGACCGCCATGCGGCGACGCCTTTGTCGGACGTCGTGATTGCGATGGAAGACATCATGTATGTCAAAATCATCATCAAGACGCAGTTGAACGACATCACCGAACCTCTCTTGGTTGACGTGCCGGACTCCGAGTACACGGTGCTGCAGTCTCAAAACTCTCGGGAGATTGAAGACGTCGCAGAAGAAATCGCTCGGAGTATTGCCGAAGATGCTATAAGACCGACTCCGTCGGCGCAGAAGAGCAAACGCTCCAAGAAAAGCATCGGAAGCAAAATTAAGAAGCTTCTGGCAAAGTGCTTTGCCAAAACGTGCATCCATCGCATCGTGGCACAGATGAGGAAAAGATTCCACCGGGGATCCAAAGTTCACAGCCGAGAGTCGGCAAAGTCTCTCACAAAGAAGATTAACGATCTGATGAAACAACCAGAAAACCGTGATCTTCTGGGACTCGGCACTCCAGTCATAAACATTCCCCCCGGTCGTGTCTTGGAGTTCACAAAGGTCTTAAGTGATCTCCTCTACACACATATCACACACGGGCCAGAGATCATCCCCGAGCCGGTGATACGTGCCAACATGCGCGCCGACTTGCAGCGGAAGGTGCTCGGTTTCCTGTGTCTGGCCAGATGGTGGCAGATCTTTCAGTCCGACGACTACGTCGACAATATGAGACACGCCATACTGGGGACTAAACCCAGGGCCAAGAAACCTTTGGCAATCGCTGCACCACCTGCCCTGGAATCCATGACGAAGATTCGTGATGACTATGCAAGGCGAGTGCGGAAAGAAAAAAAAAAAAACTGCGTCGAGGTGATCTTGGAGAGGCTGGTCACGCGGATCTTCAAGAAGGCAAAAGTGACCTGGACCGTTTCAAACGTCCAGGACATCATCCACCGCCTTTTTGAACAAACGTGGGCCGAAGTCGAGGGTCTCGATTTCGATTCCAGCCCAGAAGCATTGGAAAACCTCGAAAAGGCCATTTACCGGGACCTGATTAAGACGTGGGGCAATGCGATGTGGGTGCTAGTGTCCTTGAAAGGGGATCAACCGGCAGTCGGAGAGCGTATCGCCTCAGCCGTCAAAGGTCACCTGATGGCACCACCGAGACAGAGGTGCTGCATGTGCAGGTGCTTCTCTTCTATGCTCACCGCCATGACGAGGTGGTAAGGTGTTTTTTATGGGTTTTCTCCGGGGGCTCCGGTTTATCCCACATATTGTGAATAATTGGACTTATTCTATAGATAAAAAATGTCTTCAATGTGTCATTCATCTTGAAGGAAAAATTGAATTTTTTCTACAGAATGAATGCGAGGGCTTGAGCTCTCAGTGCCACCTCAGTAGTTAGTGTTGTCTACTGTTGTGTTACGCACGGGTTCGATCTGGGTGATCCAGTTCTCCCACAATCAGTGCATAATAATGAACATCTAATTAAAAACAATAAATAATAATATAAATAAATAATATTCATTCATTTCTGCTCATGTCTCTCATCATTTGCTGTAAATATTCAACTCAGACTGAAGTTCTGCTGATTCAGTGAACTTGTATAAAGTGCAAAAATAAAGTACAAAGAAAAGTGTGTTTTGCACACTCTCTTCCATCATATACACTAATCTTAATTATTGCTAATTTTAATGAGTTTACCTGCCTGACTGTAAACATGTAGAGAATTATTGTAAAGGAGAATCAGGTTTCTTTTCTGTATTAGCTCATACAGTCTGGAAATAGCTATTAATATTTAAAACCACGTCTATTCCTGACCGATCAGAACTGTTGTAATTAAAGGTCATTAAACCTTATTTATTATGTTTATATATTTATTTACTGACACCTTCACTGTAAGGTGTATCAAGACATATCACAATGATGGTGTATTGTTTTACTAGGAACATAAATGCACTCTTATTCAATGACAATAAACAAGGTTATTTTAAGGAGACGTGTGTTTTTAAGTGTAAAGATAACTCATACATTTGTTTGTTCAATAAGCCTATAAATGTGGGGGACCACAGCTGTCCACATTCTGCAGACAGGTTCAGGTGAGTTTACCAGGTCAAAAAGTGACCGTGAGAGAGCTGGAAAGCATCTCCATCACTCAAGGCGGAGGGAGCACACACAGTGACGGTGTAAAGATGGACAAAACAATCTAATACAGGAAGTGATTATGTTGATGTTGTGCTTTTATTATGTTGTGCTTTTATTTTATAATGCAGTTAGGGCCCAAACGAGACCTTAGTGTGTGTGTGCAGATGTGTGTATGTGTGTGTAGTGTGCACGTGTGTGTGTGCATGTTTGTGTGTGTGTGTGTGTGTGTAGTGTGAGCATGTGTGTGTGAGTAGTGTGTGCGTGTGTGTGTGTGTGTGTGTGTGTGTGTGTGTGTGTGTGTTAGTGCATGACAGATTGATTGCCTGGGTGACTGGTATGTAGGGTACAGTATGCCAAGGTACACCGGAGCAGATCTATCTGGCAGCTCAGTATTACAGGGATGACCGTGTCAACTGTGAAACGTATCAGCTCTGATCTTCTGGCTTACTGTCATCCTGTAGGTGCAATGCACTGTGTGTGTAGAGTAGGTTTCTGCTCCGATCATAATGGCACTGAAGAACTCAATGGACCCTGTCGATGGTTTCAGCCAATTACCTACAAATCGTACGCATTTTGTATTACTGTCAAACATTTATTATAGCATAGAACCATTTTTTTTTAAGATTAATGTCCAACCTTGTAGAAAGTGAGGGTGAGGTATGAAAATTAGTGCTTAACTTGGTTTAGTCACCTTTATTTCAATATTATTTTCTGTTTTTGGAATTATTATTTTCAGTTGCAGTTTGGTTAGGCTTAGGCACCAAAACTACAATGTTAGGTTTAGGGAAAATACACATACAGTACATATACTTATACAGTATCTATGTGTGTCCAGGTCAGGTGCAAAGTTGTTGGCTACGGACACCTGGTTGCTTGTCTCTGCCATGCTACAGTATATACTAGGGATTTGATGGTGAGGAAATTTTCCCACCGGTTAATAAACTTGTGATAACACTGGTGTTACCGATTACACAGGACATTTTACAAGAAATGACAACAGTCAACATGTGCAATGCGCTTACTTTGATCTTTACCGTTGGGTGGCAGTGTGTCTGGTCCAGCTTTCGCTGCGGGGCCGCAGGTTTAACACGGGACTGCACCCCAGAAAGCGTTGTTTGTGTCCTTTGTGAAACCAAGTCAGTATTGGCTTATTTTGATTTTCTTTTGTTACCTAACTTACATACCCCACCTGCATAAGTTATGTAAAAAACATACTTATTTTACTTAACATACATACTTATTTTAACCCAAACCACAATCTTTTCCTAAATCCAGTCAAGTAGTATTGTTACCTAAACCTAATCAGTTCAAACATACTCATTTTAACCCAGACAGTGATCCTTTCTTAAACCTAACTAGCGTCTGGAAACGATGCTGATGAGAGCGGAGATAGTGAACCAAAACAGTAAAGTTGTGGGGTGAAAACAAATATTTGAAAGTTGGGTAATAATTTTATTTGCTTATCATTTGTCTCCTGGGTTGATCCTCTGATAACATACAGTAGTTATCAATGCAAAAACCAAGAAGACTTGTGAAATCGGTCCTTGCTTTCAACCTTACACAAAAGATAACATCATCTCTGACCTAAAATAAATAAAGGCGATGGACTTTTCATTGCCGATTAGCTATCTCAAGCTAATTTATAGGCTCTCAAAGGTGATTTAACAAACTGAAATTAAATCAAATCAACTGTAGCCTGGGAGGAGGAAAATCAATCTAAAAGGTACTATAGAGTTTGGAAAATGGTCCGCAACAATATAGAGAATAAAGAACTTGTCACTGATGGGCTGATTCATGTAATTGTAAAAACTGCATGGTCCTTTAACAGGATATAGTCTATTGTTGTTCTCTTCTGAAGGTGGTAAAGGCCAATTTAAAACATCACTTACAGAAAGCCCCAAACTACAAGGCAAGCAAGCACTCAGCCTCTTATTTTATAATACAAACTATAGTGTAATAGTAATGTTGGGATCCCGCTTATTTCAGAATCCCAACATTATACCATATGCATATCTTTGGTGAATATACTGCAGAAATTTATGTTGGATATAAAACAGAGCATATCAAGCTTCTCATTTTAGTATCTTTGTAGAGCATTAAGCCATTCGATGGATGGTTTCATCATCACAGCACCTGACTCCACAATGGGACCACACTTTTATCATTCCTGGTCCAGGTGGAAATCACACACACCACTGCCGTTCTCATTGATCTGTCCAGGCCTCATCAATCAACTGATGAATTCATGAATCGCAAAAGCGGAGGTGTGAATTAAATGAAACGGAATTGACCAAGCACAGTGTATGAAAGGCCCAGTTGAGTTTCTCCAGGTTTTAGGTGTTGATTAAATCACAAATACAATACACGCAAAAATAGATGTAGCGTGTTCCTCATGATGTGAATAATGATATTCATGGGAGCAGGTAAGTGGAGGCTGAAATCCATTATATCCAGCAGACTGTGTTTGTTCTCGAGGAACCAAATTGAATTCTAGGGTAGAAAGTAATTCTGCAGTTGGATTTATAACCTTTTCTGTCTTTCTTTCTTTCCTTCTTTCCTCCGCTCTACTACATCTGTTTCTCCTTCCTGGTGCCCCATCTTCCTATTCTCACTCCTCTCTAACCTTCTCCCCTCTTCCTTAATGTTGCACCTAACCTACTCCTCCACCATCCCGCCATTGTCCTTATTTTGCCTTTTCTCCATCTCATTTTGCCATTTCTCGCAATCCCTTCATTCCAAAAAACATCCTCTAATGTTTTTCTCCTATCTCTCTGCCCTTTATGAAATCCAACTGACCTTCACCGACCTTTTGTCCTCCCCATCACTACTTGTTTATCACTCCGGTCACCCTTACATTTCCAATCCCTCTATTTCCTCCTGTTTATTTAACTGTCCCTCATCTCTATCCCAATCCCATATGCCTCAATCTCATCCATGACTTTTACGATCTCTTAAATCTTCCTCACCCTTCTCCGTAATTCCTTTCTTTTCCCTTCCCCCAAATCACTTGCCCATTCACCCGTTCCCTTTTTACAATCTCCCCGCAGAATCCTCTCCATTTTCAACTGGCGATGCGGACTGTGGAGGCCCCGCCATCCCATCTCCTCTCTAACCTGCTGATGATGAATGGCTGGTTGGACTTCAGTATTCTGCTCTGTCAGGAATGGGACATTAGCGACTTCCTCCTCCTCATCAAGAACAATACCCGCTTCCACCTGGGCACTCTTGTCAATCTGACAACCACCGCCTCAACCTTGTCGCCAGCTTCATCTTCATCATCACACTCAGGAGCGGCATCAGGCATCGCAACAGGAGCAGAGTCATCGTCATCATCATCATCATCATCGTCGTCTTTGCCTTACTTCTCCCCCGCTGCCTCATCCTCCTCTTCTTCTTCGTCCACTTCCTCCTCTAAGTCGGACCAGCAGCAAGCTCTCATGCGGCAGTTGGAGCGCCTGAGGGAACCTTCGTCCACAAGGGGAGTGGTGACATTTGGGTGCGAGATTCGCGAAGTGCGGCGTCTGTGGACGCTGGTGAGTCGGATGACGCTCCCGGAGTTTCACTGGGTTTTGGGGGACAGCCAGAATGTGGCCGAGCTGAGAACAGAGGGGTTGCCCCTGGGGCTGCTGGCGCACGGGATCATGGGGTCCCCTTCTCTGGATCACTACGTTCAAGACTCGGTGGAGCTGGTCGCGCGGGCGGTGGGCAGTGCAGCCCAGGAGAATCCTGCCCTGGCACTCATACCTGGGACTACTAACTGTATGGATGTACAACAGAGCAACGGCAGCTCGGGGCAATACTTGTCAAGGTAGGGAACCATAATTTACTATCATTAGAGGCAGAGAAAATATTGTTTTTAAGTTTTAACAAAGTTGCTGTTGTGCAATGATTTGATTGAAAGCCAGACTGAAAAGGTCTACTTATTGAGATAATATGACAATTGATCATACATTAGTTTTTCCCAATACTTTTTCAGACTAAGTAGTTGAAATTGATTTGTAGCTATTGAGTTCAAGTAAATCGCCCCCGTGTGCAAACATTTCCATATGGTAGGTCAACCCAAACTCATTGGAAGACGTTTAAATAGCACGACATTGCAAGGAAATTCTGCGTGCCATGAGAACGCATTTTATGCTTTTCGCAAGTGGATTTAATGCCACGCAGCAAAATTACAATAAGTTAGGTTTAGGCAACAAAACCACTTAGTTAGGTTTAGAAAAAATGTCATGGTTGGGCTTGAAATAAGTATGTAAACTAAGTAAAATACATATGCAAACAAAGTAACAGAAATACGTAAAACACGTCATGTAACTAACGGAACTTCAAAATAACTCAAAATTTTTTGGGACACATACACCAGTCTGCTGGTTGAAAGTCCTGTGTTTGTTGGACCCATCCATCTCCCCATTCAGTGTATTATTTTGAAAAAAAAAAATTCTCATTCAAGAATTGAGTCAAAGCGAATGAGAAAAACTGTAAAATCACACCAATAGAAGGATCAGGCATTGCAATTTACTTGCTAACTTTGTCCGTCTACTGTGTGGAGTTGCCTGGGGATCATACAGTGGGGTTTTTAGATCAATTTTGCTGAAAACAGCTGCCTGTCGCATTCAAAAACCTGGGTCATCTCCACCCAACCGCTCTCACTCTCCAATACTTCCCACCCCTCACACCCTCTCTCTCCAAGGTGCTGTTTGTGATTCAGCTTCCTGTTTCTACTTTATCTCCTCTATAATCCTTTCGTTGTGGGAGACTGCTCTTCTCTCACAACATGCAGAATTTTGGTTTACAGCAATGTCAGTCTGCAACTTGCCACAGAAACACACATTCATTCATACACATCTGCGAAAGGCGCATGCATGCACGAGCACGCAGCGTATTCGAACGCACTCTATATACACTCAGTAACTGCAGCAGTGTGGTGAAAGGATAACGTGTGATGAATTGCATTTAGCAGCAGCGCCGTAATCTGCAGCTGGGCCACTCTACTTTATAGTGCTACAGTAAGATATGAGTGATGGAGAGTGTGTGATCACACACCACTACATTACCATAAGAGTCTGACCTTTCCTACTGAGATTCTCCTCAAAACACCTGAATCAGCAGAGTGATCGTCCCAGGAAGAGGATTATTTGAACGTGATGAGCTTGTTGAGGCTGGAGGAGACTTTTGATTGTGTTTTTTCATTTCTTTGGTTCATTTTAAGCTGATATTAAGTGTTGATTAGTCTGCAAGTGTTTTACATAATATCACCTTTTACCAAGTTTATAAGAGCCCTGTTCCTTGAACCTGTGAAGGCAGGGGATTTACCCATACAGGTTTAGTTTCCACTGTTTGGAAATTTGTCTAATCCAAGCTGTTACACACACCAGCAATATATGATATACTCTGACTAGCCGTAGATGCTGGAGAAAAGGGAAAAGGATGTAGGTTTGTATGTAACTTAGGGCTGCACAATTAATCAAATATTAATCACGATCACGATTTTTTGGCTGCCCACAATTAAATGAACATGATCGACTGCAATGTTTATGTTTAAAATGCATGCTCTGTTTTGGCTTCACTTTTGGAGAGCTGTCATGCCCATAGACTGTATAGAAGAAGTGGACTTAGTCGCCATGACGTCACCCATTTGTTTGTGGACTGCCGTTTTGAAGCCTCGAGTTCTGCATTTTGGCCGTTGCCATCTTGGTCTTTGGCCGTCGACATCTTGGTTTCTGGTTGTCGCCATCTTTGTTTTTGGCCATCCGCATCTTGGTTCTTGGCCGTCGTCATCTTGGTTCTTGGCCGTCGTCATCTTGGTTTTTGGCCATCCGCATCTTGGTTCTTGGCCGTCGTCATCTTGGTTCTTGGCCGTCGTCATCTTGGTTTTTGGCCGTCTCCATCTTGGTTTTTGACCATCGTTTTTTTTGGAACAAGAAGTGACACAAGAGGGTTGAGCTAGGTACACCTGAATGCTGAATAAAAAATTTTTTGGCAACCAAAATGTTACAATTGACTTTGATGACATGTAAACACATTGTGAAAGGGTTAAAGTTCTAAGACAAACACACAGACAACTCCCAAGCCCGAAAGTGTTGGTCCAAGTTGATTTTGCTTCTAGGAGATGCACTGTGAATAAGGACCTTTAGGCGTCTTATTTTGATGCAAAGATTTGTAAATTACCAGAAATGTAGCTCAACATGGAAAGGAAAGCAGCACTCTGTTCATTTATTTGTAAAAATGCAATACAAATAATTTGTCCCTAAAATCAATGAATGAATCGTGATTAATAATCGTGATCTCGATATTGATTAAAGTAATCATGATTATTATTTTGCCCATAATCATGCAGCCCTAATGTAAACTGCAAAAATCCCAAAAATCTGTTTATCATCAGAATGTTATTCCTTTTTTGTAAACCACTTTTTGTAAAGCTGTTGGATTGTGTGGACTGCCCCATCACATTCACGCTACAGGGATTAATAGATGTTGACTTATTGTCCTTTTTCCAATTTTCCGTGTGTCTCTCTAGGTTATAAAGATTGGCGATAAATTGAATCAGGGTCGTGATCATCATCTATTACCATTAAATTCTGTTGTGCAGTCTAACAATTTCAGTGGTTTCCTTTTCTTTCTGAAATGGACCTTAATCTGATTGTGGAGGCAGCGTAGTTTAGTTGTCAGATACACTGAGCTGTCACCTGTATCTCTTTTTCACCTATAAAAGAGTCTGATTCCTGTGGAGTTTCAATGCGGCACCACCTGTGGGTGCAAGGAGTTGTTTTACGTGTTTCTTGTGCTCACCAATAAGCTAGAAACCAGTGTTTTGGTTGTCGCAAATACAGCCATACACTACTCCACACCCTATCTATTGTTTTCTACTAAGCACATGACTGCTTCATTAAGTCGTAATACTCTTCACAATGCCAGAGGGCTCACGGGGCTGGAGACCGCCTGAGGGAGAGAGAAATATATGAATGAGTCGAGGGTGCAGGCGAAAGGTCGGAGTTGACTGTCCTCCAGTTCTGCAGAGGAAGAAGCTGCTATTTGCACATGGAAGTTGCTGAAAGTCAGACATTATATATTTTGAAAGCAATTTTGACTTATTTTGCCTCAGGGCTGACATTTAGACACAGGAGAAGTGCTCGGATACATTAAAGTTTGATATCATTCTAGAATAATGCGATTTTTATTAAGTCAGTCGGGGGACCTGGGGATGAGAATGAGATGGATGAAAGTTTGGAAAATAATAAATTGAATTCATTTGATGAGATTTTAGAGAAGTTATGAAGACCTTCAGGCCCATATTATTTTAATTTTATACAATATTAAAGCTTAAAATCCTGTTTTTCACAGTGCTTACAAGATGTTAGTTTTCCAATTGTTTCAAAATAAGTTATATAATGAAGAGATATTAACATAAGTTAGAGTGATCAAACAGGGGGTGATGTAAGAAGAACCTTTGGTTGAATAAAGGCATAAATGCATCACATCACAGTGCACAACTACAACTTTTGAAACAACATACATTTTCCCTATCGCTGCTGTAATACAGGAAAATAAGTACACAAAGATAATGGCCTAAGGGATATAGCATGGGACATTATATTACAAGAAGTTGTTAGACAAACATTTGACATTGGTGCAGTAGCACGTTTAGGTGGAGGAGTGTGTGAGGCAGTGTGCAGGACCGGAGTGAGTCTCTTTAAGCTCCATTGACTTCAAAATCTCCACCTGTTACCAGCAAATTGCTGTGGCGGCACAGTTCTGCTGCAACAAAGAAAGTCACCGAACTAATTAACTGGTTGTTTTCACCTTGCGAGTCTGTCTGTGTGTGTATGTGTGTGTGTGTGTGTGTGTGTCATCATAGTTAAATGTGGTCCTGGGGACACATACTGTAGTGGGAACCACCACAGAGGTGGTTTTGAGTACTTTGCCAGGTGTTTAGTGCTTTGGTGGGGGGGGGTGGCCCAAGAAAGAAACAAATCATTTTATATACCTAATTTATGTGCAGTCGTTTCATTTCAGCTCAGTGTTTCCTGTAGCGCTAGTTTCTCTCCTTTCTCCTCTCCTTTGGTGTTTCACCGAGGGACAGCGAGACGGCATTCAAACACTCGGCAGTCTGATAACTTGTGGCTCTCGCCTGTTGCTCCGTTTCAACAATGTTAGGCTGCAAAAACTTGCTTGCATTCTGAAATTCAACCGTGGTGCTCTGTCTGGAAATGATGTGACTTAAACCAAGTAAGATAGCAGAGGAGCTAAAAGGTGGGCGCCCCAGTAGCTCACTTGTTAGAGCAGGTGCCCCATATACCCAGCCTGAGTCCTTACTGCAGCGCCCAGGGTTTTAATCCGACCCCCTGGCCCTTTTGCTGCATGTCATCCTCTCTCTCTCTCTCTCCCTTTCACAACTATCACTGTCACTATCAGATTTTGTCACACCCATGCAGGATGCAGTCATGACACTTTATAGGTGTGTAGTTGAGATTAAAATGAAGGCCGAGTTTGAAGTGTTATCCAAGATGCAAGATGGTCTCTAGTTAGACACTACAATTCCAAAAACATAAGTCTAGCAACCTCTATCTAGTCATCTATATGACTTCTATTGTTGCGCTAGTTGTATCTGCAGAAACTGAAATTCTCCTTTACAGGTCTTGTTAACAGTCTCACCAAGATTAAGCTGATTTAAGACAAGGAATCATATTGTCACACAGAATGATTGTTTCTAAAAACACTGATGATGACAAGTTAGCTTAATCCTATTGTGTAAGAAAGTAAATGAAATCAGTGGCGTTATTATAAAACTTGAAATGAAACAATGAAAGGGCTGAAAGAAGGTGAACATCTCTTGTCCACCATTTAGGTCTTGTTTTGAAATCTAGAGATGAAATATGGCATTTAAGAAAACGTTCCCTTTTTCTAGATTAGTTTCTCTCAAAAGCACTGGCATTACATTGTTAAAAAATCAAGTTGGTTAGTCATGATAAACATTTAAACTTTTTCATTTAAGAGCTTGTCGGCTCTTTTCGTCAGCAGTGGTTCCCAATGTTTTGGGTTTCTGGCCTCTGAAAATGAAGCAATGTCTATTTATGGCCTCTTTTCATAGGTTGTGACCAGTAAAGAGCAATATTTGCTTCTCAAAATGTCTGGAAGGTAAAATTCTAAATTTATTTAAAGATAGTTTGTTTATAGATTTGTTTATTTCCTACCTAGTAAATCATCTGTTGAACCCTAAGATTTCTCTTGTGACCCCCACGTTGGGAACCCTCGTCTTACACCCTGCTGTCACTTTCAGCCGCTTCAGACATTTCCATTGCAGTGAGGCGACTGCCTTCGGTTTGGTATTAGAGCTGTGGTATTATGGTGCTTGTTGGATGAGCTCACCTGGAAGGAAGTGCTGTCAATAGTGTTGAAGCCAGAAAGCGATCTGACAGATGAGAAACAGAAAAGCTTTAGCGGTTCTCAAGCTAGACATTGAAACCCTCCGGGGAATCTATTGCATGATTATTATGGACTTATGGTGGCAGCAGAGTCGCTGGCCAAGCAAAAAATCATTCATAAGAGGAAAAAGCTGATGACTTATAGAGGTGTTTGTCATCAGATAACTAGAATATTATGGCAGGTGAGGTATTGTAGAAACCACCAGCTAGGTGCTAACCCACTTCCAGTATGACCAAGCAAGTTTGGAGCCAGATGTTGTTCGCAGGAATCCACACAATTAGCAGCTGCTTGAAAAATGTTGATGTTTGAATGGTGTTAAAACACATAAGTAAAACATATTTTCCATCCATCCATCCATCCATTAACTTCCACTTATCTGGGGCCGGATCATATAAACACATTAACAAAGTAAAATTGTTATTGCCCCAAAAGATTAAAAAATGCTAAAAAAAAGATAAGTAGCCACAAAAAAATAAACAATCAAGATTGTAGATCAAGGCCTAATTAATTTGTACAACCACTACAATCCACATAGCAACTGCACAAAGATGGATGACAAGTTGAAGAGCAAAAAAAGAAAGAAAACAATTTGGCCAGATATTTACGCAGATGTTTTCCTCCAGGCTATGTGGTAAAACAGGTGTGCAGCTGTCAGATAAGGGACTTCCACATGGATGGTGAATATGTAATAGATGGAGGGGGTTACTGGGGAATTTCAAATACAAACGGAGAGTAATTTGAGGTCAAATAAGTGTGTGATCCTCATTAATTAAGGTGCACCAGGCAATGTTGTTATTTGAACAAAAACTCCAGGTGTATCAGACAAGCATGTGAACCCCCCTAATTAACACACAGTAGGTTGGTTATACTTGTCCAACTTCTACCTGTGCTGGTGTTTGGGGGTGTATTTTCTCCATAGAGTAAGTGGTAAATCATAACTAACAGCTCACAGCACAAGTTGAACCAACATTACATGTTTTTCTGCCAATATGAAAATGTGTCAGGTGGCAACCCAGTCGCCAGAAAAAATGTTGGCATTGGACGCTTTTGCAAACCACGCATTGAATGTCAACGTTTCAGAACCAAATATACATTTCATAAATACGTTTCATATCAGCCTTGTATCGCCCTTGCAGATATGCAATGCCATGTGGTTAACATTGTGAAACGATTGGTCAGGTTTAGGCAACAAAACTACTTGGTTAAGGTTAGAAAAAATATCATAGTTTGTGTATAAATAATAATGTAACAACTTACCAACCTTACATAACAACACAATAAAACCATTATAGTTAGGTTTAGGAAAGAACTACATGGTTGGGCTTACAACTTCTAAGTTTGTACAGTGAAAATGACACTGAACATTGTGAACACGGGACACGAACAAACAGCTGATTGTAAACGGTTGTTACTGCAAACGTTTTTAGCTCGATACAGTGACATATTCCCCAGTGAAATGGAATATTTGAGTGGTGTACAGTTACAAGAGAGATTTAAATCAAATCCTTTGCATGTGATTGGACCACTAAAACGTGTGCGGGCTTAGAACGTAGCGCGATACAGAGCTATGTACAGAGGACTGTGGCTCCACACACACCTCCCTTGTCTAAAAGTTGCAAATTGATTGATGGATGGATGTCATGGTATTATTGGTTAAAACTGGTTGGTACTAGCTTACGTAAGCATACGTCACACGTTACAGGAAGAAAAGATGATTGGATTTGGATATAAAAAATACGGATATATTGTTAAATAGGTGCATAGTGTGACCGGGGATGCTCTAAAAGGGTTAAAAAAGCATTTTTTTCATTTTCATCTTTACATTAAAAATAATTCAAAATGCATTTTTCGCTTGTATGTGAAGAAATTGTCAACTTTTAACAATTGAAATGTTTGATAATGACTTAAGAGTGATATGTGTATGCATGTGTGTATGTACTGTATATATGCGATGTATATAAATGACCTCAGTGTATGGAAGATGGATTCTATCAATTCCCAACTGTAAATGGCTTTAAAGGAATCTTGCCAAATCTTTACGACTGCAGAATATGTAAAATGTCCCAAGATCAATGTTCTTCTGCATGATTAGAATATTTATTGACTAAATATGCTGACATAAATAATGTATGGTATGGATGAAAAATGAAACAAAACTAATCTAATAATGTAGAAAGATTAGCATTCCATTATGATAAATCAGAGGTTTAATTATTTTTTATTTCAAATAGGGTTAATAAGTCATCGCCGGCTTTTCTGCTTGGCTATTTTATGTATTTATTATTACTTTCATTCCAATCTCTCTCTCCATTTGCTTTCACAGGCTTTGATCGGGCTGTACCATAGACACACTCATCATCCTGATGGTCACACTACAGATCTGTTTATTATTATTATTATTATTTATCACTTGGTTCTATTTGCTAGCATACGTTTTGGTCATTCATTCAGTTGGTCTTGTGGGGAAAAAAATCATTCAAGGCACATCACTTACCATTATATTTATAAAATAGCACAAAGGGACACTGGAGTATACTGTACATGGTGCAGCAGAGCAATGGCACATTTATAGGAACCCCACTAAAGTGCACACCACACTGAAATGCTACTGGCCTTGGAAGTAACGTGGGGCTAGATTACTGTAGTCAGCAAGCTAGTTAATCTTCAAAGCTATAGGTGTGTAAACCTGATTTCATCACAACTTTTCCCTACATGGGGACCAGAGCTTCCAGACAACACACATCACTATTGTGCCTCCCAGCACAACTTCAAAGCTGTAGCGGTGTAACCCTGTCACCTTTGATGTGCCTTTACCTACATGGGCCTTGTTTATACTGCCAGCCCAAATCTATTTTTTGAGAATATCCAGATTGTATCCAGATAGATTCTAGAAAGTCTGTACAGCAAAAAATAACAAAAGAAAACACATGAAATACGATTTTTGCAAATCTGATCCAAACCACATCTGGAGTTTCCCCTTGCTCCGGCTGGTGGGCGGTGCTTAGTTTTGGCTCGACTGTTTTGAACATGGAGGCCGGGTCACAAACTTTCTCATTTTACAGTTAAACAGTACACTACAAGATGTTTCTGAAAACATTTGAGGCAAGAAATAGGCATTAGAGTAACAGAATATTGATTCACATTTGATCAGCACTGCCTAGTTTGACCGTTTGATCGGAGTTTGTAAGTTTCCCGAGCAATGATTGGTGGTTTTCTTTCGGGTGGTGAAATCTTGCATAAGGAGCACTATAGGGACACACATGAACATGATTTTTTTCACAGATTATCTGTCTCTTGCACTACTGTCATGATACAGTTTCAGTTTTATAAAAACAACTTTTTATCATATTTGCTCAAAGTTACCAACTGCAACTTTAAAAGGGGAAAAGAACAACACGGTGTATGCTATTGCAGTAGTATCTGTATTTCTATAAGCCTATGAGAGGCGCTGATAAGGTTTGCCCAGTAGACTGAGAAGCTGAGGGAGGAGAGGTAAATGGCAAAAGATGTGATAACAAAGCAGTGGAAGAGAAAACGTAGGGTGCAGAACAAGAAAGAGAAAGACAGAGTGGAAAATAAAGAGAGAAAGACATTTTCACGTTTACTGTAAATAACCCCTGGAGGGGCAGATACAGATATACTACAGGGGGCAAAAGTCTTGTATGAACAGATAAGATATACAGTGGCAGGATAAATATCAGAAGCTTATCTTATTAATTTGTTCCCCCACCAGAGACAATCCTTCGTGATAAAAATCATTTTAAAGTGATGGATACCCTCCAAAGCCAAGTAATAGTACCCTGATGTGCCAGCCAGCTGGGCTATAAAGATAGAAAATGCTATATAATAAATGTCCCCTTTGAGGTTTTCTGTACCAATGTAAGTAAAACACTTTCTGTTTGCTTCAGGGAGGGATTGGTCTAACAAGGACAGATGCTCTTGGCAGACTTTTATGCTGCAAAACATGCAGCGGCATGCCCTTATATCTGTATCTTTTCGTGTTAAGAACAAGATGTTTTGACACTAACCGAAAAAACATCTTTTAATGTTGTTGATTCATTTTTTGCGAGTAATATAAGATATGAAAGTTTGAGTGCATTTCCATCCCTTTTCATTCAGCTTGCTTTTTTTTTGCTCACTCACTCCCCGTTCTAGTACGGCCAGTGATGTGAACATGAACACAATGTTGCGGTTATACCTGCATGAGGCTAAAAAATTGTTTTTTAGAGTGATTCATGAGGAAAGAAAACGAGGCGGACGTTAGATTAAGTTAAGTGTCGCTGGCTGCGTAATAGATGTGATTCACCCAGACGTCACTCGTGACTCAAATGCCACCATTTTTCCATTCATGGGGTGGAAATGAATCACGTCGCATTGTATAAAAAGTTAAAGCATAGCTTCTATTTAGAGCGTAGGAGGTGCCATAGCCGTTCCAGAGGAAGTCCGTGTCTTGTTTAACAGTCAACGACCCTGAAGAGAAAACCCCTGAAAATGTGAAAATGTGTCCAACACCTGTCCTTGCATGAGTCATCAGCTTGTTGGACAAAAGCTTTTTGACTTAAGAACTTGAAGACTTTATATCTGCTCAGACAACATGAGCTATTGGCTAGACACCTCACATAAAATCATTTTGAGGGTGTTTTCATGCTTGCATTTTTGCTTTTGCATACATGGAAAGTGTACCATGACAACACACTTAAACTGCTGTTGTTTGAGTAGTTAGGAGAACAGCATATTCACAATTGCATTATTCTTTGAAAGGCACTTCAAAGCTCAATTTCATGTCATTCACTGCAAAATAATAAGTGGTGGAGGGAAGTACTCGGATCCTTTACCTAGGTAGCACTACTACATTGTAAAAATACTAGGGTTCTGAATAGTATAAAAGCTTCATTCGTAACGTCGACATTCAAATTATTATTATTAATGACTTGCATGTAAAAGTCAAAATGTATAAAAAAACAAGATAGATGTAATTTCCAAAATTCCCAGCATGTCTATATCTAATAAAATATTCTGCTTCAATCCATATTTACTGGCGTTTAGCCTTTCAAAAACAACATTTTTTTCATGGCAGTGAGATAAATAAACAAAACTGTTTGCATCGAAAACATTAAACATTCAAAGGCTTCATTTGAAAACCTCAATAGAAGCTTTGAATATAAGAAAAAAAAGACATTTGGTACAGCCCTAAAAGCATTAAAAAAAAGTACTGTAGAAATGTTAAATAAACAGAATATTTTTGGCATCATTGGGCCAAAGTGCTCTGAGAGATAATTAGACTATTGCACCTCCTCATAGCTCTGTTTTCCCGTCACGGGATGAAAATCCATCCTGCGACGGGAGACTTTTGCCAATCACAGGTCAAATCAGAGAGAGCGTTCTTATTGGCTGTGCTCTGGCTGGTGAGCGGTGCTTGGTATTTCCTCAACTGGTCTCAACATGGTTGCCGGGTCACAATCTATTCTCAGTTTACAGCTTAACAGTACACTACAAGGTGTTTCTGAAAACATTTGAGGCGAGAAATAGGCATGAACTTAACAGAATATTGATTCATATTTGATCAGCGCCGCCTAGTTTGACCGTTTGCCCGGAGTTCGCAAGTGATTGACTCACGGTTCTCATAGATGGCAGCTGGACGACAGACTCCAGATCAGCTGGTACATAAGTGTTAATTGTGAAATGTACTTTGTATCAAAAGTAAAAGCATTGATACCATGCCTTGCAAATATTTTTAGTAACATTTGCGTAGTTTAAAGGGATAGTTTGGGTGTTTTGAAGTGGGGTTGTATGAGGTGTCTATAGTCAGTGTATTACCTACAGTATAGATGACGGTCAGCACTCCCCCAGTTTGGAGAAGCAGACAGGAGTTACTGCACAGAAGCAAAGCAATGTACTGCTGTGAACGTGGCCGGCAGTAAAAACATATTTTAGCAAAGTAGTGTAGAAGAAAGAAAGTGTAAAGTATAAAACGATAATACTCAAGTAAACTTTAAATACCTCATTATTCTACTTACTTGTGTAAATGTGTAGGTAAATCCAACCGCTGGAAATGAATAACACAATTACAGAACAGGAAATGACATCCCCATTGTCTCTGCTGCTTTCTCCAGACTGTGAAGGTAATGCAACATGCATGTTTCGGTTTCTAGACCATACCTGAATTCACACAACACCCTAAAGTCGTCACTGGCACAGCAGTCCTGTGGCGTCTGCAAACCGGTCTGATTAGAAGAATTCAATAGTTCATTAATAAGTGGAGCCAATCAGGATCAAGCCCGGATGTAATTAGCACCCTGGAGTTTGGATTATGTGAGTGGAGTGGCTGCAATTTCTGCTCCACAGTCAGCGCAGTCACTCCACTCTGGATTACGCTCCCTGCCTGCTTCCCGTTCATGCATGACAGAAAATGGTCCGTCAAATCCCTTGAAAAGAATTACATGGGAAAATCCACATGTACACTCACGGCACTTATCTTATCAACGTTTCTATCCATGTTTGCTGTAGCATGACATGTCTGCTACACTGGTAGGATAGGGCAATGTGGAAGGAGCGACCTTTGGGTGAAAGAGTTTCTGATTTTTCTAAGAAGCGGCTTTCTGCAGCACGACTCCACTCTGCTGACACAGTCTGCTAGTATTAGTCTGAAATTGTCTGTAACACACTAAAAATCGTATTGATGTCTTGACTAAACACGAAATATTAGCTATTATACAATGTGCCCTTTTAACAGTCATGCAGCGCCCTCTGCGCTGTCAGGAATGTGCAAGAGCGTGTCACTTCACTCGTGTACAACGAGGAAAGAGACACACTCCGCAGGTAGCTTAACAGCTACGAGCCGCAGCGAAGACTCTGACCTTCAGACAGACTAGTTGAGCTGTCAGCTTGACTTAACACCAGTTAAAGATGTAGGAAAGCAGACAAGGTGGTGGAAAATGGATTTTTTTTTTTTTTTTTACGGTGAGCAAGGTGACACGAAAGGGGCATTTTGGTAAATGTCACGTCGTTACCTCCTGAAGGCATATCGGAGAGGTGTTCATCTACCTGCACAAAACGGATGTCGCATTCTTTCCCACATCCAAACATATCCATTCCAGTGTGTTTTATTTGTTTTTTTTCTGTGTGGGAGTGGGAGTGTGTGCGTCTACTCCGGTATCTGACACTCTCAGACAGCCAGTAGCATGGCTCAGTGAGAGAGATGGCGTGATCACTGGACCGCGGCCCATCTCATCCTGTCACACACGAACATACACACACACAAACACACTCTAGACAGCCACTGAGGCCACCTAGATAATACACCTTTCTCCCGGTGCTGGTGTTACACCATTAAATTGGGATTTCTGTATAAACTAACCAAGGGTAAAATACAATCGTACATTTAAGCCCGTAAATCCTGCAGCTACGGAAATCCTGAAGAGTCTGGAGAAGGTGGTTTTCTTATTGGCATTATTGTACAAAAAAAGGCAAGCCAGCAGAAAACTTCTTTAGCAACTGTGAGTCTTGCAGTTAACTTAACTTGTTAGCTTTCTCCATGCATAAAGAAGATATGCTGCATTGATACAAGACAAAATTATTTATTCTAAGGGTCTTGAACTTGAGTACGGCAGTGTTCGAAGTGGGCCGGTACTCACCGGTGCGCAGTACCATCACTCCACTACATTTTACTCCTTGGTGTACCGTGACTTTTTCTTGTGCACTTCTCACAAGCTGCCGGTACTCTTTTCTGCCCTCTCCATATCGTGTTTTTTGGGAGATTCATAATGCCGATTCATAGCGGCACAGCGCCAGCGTTTTTGGCCGTATGAACTTGTGGGGAGCATCTGGACGAGCCGACGCACGGCACGAGGGAGGGGGGTTGAGAACGAGTTTGCTGTAATATTCAATACCATATCCACATCCTTTATGTGAAACAATTAGCGAACAGTTCCTCATAACTTTTTCTTTATTTGTGAACAAATATAATGAATGAAACAGTATTTAAAAGTTTTCTGAATCTGTTCTTTAAGGGCAAACATTTTCAGAAGAATGAAATGTTCAGATAAATGCGGTGATATTTGTTAATAATAAAATAACCATTTAACTAGTAATAACAGTGGTCCAAAATGATGAAAAATTGCATCATTTTAAGTCAAAATATATCCTAGTATCTAATCACTGTGGAAATTCAGAATGTGTCTCTTTATCCTGCTGCATAATATGAAGGAGCATCCTGACTGGGACCTGAATGATACCCTACTATAGGCTACAAATAACACAGGAAAGAACTTTAACTATTAACACTATGAGTAAATATACAAACACACCACCTTAGCCCTATTGTGTTACAGTTGGAATATTATTGGAGTATTATAGGCCTACTATAGAAGATGCATAGCCCAAGTATAATAATAGCAATAAAACCACAGCTGATTATGACTGACACAGTATAGCATGCTTAAAGACATATTGAATAAGAGTATTGGTACTTACTTTTTTTCTATTTCAAGTCTGCAGATTTTGAATATAGACATCATATCCCTGTACATCCCTGTTGGGTAGTTGTGATCACTTTTTTCTCTTGTCTTTACCAGAAAAGCCTGCAGCATTGGTCGTTTGCTTTAATGCCTGCAGCGACACATTTCTACGTGTACAAAAGTCAGAAGTAGTGTGGCGTGATGTTGTCACAGCACAGCAAAGCCTCTCAGGGAGCAGGCCGCGGTGGGTCGATGAGTCAACAAAGCATGTGGCTTTGACAAGGGAGACTGTTCTTTTCTCATTTACTTCCAACGGATGTTAGTTTTTCTTTTTAACCTGTGACCACAATATTTCAGTAACTTTAATTAAAATAATTCTTCTTTTAACCATGAACCACGATTGTTCCCTAATATTAACCAAGGTGTTTTCTTTTCAATCAACAATCTTTGGTCTTTCTTTAGCAGCTGGTTAGATTGTTATCAGGTCATTAAAAGGGCGTTATCAAGCCTCAAAGATGTGGGTCAGAAGGGGCCTGCCAATAGGTTTTATCATCTATTCACACGGATGATCACTGAAAGAAGTAATTAAGGCAGACGACAGCAACCTCTAGTGACTGTAGTAATTATGACAGGAGCAAAAGTCAGGTGCTGTAGTATAAACGGCATGATACTCAATATAGGTTTGAGGTTGGTGGTGATGGATGAGCCACAAAAGACAGGGCATTCACACAGGAGACCGAGGTTTGCCTCCCGTGGGAAACCAACAATGTGTAGTTGTCTTTGTGTTCACAACCTTAAGTTTCACTATTCAAATATAATTATTTTAAGACAAAACACAATCTTTTTTAAAGGGACTGTTTGTAAGAATCAGAATTGCTTGTTAACAGTGACACCTGTGGCCGTTAAGTCAATGAAAGTCAGCGTCGGGTTCGCGCTTGTGCTCGCTCTACATAGTCATGAACGAGCATCGCTCAAAACAGTGAGGCGACACATGGCCAAAAAAACACAATAACACACTATATTTCACCTGCTTGGCAGTAACGTTAGCTGACCAGATGAAGGTCTCTCCATGAATCACTGCTGATCCTAGTGTTGGCTTTTCCTGCTTCAGCCTCCCAACCGCGGTCGGAGGGAGACACCGGCACCCGGTCGGAGACGATAACGTAACTTGCTGCAGAGCCCCGTCTCTTCACAAGACACGGGAAACCTCTGTTGGTCTGGAGGAGCTGCATCATTTATTTCTGCACAAACGTCCACTGTACATTCACTAGATATTCTCAGAGCTAAACTAACTCTTCTGCAGTGTGTAGTGTGCGCACATGCACGTGAGGTGGAGCGAGCTGTGAGTGAAGGCAGGCAGTTAGGCAGAGGAGCAGAGACCCTGGAGACCAAAGCTACGGTCTCCCCCGCGTCCAACACTGTTTTGCAAGACGGGCTTCACTAGATATAACTTTGTAGTTGTTACACTGTAACATTGTAGTTTGTGTTGAAGTCTGAGTCTGAACAGCGTAGCCACACGCATGGGACACCGACCCCGATTGATTTATACGTGTAAGAAGTCACAAACAGTCCCTTTAACCCAATGGATTTGTTGCCTAAACCTAAATAAGCTTTTTTTTTTGTTCAAAACGTGATATTTCAATAAGTTTTATGTGTTAGAACGTGTTGTTTTTAAGTTTTTCTTTCACATCGTAGTAGGTGTAAATTATCTTTTGTCCTCTAACTCTTTTGTTATCCTCCTAACACCACACTCCCCCATTTCTTTCTTTTTCTCTCTCTCTCTCTCTCCCCACATTCCCCTCAGATTTCTATCCAGCACATCATTTGAGGGCCAGAGCGGTCTTATATCCAGAGACACTAACAGCCAGAATGTCATCTCAGAGGCCCATCACTACATCTGGTCCCTCCAGCTGGACCCTCTAGGCCAGCCAACCTGGACCCGCCTGGGACGCTGGCGCAGGGGGGAAGTTCTGATGGACCAGCGGGCCTGGCCAAGCCATCAGGGATCCGGGGGCGGAGGAGACTGGCGCCGATCCACGCGGCTGCACATGCGGGTGGTGACGCTGGTGGAGCACCCGTTTGTATTCACCCGAGAGGTGGACTCGGACGGGATGTGTCCCGCGGGCCAGCTGTGCCTCGACCCGCTCACCAATGACTCTTCGCTTTTGAAAGGGTTTTTCAAGAACCTCTCAGGACGCAACGGATCTGTTCCCACGGACCTGAAGAAGTGCTGTTATGGTTACTGCATAGACCTGCTGGAGAAGCTTGCAGAGGACATGGGCTTCACTTTTGACCTCTATATTGTAGGCGATGGAAAATACGGGGGGTTCAAGAATGGTCGCTGGACAGGATTGGTGGGTGATCTGCTCACCGGCGCTGCCCACCTGGCAGTGACATCTTTTAGCATTAATTCGGCCAGAAGCCAAGTCATTGACTTCACCTCGCCCTTCTTCTCCACCAGCCTGGGAATTCTGGTCAGTACTGCTCTCTTACACTTCTTTATTTCATACCGATTTTTCACTTTTTCCCCAAACACTTTTTATATATCTCTCTTCTGTTATTTGTAGTTGCATGCTTCTCCGCTCTCTGTCAATGACCTTGCCTCAACTCTCTCTGCTTGGTATGCTGCTGGTCAGTATCAATATGGCAGAGTTTTATTACTGCAAGCCCTATAGATTATTGGATTCTAATGCAATTCCCCATATGGGGCTAGACTGGTGAGTGCACAACTTTGTGGGTGACCCTATTACTACAATTACCATACCTAGTCTCACATGTCTGCACAGGCATAGGGAAGATGCCACTACGGTGGTTTATTTACATTAACTGTCCCTTCTATTATCTGTATTTTACTGTAAGTATCTCTCTCCTACACAACTCAAACAGCAACTTTACCAGTAGATGCATTTGATAACACTTCACCGTTGGATTATGAAACAATTTTTTGTCCTCTTAATGCTAGACTTCTGAATTTGTAGCTTCACTGTGTGAACAGTTTTATATGTATTTGTAGAAAAAGGTTACGAGGGGGGATTGAAACATTCTTCCTATCCAACACATTCTCATCCCAAATCATCGCACCCCTCCGCATCACTTTTCGGTCACAGTAAACACATGCTTAATTTTGTGAATTAAACAAAAACACTTGCATAGGATTAGGCAACAAAACTACTATAGTTAGGTTTAGGAAGAAATATAGTTGGGCTTAGAATTACTACGTTTTTAGAGTGCAAATGTGACTTGATGTTGACACGAACGAACCGCTGATTGTAAAGTGAAAGTGAAACGTAACACACGGGACACAAACAGCGGTGTCCTGGATGAAAGCCCTGTATTGCTCTTTATAATATGTCACCACCACAGTGCTTTCCCTGTGCGTTAACTGTTGCTGTAGATTGGTTTACATTGTATTTAATGGAAAACCCGGTGTGTCTCCTATCACCGCTAAAGGCCGGCATCGAACGTCGACTACCGTGACAAAGCCTCGGTATTTGACGCCCTGGGAATGAGAACGGGCTGTCCTATTTAGCCCACTCCCAATTAAATCAATCAAATTATTCCTTCCCATTTCATCATGGTGTGACTTTTTGTGAGACTTGTTTCAGTTCCTAGCTCAAATTGGTCAAACAAGCCTATGTATAATCATTTACTGAGTTTCTGATGAGTAAATAACCCAACACACTGAAACAGCTGTGGCATAAAACAGATCAAAAAGGTGCAGACATACATACTCTCCGATTTCTATCCACACCTGTTTTTGATTTTCCAGTCCTAACCCTAGTAAATCATCATGACATGTCAGAAAAAGACGACACAATGCGAGTTTACTTTGAGCCTGTCAAAAGCAAATTACATCAGTTATGAAAGTTTTTTCTGTGTCCCCCCCGAACCCCAATGCTCAGGTTCGTACTCGCGACACAGCTGCACCCATCGGTGCCTTCATGTGGCCTCTCCACTGGTCCATGTGGCTCGGCATCTTTGTCTCCCTCCACGTCACCGCCGTCTTCCTCACCCTGTACGAGTGGCACAGCCCGTTTGGTATGACGCCACGTGGACGCAACCGCGACCGGGTGTTCTCCTTCTCCTCTGCGCTCAACGTGTGCTACGCCATCCTCTTCGGTAGAACGGTTGCCATCAAGCCGCCAAAGTGCTGGACCGGCCGCCTGCTGATGAACCTCTGGGCCATCTTCTGTCTGTTCTGTCTGTCCACCTACACTGCTAACTTAGCTGCCGTCATGGTCGGGGAGAAGACCTACGAACAACTGTCAGGGATACATGACCCAAAGGTACGGAAATGCGCAACACTGCAAATAACTGCTGATTCATAAGTTGACGTTTAAAGTGTTTGAGCTTTTTTTCCTCACTGGTTTAAAATGGATGATGTCATGAACTTCCTTGCACCAATCAGGATTCAGCAACATTTTGAATCAGAATATGATGACAGATTGGCTTTTTTGGTCACTGACAGTCAAATCTGATAAAACCTGAGTTTTTTGAGTGTGAAATTTGTAATAAATAGAAGAAAATATGGGAAGATATATATTTTTTTAACTTCCGTATTTAGTTATTATGAATATTTCCTACGCTGAAATATGTTTTCAGCGGCTGTAATTTAATCAAAAGACAATATACATTTTTCTTTGCTTTTTACTTTATCAATTCAAATTAAAATTAAGACATTTTTGTTCAAAGATTTAAGGTATTTTTGCAGATTTTTTTTTTCATTTAAGGTTTGAAACTAGGTTTCATTTGTTTGTTCATGTTCAGGCTGTTGTGGACTGTCTCTCTTAAAAAATGTCCCTGATGTACACCTAAAAATAAAACTGCAGACCGGAGGATTAGGTAACTAAACTACATTTTAGAAGAGCCTGTATTGTGAAGTCAGCAAATAGATTATTTAATTAAACCACCTTTTGTAAGGGCAATTGGCGCAAGGCAATCAATGCTTTTTGTCAACGCACCAACTCTCTGGATCACAAGAGTGCAGGGATACTGAGAGTCAGAAAAGAAAAGAAAAGAAACAAATCAGTATAGAGTTTCACAGGAGCTCTCCTTCTGCATCTGAGAATTAAAAAATGTCAACTGAAGAAAAGAGAAACAACAGACTAGAGTGAAAAATATCAATATAAATCAATATCAATGCATTCTGAAGGCATTCTAAGGGTAACATCTGGATGTATTTCTTCTTTCCTGCAGTTGCACCATCCCTCTCAGGGATTCCGATTTGCCACAGTGAGAGAAAGCAGCGCAGAGGACTACCTCAAGAAGAGTTTCCCTGAGATGCATGAGTACATGAGAAGATACAACGTCCCGGCAACACCAGATGGCATACGTAATCTCAAGTATGACAGCGTTATATGTACTGTACAGTCCAAATGCACACTGTACATTCATGGTAGAGTCATCACTGACCGTGGTATCACTGCCATCTGTCCTCTGATAGTTATCTCTTGCTGTCATCATTCCCTGAAAAAAATCTTACACACACGGAAAAAAAAACAAAACTGAATCATCTTTGAAAAGCAAAACAGAAATGGGAGTTACGTGTCCAAGGAAAATCAAAATTTGAAGAACAAAAAATAAATCTGTCATTCCCCACCACAAGCCCGCCTGTTTGCATTCAGATCTCACCCTCCTCTTTACCCTGCCATTGCTGTCATCCTAAGCTGCTTCGACATTCAACTGGCATCCCCGTGGAGCAAAGCAGAATATAGTGAGAAAAGGCAGCTGAATGCAAGCCTAGGCTGGGTAGGACACAATTTGAATGGATGAAACAAGATTTTTTTTTTTTTTTTTTTTTACTGAGCTTGTAAAATGCTGATTAGAGGGTACAAGGGAAAATGTCATCTTTAGAAAATTACAACTGGGAACAAGACAGCATACAAGTGTGCCGCAGTGTGCTTAGGGTTTACTCCCAAAGTGACCAGGCATTAGTTATCATTTACATAATCATATAATACTAGTGCAGTGCCCCTTCGGAGCGTGTGCCAGTCTGGAACGAGCCGATTGCATGGCCCCCAGAAGTTCTGCTTGCAGCGCTGTCGAGAACTGGCTGTTTGTACCCGCCAAGTGTGAGGTTATGCAAAGGGCAGTCAAACATACAATACATACACAGACAGAGAGACAGACAGAGAATGCTTCCTTTATGGTTAAATGATGCTGTTACAGTACCACTTATTGGCACCAAACTTGCCACGGTCACTCAGACACCATATCTACACACCAAATGTGGTTGCAATAGCACAAAGCATTCAGGAGATATGACATTTTGTAATATAAGCACTGCCCACAGCATTTGACTTTGAGGACTAGCTATAGCGAAACTGTATGGAACATCAACAATCCAAAAGTGTGAATTTTTCTTGCTTGGTCCAAAGATGTTCTGTACCAAATTTGGTGACGATTGCTCAAAATTTGTAAGAGGAATATCAAAAAATCTGATTTGGACACAATTCAAAATGGCAGAAAATCAGTCTAGACACAGATGGGCATGGCTTATATGGATAGATTCATCTGGACCCACAATATAGACTCAAAGTCTAATGTCAAAAGGGTCAAAAGTTACAGAAGAATTTTTCAGTTTTCTTCAACTGCCTTTTTGGATTGTACTTTGAATCATGACCAATGATCATATTTTTAATGTTTTATTATTATTATAATAGTGTCACAGTCTGGCTCTCTGCCCTTACATGGAATTTCCATCCATCCACCAATTGCCCTCGGACTTTCCCCAAAGAACGTATATTGCGAAGAAGTGAAAGTCAATTGCTTGTTCCATTGCAACGTCAGCGCCCAGCAGCAGAGCTATGCTTCCGCAATTTTGGACTGAAAACGACTACCAGATGCCAGTAAAAGTGCCTTACAAAAGTAAAAGACAATTATTTCTATCCTATTGCCATAATTGTAATGTCTCTACCAAAATGGCCTGTGTTGAACAATAAAAAATATCATAATTATGCATACTATTACAACTATTTACTTACTTATTTATTGAACTTTTTGCCTGGCCTCTTCCCAGAGGAGCATAAAGTGAGAAATGGACATGAATGGAAGTCTAACTTTTTTCATGTGAAAGTTTTCCAAAATCGATATCTAATAGACCACAGACCATGCATGTAGAAGAGATTGTGCCCTGTGCTTTTGCCCTGTGTGTTAAATAGCCTATAACTACATTCGATTCTGTTTATTTCATGCTACTAGCACTTCTAGTTACTGATCGATAGTAAGTTGTTTGGGAAGAGAGACGTTAATACATCCACCACAGTACAGGCTTACAGCGTACAGCCCATGGGTGTCTTATAAGATAATAAAAGTAATGAATTACAGCCAATATATCCATTATTACAGCTAGCAGGAAGCTATGATTTCCTGTGGGTCTGATTGCATGTTCATTATGCCGAGGAAATTAACTCATACTGGGAATTTGATTTTCTAAAAAAAAAAAAATTATCCTCTGATTTACAGACGTGTCTTTATACATTCATGGCAATTAACTCATTGGCATTTTCTGTCCAAAATGGCGCCATCGCTACCGCAGTACCATCTAGCAGCCATTGTCAAAAAAAGTTTCTACTCTTTGCTTTTATACTCTTTGTTTTCCCTCCTTTCCCCATCACCTGACTGCCCCACCGATCTACACACCTGTTCCCACTTCCTTCATCAGACCTGCAGTTACTTCCCCCTCTTACTCTCCCACCTGTTTCCACTTTTCCCCTCATCAGCTCTCAGTCACTTATTTTTGGACTTGCTGCACCACGTTTGGCTTCTTCCCCTGTTGCCATTCTCCCTCACCACTGTGACAAGTAGTAAAAGTCCATACACTCTAATGACTGCAACACCATTACTTGTGGAAATGTAGAGGTCTGTTTGCAGTTCTCTTGTTTTTCATCCCTGGACACTATGCACCCATAGTGTTTCAGCTTAATGAACATGTCTCACCACAGCAATTCCAGCCTGTCTGCTATATAATTAGAGCATTTGTGAGAAAGTGCACTGACTGGAGCATTATGAGCCACCAGACAACCGTCTTGCCCTATTTTGGCTTGCTTATTAAAGCGGCAGCGATATCGGAAATACTGCTTTTACATGCCTTAATACAGTCTAACATAACATGAGCTCACACCTGAAACAGAGCAATTTATTAGAGAGTCTTTTTAACCTAGGTGCTAACAGGCCTTACCTTGCAATCTGAAGACTTTTCCCTGATCTACCGCAGAGATTCAAAATGAATGGAACTGCTGTGTCGCACATCACTTTCTAATAAGTACAGCCACACCACAGAAATATGCCCTGTCACTATAGTGCAGCTTTTCCATTGATGCCGTCTGGATGCAAATGCATACTTTTACAAGCGTTACTGCAGGAAGATGATGCAGGGAGGCATCATGTTTTAATCATACTGGATATTAATTGATTGCTGTCAAGGTAGTGCTCTGATAAAATACATAACATTAATACTGTACTATATTGGAAAGACCAAGGATGCAAGCTGCAACCTAATTCAACCTGTAATAACGAACAGCCAGCTTTTGGGTAGAATTTAGCAGAGGACTGCAAACACTGTCCTTGATAACAAGCAGAAAAAATAAAGGGAATATCTTGAAAAAGGCTTTGCAGCGTTTGTATCCCAGTAGGCCGTACCTGTCAGTAAAGAGTTGATTTGTAAAAGCCTCGCTGAGAGTGTTGTGAATTAATACCTCACCTCTGTGTAACAGACTTGGAGTGAGGAATGTGAGTAAATTGGCAGAAACTGGCAGACATTTCACTGACATATGGCCAGTAAAAGTATTGGAAAACCAGTGGCAAAAGGTTGAGAGAAGTTTTTTTAATCATTTAGACCCCATATTTAGTGTTAGACGGCCATCTGAAGGGCTATATAACGACGTGTTCTCGTCCGTACTCGTCATATTTTGAGGCTTGAGCAGAAGCCATCCAAGACCTACCAAAACAGACTGACAAAAAACAAACTTACACTCACTATGTATGGTCATAGGTGTGACATGAGGACAAAACTGAGAAAATAATCCTCAGAGAAGCAGAGCAGGAGTTTGGAGTCATTTAAGATTGCGTCTCAGAAGGTTTTAAAGGTTAATTTGCCAGAGGGTTGCTTTGAAATGTCAATCGCAGAAGACGTTTTTTCTCAGTGCTATGGTTACATCTGTCACTACACTGAATTTGGGAGAGTGACTACAGATCAGTCTCAGTCCATCTATCTGTTTGCCTGTCCAGCCATCCGTCAAAAACATCTCAAATGCCACTGATCAGATAGTCATGAAACTAAAGGGCATAATTTTGGTCAACTCTCTTATCTCTTGTGGAATGACTGAGTGCGTGCTTGTGTTGCACCAAAATGTTTAATTAACACAACATGTTGTGTTAGATGACTGCTGTTAGTTTGTTATATATTAACGCTGAACCCGTCAGCACGTTAGCTCAACGCACACGAAAAAGTGTGACATCCTTTTGCTACATCTGCACTTGCATTGCACTTCCAGTATATTTACTTTCTGTGTGTTTACAGGGCTGACCCTCAGAGACTGGATGCATTCATCATGGACAAAGCTCTGCTGGACTATGAGGTCTCCATAGATGCCGACTGTAAAACACTAACAGTCGGGAAACCCTTTGCTATAGAAGGTAATGCATGGAAGACACATTACTATTTATTTATGGTTGGGAGGGTTACTTTAATGAATTCTGATACAATTACTAATTACTTGTTAAAAAAATCAACCCTGTCTCATACAAAATTAGATTCCCATACAACTAAACATTGCTTTCTTAATTCCGTTTCGGGGGAAACATATTTTCTCCTGAATTACGGTCACACTTTTAAACAGTTTTAAGCTTATGGTTAACATTATAAATTGAAACAAAACAAAAAAAATGCAACAAAACAAATTCATTAGGTTTAGGCAGCACAGCTACTTGGTTAGGTTTAGTGAAAAAAAAACATCATGGTTTGGCAAACGGATTTGTAATACGTCAAAAACAAACGTAATCCACAATAAAATCGGTTTCCCTCGAAACGTAATTCACATGCAGTTTTGTTGTATGGGAATGTACTTTTAGGAGACCTATCATTCTTTATTTTAAAATGTATTCAAACATTTTAATCCTGCTAATAATCTTCATTTTACTATGTATCGGTTATCTGATTACGTCTTTTTGTTCTGTACCTGTTAACGGAATACTGTTACTGTGTTTTGTATCCGAATAATGCTGTTCCATGTAATCTGTTACTCCCAAAACCTGTAGGACACAAAATAATACTTATATGTGTCCATCTTTTTGATCAGGGTATTGGTCGATTAACAACATTTTAAATTCCATTTTTTGTTAGTACTGGAAAACAGTAGTCCGATATCTGGCATCACAACAGTATTCACAACTGTGTTTTGTTTTTAACAGGCCTTTCTGCTTGGCTGCAGACAAATTGACCATGAGCATTTTAGGACAGCCTGGAATTTAACAATATCAATCACTCAACATTTGCACAGCAGTTAATCGTCTTGCTTTCAACAGCTTAGATCCTCTTCTGTTAATCTCTGGTCCATTTAGCAAGCTCCTTCCTCCCACTGTGAAGACACTCCCATGGTGCTTGCTTCCATTACAGGCCACCACAGTCCCAGATTCCAGTGTTGTTGTTAATTACTTAATGCATCCTTAAGCCTTCAGGATACAATACCAATCAATCAGTGTACTTCCTACCAAGGCGAGCTACTTCTGTAATTGGCTGTTGCTGATGTTGTCACCCTTTCCTGGCATGCTAAGAAATTCTGAGATTTACTTACAATATTAACTACCTGCTTTGTTTTAGAGTGGCAATGGTGCTTTCTGATAAGAACTGTTACAAATTTGCCAAGACTCCCTTATTTCTGATCAGCTGTTATTTTCCTTTTTCGGTGAAATGATATAATGAGAGCATATAGAGGTGAAGTTAAGGCGAGGGAGCAAAACAAATAATTTTTCATGCACTGGTCAATTTTGAGATTTTGGGCTACTTGGCTTCCATAACATGTTTTTTTATCAGACTAGAAATAAAACATCCAAAATACACTTTTAGGTGATTAATTTACTTAATTTTGTATATTTGTGTCTGTATATTTCTCCTAAATTCACCAAACGTTAGAATTAGATAATGTCTCATTTCCATATTCAAACATACAATTTCAGAAAACTTGTAATACAAAAAACAATGTCTTAAATGATGTTCCCATACAACTAACCTACATTCTGAATTATTCTTCAAGGGAAACGTATTACATAATCTGCAACAACATGTTTCCCTCGGAGCATAATTCACCATGCAGTTTTGTTTTATGGGAGCATAATTTTTAGGAGATAGGGCTGGGGATTTTACAATACATATCTTTAAAGGCCTTTTTCTCAAAATTTGGTTTTCCTCATACTCTGAGTCAGAAATCTCCACTTCAATAGCACTTACATACTCTAAGCTTTCCAGTTTCATTCCTATCTATATTCTGAAGGTTTTTACAGAGGGGTTTGTTCATATATCATTTATAGCCTAATTAATAGAACATTTTATCCCTGAAAACATGAAAATGGATATATTTTTACAACTGTTTTATGGAGTAATAAAAACAGATGTCTAAAACTCCCACTGTTAAAAAACATTTGACTCTAATATGTCAACAAAATGAAATAATAATTTTGAACTTGGCTTTATTCAATGTTCAGTTCTGCTATGAAAATCAACACATATTTAGTTAGATAATGCTTCATTTGCATATTTATTATTAACATATGTTTATTAACATACAATTTTAGAAAATGTTTTTTAATACAAAAAAATATAATCGCCTTAATGTAGGTAATCAAGTGGGGAAGTTTCATGGTGAAATATATTAGTTAAAATCTTTACCCATGTTCACCTGAGGTCTCCCCTTAAAATGATATTGCTATTATGACAGAGAAATAATTGCATTGTGTGTTTGTTTGTGTCCATTGGCAGGCTATGGCATCGGCCTCCCTCAGAACTCTCCGCTCACCTCCAACATCTCAGAGCTTGTTAGTCAGTACAAGTCAGATGGCTTCATGGACACGCTGCATGACAAATGGTACAAGGTTGTGCCCTGCGGGAAGCGCAGCTTCGCTGTGACTGAGGTAGGAACAGAACCATCTGGTATATACAACAGCAGTAAATGTATTGTTTGGTATGATGGAGACATTTAAATAGATGTTGGGTTTTGACATATTGTATGCTGCTATCACCACCCTTGTATATGGTTAAAATATAAAGGGGTGTTTCAGTTGATATCATAGGTTTTTAGTGTTGGGCAAGCATACTAAAGACCCCAAAAAAAAACATTTTAAAGCTGCACTAATCAATATTTGTCTATTAACACTGGATCAAATGGCTATTCATAACGTGAAAAGGGTCGCTCATAACAAAACCAACCCACTACCTTTCTGTTTGGTCTCATAATTATAAATGTATAAAGTGGTAAAATGTAACTAATAGCACCCTGTGGAAAAAGAGACTTATTGTCATAAAACATGAAATAGGGATGCACAATATATATCAGGCCCAATAAATTATCGGCCGAAAATGGGGAAATTATATTATATTATTATTATTCCGATAATGAAATTATAGCTGATCAATTGTCGGCTGATAATACGAAACCAAATTGCTTTCATTGACTATACAAGCACAGCATCCACACATTCCGATGCAGTTGGCGGTGGTATGCACCTTTAACGTTGGTTTGCAATCCGCAAATAAACAAGAAGCAGCAAGAACAAGAACAGCGAGCGCAGCACGCTTGACGTTAGGATGTTTCAACACAATTGCAAATTGCAAAACAATTTTTCTTTATGTACTTTATTAGAAAATAAAAAAACAAAGAACATTAGACTCAGAACTGAAGTAGCTTTCTTGTCACTAGAAGTTTTTTTGTCCTTACCAAGACCTCCCCTTATTTCACCATTTTCCTGGCTGTCAGAACACTTCCCCTGCACTACCTCCATGTACAGTAATTGATTTTCACTAATTCAGACCCCGGCCCCTGACCCTCCAGCTGCTAACCGAGCTGTGTCACCATAACTTCAGTCCCAAACAGCCCGGGCCCCGTGGTCCATTCTGTTCTGCTATTACCGAGCACTTAGCTCTCTTAGCAGCCTGGCCGTCTCTCCGCCCAGATGTGACTCTGGAATCCCCAGAAGTGTCTCCTAGCTCGGTGCCAACTGCACACTCCCTATTATCAAGCATGAATTGAAAACTCACCTCTTCAAAAAAAGGAGTTCATGTCCCTCCTCTGCCCCATCTTCTTCCCCGCATTTGTAATTTTCTTCTGTATTATTTATTTTTCTCAGCTATACTCTGAGACACTTCTGCGTGCAAAAGCATATAACCCTTGCTCATTATGATGTCTAATTAAGAAGCACTCACAGCGTGTGCCTTTGAATGACAGCATTACATAAACACCTAATACATAATGACCGTCTTCTGAGTCTCGTATGAGTAGCAGAAGTAGCACACTGCAGTGCAACAGATTCAGAGTCGCTGAAGTGAACCATTTCCCGCTGCGTAACAGCCAGACGTGTTACAGATGCTATCTACAGTTGCAGACATTTAAATTGCCCCAGGTACAGTCGGTTTTGCAGCATCATGCCTCCACCTGCCTACGCTGACAGCAGAGAAATATGCTTGCAGTATTTTGCTCCAGCCATTTAATTTGACATACAACCACGCGGTGCAGAAATCACAGTATGATAATCATGTGCACACTTCTAGTTCTCATATTATAGATACTGTTGTAAAACAAGGTATATAGAGAGTATGCATCCGTCAAAATGATCACTGGACAGCATCAGAGGGAAATGCCTGTGATATAAGCAATATGAATTACTGACAAGGCTGGCTCAGTTTAGTCCTGCTCAGCATTTTTTTTAGCAATCTTTTATTCCGATGAATGACTGCTATACACCCCCAGCCGCAAGCCTGGGATTCTGAAAAGATGAAAAATCTGATGCATTGGCTTCGGCGATGTCGGCCAAACCCTCTGGCGTCCGTCCAGCTCTTTGTCACCCCCAAAGAATCCGATCCCATTTGAAGTAATAAAATCAATACCAATAAATGACATATTATTCAATTACCTAACATTAAGAGGGCCAAGCTTACCTCTTTTACTTACATTACCGAGAAATAAATTGTGATCAAAGGGATGAAGATTATGAGCGTTATGCGCTTTTATTGAAGATTTTTGCAGCATCTAATCAATGAAATATAGAAGTGAATTAAAAGATCACTTTGAAAAAACATTGTTCTATACGGTTGTATACGGTGAAAAGAGATAGGCGTTGTGTGTGTTGCCAAAAATTGGTAGAATATGTGCTTAAATGTGCTGATCCAAGAAAGCCCTTAACTGTGAGGAATGTTGGAGTGGGTTGATGCAATATAACTTAAGCTAAGTATTAAATTAGATTAATGCCATGTATCCTCAGTAAGCTTGTCTTGCTGTTAAAGGATAATACCACTGTATATTTTATTTGTTTCCTAAGTTGTAAATGTCCACAGCAGTCAGATGTGACGCCGACTACTGTCTGTATTGCCCGACTTCCCAGGAATCATCGGCTCCCGCTCCCAATTTCATTACAGCCAGCTCGCCAAGTCACAATACTGCAATGACGAATTTAATCCATCATGTATTTTTTTTTTATTTTTTTTTTTTTATACCGGCATGACTTTATAATGCAATCATTGCAGCTGCTGCTGTATCACAAGCTGTTCCATACTCAGCAATAAAAAGATTCACATCTGCAGTAACTGCAACAGGCAGCTTAATTAAGAAAAGTGTGATATCACAATAGGAGATGCCACACTTGCAGACTGGTGATGCATCTCTGAGCGGTTTCCCCACATAGTGACACATTAAGAATGGAATGAGTGTCAATTAAGATGTGAGGGGCGGGGGGGAAGTGTGATATCCTGCATCTTATTATAGATGACCATTTCTCTTTGAAAGGCAATAATGAATTCAGTATTGTACACATTGCAGCTTCATTTCACTCTAGTGACTTTACCATGCTGTTACTTATTCAGTTATCGCTTTTTCCACTTTCCATTTTGGTGTTGTTTACTTCTGATAGGAGTGAAAACGGAGTTGAAAGCCAATCCTGAGCAATAGTCTCCTAGCAGTCTTTTTTTTTTTTTTTCTTTTTTTTGTAGAAAGCGTTTACACCCGCAGCTGCAGTGATTGTGGTGTTATAAAGACGAGTTATGGGGGCAAAAAAAATGCACGATGCATTATATTTGTCAATGCAGCGTTTTGTCTATGCGAGCTGTTTTTAATGGAATTTTGAAAAGAGCCAATGACTCCTTGGAGGTCGGCCAAACTTAATAGAGACAGTATGGGATATATATACTTCTGACTGTGGTGAATACATCAATACTTGTCATTTCATGGGAAATAATGGCAAAGAAAAATACAATTACTCTAATGTTATCATTAAAGTGTTAGCTGGAGAAACAATTTTGCACACACAAACCGAAAGCTACTGCCACGCCTACAACTGAATACAACATCTGCTTATGTGAGATAAGGATGCTCACACATACACATGCTGTTCTAGCATTGTTCTCGATTAATTTCCGTATTACAATACAAACATAAAACACAGAACACAACTAAAAAAGACAGTAGATTTCAAATAGCAACATAACATAAGAAAAGTAATCAAATAGGTTAACTTAATGACAATTAGATGTCAGTCATTGATGTGTCATTTGATCATCAGCCCGTTCTCATTCCCATGTTGTCAAATATACGGCAGCATGGTCAGCGGCCATACGCGTCAACTTTATGTGGCCGTAGTTATGGCGCGTGTAAAATAGGAAGTCAGACAATGTAGTATAAAGAGCAAGAAGTCTGTGCAAGGGGGAGGTCGTGGTGGATGAATGGGTCAAAATATACAGGACTTTTACCCAGGAGACTGGTGTTCGTATACTGTGTCAGACCAAAAGACAAGACTGACTTATTTTAAGTTACGTAGCGCACTTAACTTACGTCACGGACATAACCTACTTAGCTATTTAACAAGTGTACTTATTTTCACCCTAGCGACGATCTTTTCCTAAACCTAACCAAGTAGTTTTGTTGCCTAAACCTACCCAAGTTTTTTTTTTTTCTGTAAACACGGAAGTTTATTTTGAAAAGACAGTGTATGCATGTAACGAGCTGAAATTGAGACATGCAAACAGAAGTTTATTTTGAGAAGACAACGTAAGGATGTAACCAGCAGAAATTTGCATGTGCAGACACAAGTTTATACTGAAAAGACAGTGTATGCATGTAGTAAGTGGAAACTGAAACGTGCAAATTGAAGCTTGTTTTGAAAAGACAACATATGCATATAACAAGCGGAAATCGATACGTGCAAATGGAAGCTTATTTTGAAAAGACAGCGTACGCATGTAACGAGCGGAAATTGATCAAATGAAAGTTGTTTTTTTTAAAAGACAGTGTATGCTTGTAACGAGTGGAAATTGACACTGGAAAAGAGAAATGTATTTTGAATAGAAGGTGTATGCATGTAACGAGCAGAAATTGACATGTTTAGACGGAAGTTTATTTTGAAAAGACAACGTATGCATGTAATGAGCGGAAATTGACACATGTAAATGGAAATTTATTCTGAAAAGACAGTGTATGCATGTAACAAAGTTGACAGGTGTAAAACCAAAGTGCAAATCTGACCCTGGAGAGTGTCATAGTTTGAAGCGTAGCACCACTGACCACACTTCCATATTTGACGAGTTTGGAGTGAGAATTTGTTGTTGGCTGTACATATTGTATGAGCTTGCAAAAGACACATACACAGAGCATGGGATTTTTAAGATAAAGGGTTTGATCAATAATTAAATAGATGTTTAAGTTGTCTTGTTATCTGACTGTTTTACCACCATGCAGCACAACCTGAGAGACTTTAACATTGTACTTCCCAGATAGAATTTCTCAGACAAACTACTCCTCCATCAGAAGCAATTGATATGCATCTCTGATGTCTTCTTCTCTGTGTTTTCTTCTTCCTTCTTTCCATCCCGCCACTTTCTTCCCCTGCCCACCTCTCTCACTTACCAACCCCGTGTCCCTCCAGACGCTGCAGATGGGTATCAAGCATTTCTCCGGCCTGTTTGTGATGCTGTGTGTGGGCGTGGCCTTATCTCTACTGACCACAGTAGCAGAACACATAGTGTACAAGCTGGTGATCCCGAGGGTCAAGGAGCCACGCTTCAAATACTGGCTGCACACCAGCCAGGTACTGAACTCGCACACAAATACGCTCATGCATAAACACAGTGAAGCACCCTTTTGGTCATGAGTTGGCAAAAGAACCACATTATAAGCACAATAAGAGGTTTTCTATTTTTTAAGTGAGTGAGTTTAAGTATAACAGAATGTAAAAATAGTCAAGTATGTGTTTCTGTACATTTAGTTTGGAGATATTTGCAGCAAAGTGTACTTAGTAATGCAGTCCATATGTATTTAGACAGTGATATATTTTGTTTCTATTATTCTCTCTCTCTCTTTCTCTTACGTTCCCAAGAAAAAACTAAATGATCGCAGAGAAACATACAAAATCATTTACATTAAGTATGTGACAGCTAATTTGTTGCTTGTTTTCCAGAGACTACACCGGGCCCTCAACTCAGTCTTCATTGATGACAAACTGCCAACTGTCACCAAGCCTGACAAGAGGTACTGTCCCCATCATTGAAGGCTGGGCTCAATTCAATTCAGTTCAGTCAAATAACTCCGGCAGACAAGTACATCACTGTAATATATTAATGCTTAATGTGATTTTTTTATGAATTTGATTTAAGGGACATCCTTTTCCTCCGGCACTGAATGTGAACTGAGCCCAGTTGTGTTGCAATTATTTATAACCCATGTAGTACATTTTGTTTTGACTTGGGAGTTAGGCTCTTTAAAACTCTTGTTACGCAAGGACATATCAGAAGCAGGCTCGCCACTGACTTAAGGCAGCCCCGACATTTACGTAATGCTATTAGCTGATGTTTCCATCCAGTTAGAGGTAAACAGTTGGTGGCGCTAATCGACCTGGGGCGGCTGTGGCTCAGCGGGTAGAGGTTCATCCTTTAATCACAAGGTTGGCGGCTCAATCCCTGGCTCCTCCTGTTCGCATACTGAAGTGTCCTTGAGCGAGACACTGAACCCCAAGTTGCTTTACAGCAGCTCACTGCTCCTAAACGCTTCGGATGGGTTAAATTCAGAGGTTTTAAGAAGATTCTCCAGACAGGTGCCATTAAACCACAGCAGAATAATTAACAGCATTACAAAGACACTAAAGTTTCCATCACACCTTGTCACATTTTGCTTTTATCGATACACCAACTTCACCACCTCCAACAAGCATTAAAACTTTTTTTTTTGTTTTTTTATTTCCAGTGTTTCCACTCAGGATTTTTTAAACTCAAATTAAAAAATGCTCATAAAAACAGGTGGAGTGAAATGCACTTATTTTAACATGCTATGTTCATTTTTGTTATCATGTATTTTTTTCTTTTCGCAGGGTGGTATCAAACCACTGCACCCTAAAATGCATTTTATTTCCCCAATAATTCAAATCTTAAAATGCCATAGCATAAATACATTACAAACAGCTCAAACTAAAAAAAGAAAAATGACATTGATGCCATGCTGAATTCTGGGGTATCACCAGATTATATCACACATGAGCCCATATGTTGTAACTTTCTCTCACACCAAAAAAGTGTTTCTCGCAAAAAAGCCAATTTTCCATACTTAAACCGCCCATTGGCCAAATTATCAGGCCGCGAATAAGTGACATCAATTAATTAATCCAAGTGGCAGTTAAGGGACTCATTTCTAATCAGAAATTAAATAGAATGGTCAGTCTGTTGGAAGCTAATTACCAGTCAGGGAAATAATCTCATGCTGACGTCACGGAGTATTGTTTGGCTCAGTGGGTGAGAGAGGGGAATTTAGTCAATCACGAAAGTTTCTTTTTGGTCATTTTCAGTGTCTTTTTCAAATGTTGAATGGGTGTTGTGACGGTTTATGTAACTAATCTGGACAGCCATTTTGACACCACAACACTGCCGTGTCACTTTGGAGCTTCCTTAAGGCAAGCAGAGTGGGAAATGTATTACTCTTTTTAAGGCCTCTGAGGGGAGATCAAAAACAACCCTCGAGCTTTTGCTGAGCAAAAGAGTTCCATTTCATCTTTCTCCGTTTGATTCCGCTGTACTCTCCTTCACACCTATACCTACTTAGCACCACGCACTGTGGGGACACTCGGGTGGAGCACTCAAAGTGGGGATTAAATACACGTAATAATTATGGAGCTAAGGCCATGTGAGGGATGCCTGTGGTAATGAGGATAGATTACCTGCTGCTGCATAATCAGCCTCATTCAATCAAGCTCCTCTGCATCGCGCCTGCACGCTGTCTGAGAGTCAGAAATTATTACCGTCATATTGTCAGCGTCCCAGAGAAACCCTGTGTGTCAGAAATGTCTGTTTTGCGAGCACTGCACTGAAAAAGGATGATCTTCCCATTCATGTGTATGAGATTTTCTGCTGTAATTGGCTCTAGCTTGGGGTCGGTTACAAGAAAATACTCGTGCTGCGATTACACCTGTTTCATCAGCATAATAAAAAAGGAGGCATGGTGTGGGGAGCATGTGGGTAAAAATTAAATTGGCTTAAAAGGACTGCTTAGGATGGAACCATAACGTATTTCATTTCCTAACCGCGCTAACAAGGATGTGAAAAAGCCTAAAGGCTTCAGAGAAGTGTCTGTCTGAGAGAATTAGGAGCCGTGTCTGTAATACCATGAAACACTCTCCAATGTCCAATTAAGATCTTGTGATTTAGTATCAAATGCTAAGTGTTAAGGTCATGTAGCTTTAGAAAAGACCTTTAACCGACATTACAGCGAGATCAATTGTCACTTATAATAGATCAGTTACAATTCAGCTGCTATACTCTCTTTGATGGAAAAATTATATATGATAAGACCATTGTTCCCACTGTGCACACTTACGGATACCTACTATTTAAGTAAGTAAGCATTGTTTACATCAATTTTCCATTTGATTTTGAAGCAATTTAGCTCTTTTACTATTTCCTGTTGTTTTTAATTAATTTTCCTGATTGCCTTCAGTTCCATGCACATTTATAATATCTGACATTTTCAATTTTTTTTTTAAATTTTGGTCTTTGTTTTGTACACCAATCCAACTGTGTGTCATTCATAAGATAATGGTGCATCAAAATTTCATCCTAACTTGCTATTTAGTACGCCAAAAAAGTGTGAGATTTTTTATTACAGCTGAAATATTAGTATGAAACCAATAGTACGTGAATTGCATACTATTTCTTGTGAAATATTGAAGTACGCAAATGCTGGTCACAATGCAAATGCTGGTCACAATGCAATGTGGTAGTGATGACGATGTTCATAACAGATGTTGACGGACGGCTGTGTAACATCATTATCGCTTAAATTTCTCTTTGCTAGGCATTATATACTTTTGAATTAGTTCAGACTTTATGAATCTCACACATCATAATTTGGTCACATGAGGTTGTCACAGGTTACCATGGTTACGTGTCTCCAACCGGCAAGGAGGCGCTCTAGAAGTGACGACGGAAATTACTGCTAACTGCATCCGAAAATATACATACTAGTGTTTATTCATACAAAAGTATGGCGAATGAGTAAACATATTTACTATGTAGTGCATATTATGCGATTTCGGACCCGCCAATATATACAAAACAATGGAATGTATGTGTTGTCTAGGAAATGGTTTGTATTGTGCTTTTCATTCCTCACTTCCAAGGGCACACACAATTTCCCTCAAGAGTTCAATTCTCGGGCCACCAGAGCAAATCTATAGTGTTGAAATAACTGGGCAGGGATTGTGCTTCCCTGTGTCTGTCCGGCTGTGTAATATTGCACATCATCACCACAAATATTGAAAGAAGTGTAATAAAAACAGATAAGAGCTAGTCTACCGCAAGAAGACCAAATTTGACATTAACATATTTTCACCCCTCCACAGGGTGGCCAAGAGGTCATTTAAAGCTGCACAGACCTGCTGGTGTAGGGATTCAATATCTTGATCAAGGACACTTCAGCAGGGCGCTTGTCTTTCTGGTGCACCTGTGTCCAGCTTGTTGAAAGGACAGACAAGCTCCCTATTCACTGTGCTACAAGCTGATAGACATCTGTACTGACAGATGGGTTGGGAAATACTGATCAGTGGTGAAATATTACATTCGTAATTCCGCAGCATAGAGGACTGCTGCAGGGAAACACGAGCCGTCCTCTTCATAAGCTGCACTGGTTGACATGAGACAGAAAAATATCTGGTGGTTATGAGCATAGCCTTGGATTTTGTATCTGGTTTGTGTCTAACAACTCTAGATCAACAGTAGGTGGCAAGGACATTTGTAAAACCACTGCTTAAGGAGAGAAATCAACATTCATGAATATGTAAATGAAGCACTCTGGTGACCCTGAAAATTGGACGTAGGAGGGACCAGATATCTCTGGAAGTTATGTGGAGGAATCTTAGAAGAGTAAATAGTGTGGAGGAGGAGAGATCTGGCCTCAGGGTTACCCTAAGCAGTGTAAATGACGGAGAAAAAAATTGTTGTGTACATAGGCTCCTTGCTTCTTCGCATACAGAATGTAAAACAAAGAGCTCTATTTCACGTTAGAAATGCAGACGCCCTCTGATGTCACAGAGGAACACAATAATGAGCTTTACATTCAAAACCTTACACGTGTACTTTGTCTTTCGCCATCTAGGAAAATAATGACCGCGTGAAGGACATTGCAGAGTGAATTAATGATTTGTATTTCAGCATGCTTTTCATCTGCTCAACACTGCACGGTGCATAGTTCCCTTTCTGACCTTGAAATCATTATTTTTTTCTTGGAATGTCTACCAGGCAAAAAAAAAAAAAATAGTTGGTGTTTAGATATTTTCCGGTGAAATGATGTGTCTCAATCGTCATGTCCATTCATATCATGAAAGTTGAATGAGCTCCTCCATCTTTCAAATGGAAGTGACGCATGGACTCCTAAATGATAAGGAAATCAAGTTAGAGGCTGGATGGAAGAACAATAATGGAAAAAGGCTTTTTTAGTTAATATGTGGGTAGACTAGAGGCTCTATATTAATAATAAGAATCATCTTTATTTGCATCTCACTTTTCAGAGCAGCCACAAAGTGCTTTCAATATGAATGAACAAAAAACAAAAGATGATTCATCAATAGAAGCAAAAACAATGAACACAAAGCAAAAAAAAGAGAGAAAAAAAACGTCAAGAAGACTCTTTTAGACCCACAATAGACCCATTTTTGTCTTTTTTAAGGGGGTACTTTAGGGTGTGCATCATCTGAAAGCTATGAACCTGAAGATTAATTTCAGATGCAGCTCAGCACTGTGTGTCAAATTGTTCTAGTCATGAATCAGAAATAAACATTACAAATAGTAATTAAATAATGAATTAATTAAAATAAATTGTAAAAGTGTATAAGAGTTTAGAACATTATGATCGAAGTATATGATGGCCATTCCCATGCTCTATTATGTCTCATACGTTGTTGCAGCAATTTTTGGGTTGATACCATATGTTACACAGATTTGGTGCTAAATTTAACAATTTTGTACCACTCAAGGAGTGATACAAATTATCTATAATCCCTCCAAAATACCACATTAAGACATCAAGACCTTAAGGAACACCACAGAAAAAGTCATGCTGTGATTTTGGTGTCAAAAACTCTTAACATTTGGGGATTTCTGCAGGAATTGTATTTTTCAGCGATTGGATGGCGAGCACTTCTGTTGCATAAACTGCTCAGAAAGACCCTTATTGTCAATCTAGCTAGGAAAGCCATCCATCCTCTGAATGCCCTTGGTCTGTAGTTTGTGGCTGTAAAGCATCATGAGGCTGTGATTATCCTAGAGGTCACCACAGGTCATTTTATACAGTGAGGTCAAATTCAGCTCATTGGATCCACAAGCGTCCCAGCCTTTTTTTATGTAATTCTAAGACTATTTAGGTACCCCAGTATGTAGAAATATTCAAATACACCATTTTAGAATAGGCAGAAATAACAGACTTATACTTCATTAAAAAAACTGCATGTTTTTTTTCTTTTTTGCCAAAAACTGCATGTTAGTATCATAAAGTGGGCATGTCTGTAAAGGGGAGACTCGTGGGTACCCATAGAACCTATTTTCATTCACATATGTTGAGGTCGGAGGTCAAGGGACCCCTTTGAAAATGGCCATGCCAGTTTTTCCTCGCCAAAATTTAGCCTAAATTCGGGGCGTTATTTAGCCTCCTTCCCGACATGCTAGCATGACATGATTGGTAGCAATGGATTCCTTAGGTTTTCTAGTTTCATATGATATCTGTACCATCACTCTAGCTCTAAGTCTAAAGACAGTAAAGTCCGTCGGCATCGCAGGTCTCAGAGGGTTAAAGAAAAAAGCCTAAAGGCAAGTCTGTAAAGGTGAGTTTTAGGCAGTGATTTAAAAGCCTGAGTTTTCAACATTCATTGAGTACTCATGGCACAAAAGGCTCAGCCAGCAATTGTTTTCAATCTATACGTTGGCACGAAAACCAGGGACCTGTCTGAGGTCATCAGGCTGCTTAGTTAGAGAACATCTATGCTATAAAGTCTTTACGCTCTAACACCAATGCATCTAAAGATGCTGACACTGGGGTGATTATTTTAAGACTTACGGCTTAAGAGATCTGATGTTAACCACACTGCAAAATATTCTCTCTTTCATTGCAGCCATGATGTAAGCACAGGTGCCTTCTTCCCTCTCTCAAACGGCGCATCTATCACATTAAGATGAGATTCTTTTTATGTTCTTATATTCTGACGTCTCATCCTTCAGCTTAAGGTCTCTTTTGATGTCAGGAGTATCTCATTAGATTCTTCTTGTCACTTCTTTTTTTGTATCACCGGTGAAAACACCTTTGATTTAGAGTGTTCTTCAGCTTCAGTTCGTACAAGGGGAATCGCTCTTCGCTACTCCTTAAATGAAATCATGGTTACTTCTCAGCTTGCAGATCTGGTCCAATGGTTTCTGTTTGAGAGAGGAAACCAAATTTAGGTATTTTCTAAGCCCCTGGTGAGTCAGAACTATCCTATAAATGACTGCAGGGGAGTTGACAGCGAGTGCAGTATATTTTATATTGAATTTGTGCTTTACATATACTGGGTTGTGTTCTCATTTTCACTGATAGGAAGTACGGAGTGATCTCAGGGGCTTTAAATACTGCTTAAAGTTTATGTTCATAAAAAGTTTCTTCGTATTGTACCATAACTCTACCATTAAAATCCAATAGTAATCTGTTTACTTCTCTACCATTCTCATGGATATCATTTTGTCTTCACTTTTCTTGTTTTATTTGTTTGAATAACAATTCAGGATGTGACTCATGACCACTTATATGGCATTTAACCTACCAATGACTCACCAAATATAATCCATTATGTGTTAACCAAAAGATACTTATTTCAATGATAACCACATATTTGGAATTAATTATCTGGACAGAAGCTGCCTCCAGCAAAACATTTCCAGGTCTGGTGAAGCATAAAAGTAAGAACACAAACTGGTATTTTCTCTGAACCCTTCATGACACCAGCCTTGTGTAACATCCAATCGTGTATTTTTCACTTTCTTTTTGCCCTCTTCCTATTAAGTGCTGACTTGATGTTGTAGGAGTTTTTCATGGTCAGTGCAATCAAAGGAATTGATATGTCACTGAGGACAACCATGGCTGGCTGTTTTTTAAGTTTGTGTAGCTTTATAGTGCCAATGAAATACCTTTGAGATTTAATTTATATATAGATATACTGTATATGCAGGCATAGACTGTATATAAGAAGTGGATGTAGTCACCATGACGGCACCCATTGGTTTTGTAGACTACGGTTTTGAAGCCTCCAGTTCGGCGTTTTGCCCGTCGTCATCTTGGTTTTTTGCAACCAGAAGTGATACAAGAGGGTGGAGCTAAGTAAAACCGAACTCTGACATTTTTAGGGGACTAAAATGTTGATATTAACTTTCATGAACTGAGGGCACACTGTGAAAGGGTTAAAGTTGTAAGTCAAATACTCTGACTACTCCCAGACCGGACAGCACCGTGGTAGCGACCTGTCAATCACAAGGTAGCCACACCCTAAAGCATACCCTGCTTTATGGTCTATTTAACTCTAAATGGGACCATAATTTACTTAATGAACATCATGATGTATTGAAGAAGATTTGAAACTAATGACTGAGACCATAAACTCATGTATGCAATTTTTACTGCGGTAATAAATCAAGTGAGAAGTAGGGTCATTTTCTCATAGACTTCTGTACAATTTGACTTCTTTTCGCAATCAGAGGAGTCGCCCCCTGCTGGCAATTAGAAATAATGCAAGTTTAAGGCACTTCTGCATTGGCCTCACTTTTCAGGCTTGGAGATTGCCCACCGTATGCAGGATGATTGAGTTGAATAGAAGGCGAAACAGATGCTGTTTAATGGAAACTGAGGATCACTCTGCTCCTCCATCACTCCCTGGAGCAGCACCAAGAGAAAGGATTTGTCAGGTGACATGTGTTTAAGCCTAGAGAGAACATAACATTAGTGATGCTGTGTCGAACTGACACCTCCAACCCACGGTACTGCTGCTGGCGCTCATTAGCTTAAAGGCGAGGGTAGACCTCCAGTTTGGATAGGAGAGGTTGGCGAGGTCAGTGCTGGTGCTGGAGGAAATTAATTGGACTTGAATTAGATTTCTACCAGTGTGCCTTGACAGTCGAGGTCTTCCTTTTTTGTCTTGAATACTTGCATATTTTTGGGGGGCTATTCATTTATATTCATTTAGTCCTTATTTGCATTATACACAGCATGATCACATCACAATTCTCAAATGCACAATGTTTATTGGATGTACTTTTCTTGATCAACTATAATGGCCATGTTCTGACCAAATAGTTTGGTAATGTGACCATTAGGCTAGCTAGTCAGACCATGACCATGAGGACTAAATAGAGATGCTAAATGCTGCTAAATGTCATTCAAGCCAGGCCGTTCTCATACGCTATTCGTAGCTACACCTACGAAGAGTAAGGCACTGTGATTTGTATATAGCCCACAAAATTAATTTGTATATAATCCACGTAATCGTGAACGAGGAAGTATCAAGAGCGACAAATGCCATGTAGGAAGGAGGTCAGGGTGGATGGGTGGGTCCAAAAACACCAGACTTTTGCCCAGGAGACTGCTGTTCATACCCGTGTGAAAACTGAAGTCAATGTTGATTTATTTGTCACATAACTTCTGTACATAAGTAACGCAACTTACGTAGTTATTTTAACCCAAACTACAATCTTTTCCTAAACCTAACTAAGTACGTGGTTGTGTTGCCAAACCTTCAAGCGTAGTTATTTTAATCCAAATTACGATCTATTTCTAAAGGAAGTAAAAAGTTTCCTGTGAAGATGGAACTTTATTTTGAAAAAAACTGTATGCATGTAAGGAGCGGAAATTTTCACATGTTGCTGGACATTCATCACGTGTTGCTGTTCATTCCTAGGGAAACGCACGAAAAATGAGGAATAACTTTTCGTGAGATGTCACACAAACCGTTGTATGAGGATACGTTGCTCAGGGACACCTGTGAAAAAATGCATTTTTTATTTAATGGCACATTTAGGGAGAGCACTTGTACTGCACCATATCTTGGCAAGCATTCACACTGGCTGTATTCCTCCAAGAATCTCATCGTGAGCCTCTTGACAATAATGTCTGGAACTGCAGTCTGTCTCCACTTATTCTTGATAAAGGTCTGGTTCTCCCTAAATTGCTAATTGTAATACAACATACAGAGAATTATATGTGCACCTACAATTAAGAGTGTAAGCATCATCTGTGTGTACAATAGTTGGGGATAGAGATACCATCTGAGACGTTGGTTTTACGTAGGATTCAATCTGGAAAGATGCACCCAGACGATATGCAATCTCCCTCATGGGCATTCTTAGGAAAAAAAGATGAATTGCCACCTGATATTTCTCTGTGTATCTGTCTTATCTCCAGGTGCAATGAGGGAAACAACCAGTCAGCCTCTTGGAATCCTGCAGAGTCCTCTCACTGCAACAGGCGTCGGGTCCTTCCTCAAGAGATGCAGAATGACCTGGAACGCCCGTCGTCCCAGGACCTTCCTTCGCCACCGCCCCCATCACCCCTGCCTCATCGCCATTCTCTTCCCCTACTGGAGAAACACCTGCCCATAGTGACCAACACTAACGGTCGCTCCGACCTGTTAGGGCGGGGGTTGGGCCAAGGACTGGGGCCAGGGCAAGGGGGCTCAGGACAGGGCATAACACGTTTGGGAGTGGGCGACTGCGGCCCCGGCCTGGGCTTGGGCCGGAACCCGCTGGTCCAGGAGCTGTCAGAACTGGAGGGTCAAATCCTCGCAATCAAGCAGCAGTTGCAGTCAGCCATGAGGAGGAAGCAAGAGCTAGAACAGTGCCAATTAGAAAACCAGCAAGCAAACCAGACTGCACCAAGTCATTCCACTACGCACCAGTCTAACCAGTTTGCTCCATATACCCAGTCCCACCAGCAGACTAACCTACACACAAACACGCTCCCAGAGTTCTGAAGCTTTTCTCCTTTGTTCTGCCCAGAGAAGCCTGGTTAGACATGGGATTAGTTTCCGAGACCTCCGGTATAGGTTCTGGAAAAGGATCCCTTGTCTGAATTTTGGAGTTGGAACCTTCACAGATTTCTGGAAGCTGGATCCTCCGTTAGGCTCAGGAGTTCCCCCGAACGCTGGACTGAAACGTTCTCCAGGGATCCGATCCTCCTCTTTAACTCCAGTAGAACATTTTCCTGACTTCTGGAACGTGAGATTCACTTAGACGAGAGGCATTGGACAAAGGACCCTGAACCAAATCTGTTCTCACTAGCTTGTTGCTGTCACTGAAGAGCTGTGCAAATCGTCCTCTTCTTAACCCTCCCATCCCCCATTTTCTTCACCTCACTGATCCCTTCATTTATTTTCCTTTTACTTCCCCACTACTCCTTCCTCTTGTCCCTCTCATCCCTTCCCTCTAAGCCTCGTCTCTTCACTGGTACAGATATGCTTGCCATGATGATAAGCTTGATCGTAGATATGAAGACCGGTACTTAAGCTTAATGGGCTAATTCACCTGAGTCTTATGTTGAGGCTCATCGAGAGTGTAAATGACCTGAAGTTGAACCCATCCTTAAGTCTTTAAGTTAAGTCTTTATGGCCTTGTGCTGAAACCTTGTATCTAAGAGGGGGGAAGAAAAGAAATACAGGTTGCAGGTTGATTTTACCACCGATGACCTAATGTTTCTGGCCTTTGACAATGCATTAGATGTGGCTTAGGTCGTTTTTTTTCTTATGCGCCTTTTGGGGGATTGGTGGGGCAGTTTTTACAAGTAAAGAACAAAAAAAAAAGATATAAAGCTTCAGCAAAACACCTCTATATTCATCAAAAACATCTGGTCGGCATCTTGTGGTGGATCATAGGACAAAATCTTGTTTTAGGGATCACTGTATAATGTTGTCCTGCACTTCACCGATGCACTTCTAGTTCCTTAAAGAAAGCTGCACCTACAAGTCATCGGTTAACTTGTCAGAGTTTCACTTGTGGTCTGGGTGTTTTTTCGTCTTCATAATGGCTTCGGGGTAATAAACACGGGATGTGAAAAGAAGTAATGCATTAAATGGTAATAAATCCTCTTCAGCCTTTTCAGTCAGGGACCCAAAACAGGACCTTTTTACCCACCGGTGCTTTTGCAATCTCTTGACACAACAAACACATTCAGTTTTTGGTACAAGCCCATTGTTGAATAGTAAAACATGAACATAGACCACTAGTCAAACTCTGACATCTTATTTGAATATGATGATTATTCACGGATGAACACACCGAAACAGTCCCTCTGTGATGAGACCTGTTTTCTTGCATCTTCTGTTTGCGTTTGGATGTGTTCTGTTATTAAAAACTTACCTCTCTTCTTTGCACTTAATTGAAACATTTTTTTTCTAACTACCTTACACATCAATATATTATTTCCAGTGCATATTAGAAAGCACAATATAGGACAGATAGTCTTTCAGCCTTGTGCATCCGTCCAAGTTCAGTTTTTAATTATCATGCCCAGTAGGTGATATGAGGGGAGATGCCATCCCACTTGTTATCAAAATGACCAAAATGCATGCCCCTTGTTAACCTGCCACCCACCTCTCTCCATCCCCTAGTAGCAGAGAGAGTGCAAGGGCGGAGGGGTTGTTTAGTTGAATATGTACATGACTCATTGATCCTTTATCTGACTGAGTTAAAACCTATGGCCCTGACCATGACTCTGAAATATCAGTAGCCTCACTCTGCTGTGTATTGATAAATCCATGGTCGTAGTCGCAGGTGAATGGAATGAACTGCTCCCCCCGCCTGTTTACAAATCGCATTATGCCTCCACAGCCCTTTCTCATTCCCAGGAGTCAAATACCGAGGCTTTGTCACAGCCGTCGGCATGATACTGCCACACAAGGCACCCCTTAGCGACAGTATGAGACACATCGGGCTTTCCAGTAACTACACTGTAAACGCTCAGAGAAAATGCTGTGGTGACGTAATTTTAAGAGCGAGAGAGACACACAGGATGGGTGCTGGATGGGCCCAACAAACACAAAGCTTTCATCCAGGGAGGGCTGACTCAAGCTGTTTTGGTGCCCTAGGTGAATTTCAGATTTGTTAAATGAGTTGAAATTTAATTGAATTGAAAAATCCCGGAAGGTGGCGTCCTAGGCAACCGCCTATATGCCCTATGCCTTAAGCCAGCCCTGCATCCAAAACACTGCTGTTTGTGTTCCGTGTGTTAAGTTTGACATTCACGTCACAATCAGCCATTTGTTTGTGTCCGGTGTTAACGTTTAGTTTAATTTCCACTTTACGAATGTAGTCATTTTAAGTACAACCATGTAGCTTTTTCCTAAACCTAACTATAGTGGTTTTGTTGCCTAAACCTAAAGTGACGCCAAGGGGCGTGACAAAAAGCGGCGGTATGTGACGATTGGGATGAGAAAGTGTTGGCCTCCATAGAAACTGTTTCAATAGACTATTAAAACATTTTCTTCAAGGACTTAAGGGATGTGATTTCACTGTTCCAAGTTTCTAACTCTTGATGAGTCAATGAAACCAGAGGAACAGAACAATGGCTGACATCCAGGGCACACCAATCGAACTATGCATTGAGGATGTATTTGCAGGAATATATTTTTTTTTCAAGTTGGCCATTTCGATTCACCTGCAGTTACTCATTTCCTCCCATCTAACAGATCCATTATGTTTAAAAAAAACAAACCTGCAGCTATATACATAACCAACCCACTCGGTGCTTTGCTTCCCACCTTGAAAAGATATCTGGTTGTTGCACTATTCTTCACTCATATTGCCAGGGGACAGCAATTTGGGCAGGAAGGCGTACTCAGAATAGCCAAGGATGACATTTTAAAAAATACACGGCATGGTCAGACACTGCCAGACACACACACACACACACACACACACACACACACACACACACACACAAACAGTCCCTATCTATTTAGCCAGTGTGTCTGCAGGCTAAGCGCAGGCTGTCACAGCTGAAATGAATACCTGACAGAGCAAAAGAGCGAGTGTACTGGCTGAGCCGTCAGCTTCCTTTGTGTCTCTGTGTGTGTATGCCTTGCTTAGCGGCGACATAAACATCACCGACGTCGCGTTGCGGTCGTGACAGGATGAATCGACAGAAAAAAATCTAAATAAGATGCTGGTTTTTAGCATAAACTATGCTCATTCCAATCACTTAATCTGGGTAGCATGTGTGGCTGAACAGGGGTGTGGTGTGAACAGGAAAGCCCATGCCTCACAGGATGTGAAACTTGGATCATGGGACAAAAAATGAGGGTCATATTCATCTGCATCGGCCAAACATATGGTTTGCTCAAACCTAATCACACTGTTATCCTTACTTGTTCTCAGAGGCGATAATATAAGGCATCAGGCATCTGCTTTCAAATTGCACAAAATAAATGTCAGTCGTGTTTTTTTTTATTCAAGAACAACCCTGAAGGTGTTCTAGTCCTCCCGGAAACTTTCCATTATTGTAAACTCATCGCATCATGCTTGGGTACATATTTGAAGAACATTTAAAGCAACAACGTTTTTGTTTTTTTTCCCCCTGAACTGAGCCTCCTGGGCCCACTGCACCCTCTACTGTACCAATCAAATGTTTAGAGGTAAGGTCAAATTACACTTCCATCCTGCTGATATATCCCTGTTCCCCATTCACTTCAATTGAAACCAGACCGCACCTTTGTGCAACTTTGACCGTGCAATGCATTCCATTGACGGATTGTGCACATCTGCCAATGGAAACACTGATACACAGTGTTTGTAAATGAAGAAGTCATTTTTATAGCATGTGCCATCCCCCTGTTTAGTACAATACAAGCTCGGAACTCATCGGTCTGACGACGGGTAAGCCTCTGGAGGCTAGGGGCTCTATTTCTGGGGTTCCAGTGTAGCCAGCGGATATCTGGGCCAAGACTTCCTTTTCCATGCGCTGCTCATTGTTCACAGTCCGATTAGCAACTTGAGATGCAAGAGTTGGAGTTGGAGTTGAGAGACGACATGTACGATCGTATCGTTTCACAAGTAGCCAGTTTATAAGCTCATTTTAAACCAATAAAATGCAAAATCATCGTCAGACGATACGCCTGTGGGTTCTGAGATTGCATAGCGGCCAATGCGTTCCGCCTCTCTTGCCCTCCTCATGGACTGTTTACCTGCATTCAACCAAAGCCTGTTCAAACATGATTGGTCAATACTACTCGGACTACAAACTTCTCACTTACTTTTTACAGTTTGTGATCAATATTTATTTATTGCCCACATTGGAACCACGGCATCACAACCTTTTTACAGGGCTGAGTGTGGGTCAATTTTGTTCAAGCGAAATTGATGATGATATGTTAATGCGAGCATACCTTTAGGCTGTAGATGAGCCATGGTTTAGGTTCGGTGGGATTTGTATTCAGCAGAAGAATTACTGTAGCGCTGTCTGCGAGGGACAACTCCAGGCCATACAAACATCTAAAAACAAACACAAGGGCAGACATGTTTCCCCACTTCTTCTGACAAGGCAACTTGCAAAAAAAATTAAATCGCTTCCAAATCGCATACTTTTTCTTTTTACTTTTAGTACATGCTGCAGCTGCCCTTACAAAGTACGTACTGTTGCATGCAGTATGCGTACAATTGGGACATTCTACTTCGTCATAACATTGCGCCTTGAATTTTGACCCTCTTGCTCATATACAGTATCTGCTGCGCAGAGGATTGTGGGTCAGAATAGCCAGAAAAGCATGCTGGCTTGCGACCAGATGAAGTAGGACTTTCTGGTATTTTTGGCATACTGCATTTGACATACTATGTATTGGGACATACTAAATCTTTTTCCTGGCATACTAAATAGTGTGGTATTATGGGTATTGAAACACACAGTGAGTAAGACTGACTGCTCTCTGCCTCACTTACTGTATTTTGTATTTCAGTTTGAAATTGAAACAAATGTCTTCGGGACATTTTTTTTTATGATAAGAAAAAGAAAGTCACCGCTTTCATATCAGCATTCTGGCACATAATGAAAAAAGACAAGACAACACATTGTTGCTACTGACTATTTAATTTTGTGGACAAACGAAGAAAAAAATATATATATGTAGCATTTCAAATGAAACACTTTTTTTTGTTTTGAAAGTAAAAAAACGTTCATAATCACAATGGTAATGAGTATAATTGAAATCATGAATATCTATAAAACATCTTGACTTCTCTCTTCATGCTGGGCATTATCTTCCAATGGGAAATGGAGTCACAACATTGCATCACAATCCACTGGTGGGTTGGGGAGGGTGGGGTGGGGAGGGGGTGCCTCAAGGAGGAAAAGTGAAGCAGGAGTCATTAGCCTGGTTTCCATTAAAAAAGGGCTAGCCAGGCCTTAAGTAAGTCACTCAGTTTCACTCCAAAGAGCATTTCTGTCTCTTTTTTCTCCATGTACTTTATAAGGATGTCTTCTACTGGGATTTCAGTTTAAATTTAATTGTACAGCCATACCAGTGAAATCTTCAGGTAGATCTGGCGCAGGCTAGCCCCACTGGACCTCTCTGTAGAAAAAAATCCTATTAACATCACAGTGAATCAGGAAATCGGGGTGAAACACACTCATAGTGAGAATTTCAACCTATTTCACTTTCATTGTGGCTGATAACACGGCACCGCAAGTGCCAAAACCCCATTTTCTGACTCGGAGGATGTCACTGACTCTTCCTTGTCGTTTCCTCCAAAGGGGAGGGGAGGGTTCGTTCCCCAAAACACCTAAACTGATACCAAAACATATCCAGGTTTACACAGCAGGCAAACAGGTCCAAATGGATCATAATAGTCATACAGATTGACAAAAATCTTTACAAAATATGACCTGACACGGTCAGTTAATGTACAGAGAGAGATAATAAAAAGAAGGATTCTGTCTTTTTTTTTCCTGTACAAATGACAAACATCACAGAACAACAACATCGATATTTTTTTTCCATAGCAGATTTTTCAGACTGAGGGGGAATAGATGTGGTGATCGACAAGGCAAGTCACCTGACAGGATGTGATGTAAAACAGAGTGAGTCAGCCGACAGGAAGTGCGCGGGTTTAACACCGTCAGGATAGGCTACAGCACTCGCTCATACAAAAATGTACAAAACACCGTCCTCTAACTACAAACAGCGCACCTTGGAGGGAAAAAATGTCCCGAATGTTTCGAATGGCTTCAAATATCTGGAAAAACAATCTGTGCTTAAGTTTGCCTCGTGATATTGTTGCCACTGTTGCTATAGCTGTGCCTTGGCAGGTTAAATTGAGCATAGCCCAACTAGATGAGAACCATTAGAAACACGGTGCATTTTGTCCCTCGGGGTGAATTAAACAGATATATCAGCAGTGTTTTTTTGTTAAGCATTCGGAGCCACGTGGCATGCGTCCTCGTCATTGTGTCTGGAAGTGCTGTGGAGACGCAAACGTGACCCGGTGCTGCCCCCTTAGTCATGTGACCTCCGTCATCGATGCTGAGTGGTTCTGAAAAATGGACGTGGGAGGAGGAGGGAGGGAGGGAGGGATGGATGAAGAGGGAATAAGGATTGACGGAGAGAAGAAAGAAAGTAGACAGGAGAGGGAAAAGGTGTGGAAATGAAGAGGTAGAGGAAATCATTGTCAAACAGTATCAGGAGTGCTCTGTGTCTGGGGTTCTCTATGTGTTTCTGTGCATTTGGGAAGGAGGACAAGGGGTGTAGTGCAAAATGTCATGCCTGTATGTTTTTCTGAACATGTGTCATTGCTTTATGTAGAAAGAAAGAAAGCAAGAAAGATAAAGAAAGAAAGAAAAAGAAAGAAAGAACACATTGTCAAGCAAATAATGTGATTGACCCTCATTCTATGAGAATTCTGGGAAATGTAAGAAATTACTAATTGAAGCAGGACATGCAAGTAAATTACAACAAATTACAGGAACAGCAAATTACAGTATAGACTGAATTCTGAAGGGGCATTTTTGTTTTAAGCTTACGGTCTCGAGGGAGCTCTGCCAATTAATTGGGAAAGATAATGTGCATTATAGAGATTACGTTTTTTGGGAATCCAGGTTAAGTGTTTTCAGGTACCTGTGCGCTGAGGGTCTCCAGAGGGCTCTCTACACGGGGGAAAGTCATCAGAGGCAGACCGCGGTAGTCTTCGGTTTTCTGTTTAGCTGCTGCACTGTGGACGCCTTTGAAGTTGTTCACAACACATATACCCTGTAAGGCATGAGGACAGTTCAACATTAATAGCAAGGTAGGTTAACATGGAACTGGAACATCAATGATTCATTTTTAGAACGGGGAAAGTTAGCTTCATGAGACATTTTGACTGGTATTATGACTTTTACCCACAACCAGGCTGGGTCCAAATTAGGTTTTTTACATTATGTTATTTGAGATTGAGTTAATTAATCCATGACGACGTTTTCATACTGGTGCACACACAACATCAAGCCGAGTTTGGGATCCGATTCCTCCCTTCGGACAATGGTCAGCAAAGCTGTTTTTTTTTATTTTTCTAAAGATTATCTTGCCAGATATTCCTGTGGTGTGAGGTATGTTGAGTGTCAGAAAGTGTTTTATGTATGCCATCATCCTAATGAGCTCAGAGAGGAGCCACAGTGCTGTTCAGAGGCAACGAGGAACAGGTGAGCGCAATCTGCACATAATCAGTGCTTTTATAAGTAGGAGGGTAGGAGGAAGAACATTTCTCCGTATACCCTGCTACATCCAGTGTATCTAAAATACACCACTTGACGATTAAAGGTTAAGTACATCTAAATAAAGTCCTTTTTTGGCGGAATTTCCTGGTCCTTAGGCTTCGTCATCTGGTGACCATTAAAGTCTGTACAAAAATGATTGCCAATCCATTGAACAGTTGTTGAGATATATCAAGTTAGACACAAGTGGCCGACAGACGGACATTGCCATCCCTATAGAGCAATGCCGCCCGCTAGCATGGCTGAAACTCATGCTTCGATAAAGACTCCATGCACCAAATAATGTTAATAGTCACACTGCAATGCAGGCTGCCCAAGCATTTTACCGGTCTCTAATCTGGTCCCTCAAGACAAATTTCATACCATTGTTAAACGAGAACGTCACTTAATGTCCATATTAAAATGACATTACTTGTATCTTAAATCAGATCGCCTGCCAACCCTCGTGTCACTGTGACATTAGGCTCCAATTAAAAGGAATTAAGAGCACTCCTGAGTTTTTGGAGAGATGTGACCATATTTTTAGCTTCAGAATATAAAGTTTATATGGGTTTTAAAGCTTAATGAAACATTGTACGAGTCTACAAAATGCAGCCATCGTTTAATGCAGTCAAAGGAGATGCTCCGGGGTGTTCATCTTTGTGGCATGGCACTACGCCCAGCAGGCACACTGAAGTGACGCCTTGTTTCTTCATTTATATGTCTGTTAAAATTATTATCATCTACAGTTACTTGTAAAGTCCTTTTTTTCGTCAGGCTTCTTTTAACAGTGGCGATACCACCAAGGTTGCCATATTTCTGTTCTCCTCCATGGACTGGTTAATCAAAGAAGGCAGCCCCAGGGTGAATCTGCCCCCAGGCCAACCATGCCCTCAGGCAGTGGCAAAGGAGAAAATGAAGCTGAAGCGGGGCGATTCTCTCTGCTGGAGGATGCTCAAGGTTTTCTTGTTTGTGGCAGTTCATGGACAGTGCTTCTCTAGTGCTCCCAGACCAAGCAAATGAATCACAGCTGCTGGGCAAGAATCTAAGGACGACAACTCCAGCATCAGTTTCATAAAAAACATGTGAATTCTTTAAAAGAAATGTTTGTCAGAGAGAATCTAAAGTTGATTTCGGATGAGTCATGGGCAAGTCAAAAGTGCACTCCTTTGTACTCGACTCTAGACTGACACTCATTACCTGTTGTTTTGACATGACTGTTCTTATCTACCCCTTGGATGAAACCTACTGTTTCTTTTAAGCTACAACCATCCTGCTTGTTACAAATACATTGGTGTACACTTTCTTTCATGTTTTCTGTTTGTTCAACCGAAGCGCAGGAGACCGAGGAAGACTGCTTTCTTTCCATTTTTTGCGTCTTGTCATCCGTGCTAAGACAGGCTCGGCCAAGTTGTCACAGAACAGAAAAATCAGATCTGAGCTTTTGAAAAATATGTTGCATTATCCTCTTGCAACCTGGTCTCACGGGAAGGCGAATAGCACGATATTACATGGACATTCCACGTATCATAAGGATGCAGTTTAGGCTTTTCGTGTGTCAATTAGTCTCACTTAAGTTTAGGCAATAAAACCACTTAGTTGGGCGTCATGGTTGGGCCTAAAATAAGTATGTAAACTAAGTAAGATATGTAAAGAAAGACCATAACATAAATATGGAAAAAATGTCACAAATGTCACTAAAAAACGTAACTTACAAAACAAAACACCAGTCTCAAACACCGGTATCCTGGTTGAAAGTCGTGAGTTTGTTGGACCCATACTCCTAAGTGGTCTTTCTCACTTTTTATTCTACGTCACTAGCTCTGATCATGGCATATTTACACAGAGCATTTTCATTGCAGTCAGTACAGAATGCATGGCCTACAAATGGCATGCCAAACACAAGAAAGGCGTTCACATTACACACCTAATGCCTTGCACATTACCGTGGCATTCATACACCTTTTTGTGCAAACGAACTGCCATCTTTCCGCAGGATCTAATTTTTATACCAAGAAAACTGGGTCTAGAATGAACTGACTCATGAATAAAGTTTTTAGTTTTCAGATCTGCATGGACTCTTATCCTATGTTGTAACATAAAATAGGTGTCAGACATTCCTGCTATATGTGGCAACTCTACATACCTTAAAAACCTTGAATTTGAGGTTTAGTTTGTAAGCCATTCTAAATGTCAAAGGCCTTTGCTTCTGTCAGACCTGGCAGGCAGTCTGAATGTGCCTCTACTTTGTCTTGGATCAAGTGGACACCTCTGTCTCCAACATCATCCTGGAGCTCAACCACCAAGTGCTTAACACTGATCCCTCAATCTGCTGGCAGAGGACAAACCTCTTGTAACACCAAAGGCAGTAGCTGTTTGATGAGTCCATTCGGATCTCCTCGCTGTCAGCACTGATCGCACGGGGATTTGAGCTATACCCTCTTTCTACTCTCTTTGTACTAATTAATTTACCTTCCCTTAGCAGTCCATCATATCGCCTCGGGTTTCAGATGACAAGACCTTGATAGGCTTCATCAGGACCATTAGGTCAGTGTGTATGGGAGAGGCAACCCTCCTCAGTTTGCCGATACTAAGGTGGAAATGAGCGGGTTAGAAACTGCTGAAGTGACGATTGACTTCCTTGCGTCCGTCTTTCCCCGGAGATCACTGACTCAATGTCTGTCAATTTTTATAGATCAATCATTGAAAGCTAATATCCTTCATTAAAGAGCGGAGTGCTGTGGCTCCTCCTCCTCAAGGTCCAAGGACAAGCTAAGACAAGAAAAGGCACGATTGCCACTAGATCACCCACTCTGTAACCATCTATTCAGATCAAATCCACCAACATCTGAACTCCTAATGCTCACTTTTGGAAAACCCATTTGTACCCCTCATCACCATTCTGTAGAGTTGTCTGTAAATCCCACTGCTGTCACTGTTAACTGCCCTATATGTTCTTAACATCCAACAGGGTTTTAACCATTCATTTTGCACTATTATAGGACTATATCTGCACAGACATGTAAAACTCAGGCGTGCAATAAGTAAGATACAGAGATGTTCAGGCAGGTTTTTCCGTATCTATGCAAATCATTGTCTTCAGCATCTACTGTAGATGGAGAAAAGGTACAACTCTACTCTATGTCACATAGCAAAACAAAAGTATGCTGTGTGATATTGATGATGAGGATGTTGTTGATGTTGATTAGGATATTCATGATGACCTTGATGACGCTGCTGATATTGTTAATGATGATGATGACAAAAAAAAAAAAAAAAATTGGCTTCTATTCACCCTGTGCGTTGCCTCTGTGTACTGCCTGTCGGCACCTGTGTCCGATCGAACTTGAAGCTGTTGTTGGCACTTACTCACGTCGTTCCCTCCTAACTAGATCCTTGCTTGTGTTGTACGAATTCCCAGATGTACGTCGTTTTGGACAAAAGCGTCTAAATGAAATTGTAGAATTGTAGAATATGCTCATATAATTTACATTTTTAGGCAAGGCTCAATAGATGATAATAATGGTCTCTCAGTCGCTCGGCCCACCATTTTGTTCCACACTGAAATATCTCAACAAGTAGCCTATTGGTTGGATTGAAATTTGGTACAGACATACATGGTCTCCAGAGGACCCTATTTAAACGATCTATACCGTATGGCGCAAACGCATTTAGGCCATGTCCAACTCCACTTCTGCTAGTTAAATGACGCATAATCTGAGCACAAAGTAAGACACAAGAGGCGAAAGGGTTGTATTTAATTAATCATAGGCGTGTTTTGGGCATAACGAGAATTAAACCAATCAGTGTCATCTCACATTCCCTTTAAAGGCCAGGTGTGCCTGCACCTGATGCATTGCTATTTTAAATAGAGGTGAGGTTTTCTGTAGTGAAAATGTTGTTTTTGAAAGGCTAAATGCCAACAAATATGGATTGAAGCAGAATATTTCATTAGATAAAACATGTGTTTTGGAAATGATTACATTTTAAAATGCTCTGGAGTTACTGGAAATGTTTGGCTCACACAAATCTGAAACAATCCTACGCAGCCACCACTGGAATCAAATTCTACAAATAGTATAATACTAATAATATTATGTAGCCCAATCTTTCTCTGCAACTGAGCATAAATACCGGGTAGTTATGCCGGTATTGCAGAATGAATAGACCTGAAAAATCTGTTTACTGATTTAGGAGGGCACTCTGTTTACTGTCGCTCTCCATTGAAGGGGGAATTAATGTTGTCATGGCATATTGTGAAGAGAGGGAAGGGACCGGTATGTGTTCGTTGGCTGGTGGACCCTCTGCCTCCGCCATCTCCCAATCCTCTGTCCCATCAACAACTCTATTTGACTGCAATATGTGCAAATGCAACAATAACCTATTTAACTGAGGAGGAAAGTGCTGCGTGTCCATGTGTGTAACAAACAGAGTGTACAACAACAAATGTGTACAGACATTCATGGTTCCCAGACAATGTATCCTAATGACTTTTGGTGAGTTTTCCTATGAGGCTGAGGCTGCATGCAATTCATGTCCCCCTCACACTGAACGATAATAACATTGGTGATCCCTTAACTTTTATCATCAGGTCAGCATTTTATTTGTCCAATATTTAGGTGTATGACAAAAAAAAAAACTGCAAAACAAATGACATTGCCATCAGCAGAACATCTGAGGATTTTTCTGTGTATAAATCCTCAATCTTCCCTCCATGTATCCTCCTCCCTCCCCTCTCTTTCACAATCCTTCCTGCTTTGTAGGCTCGGGGCCCGGCTGCAATTAACATGTAGTTAAGCCTCTGAGACTGTTAAATTCATCTTTTTTTTTGGATTTGTGGGGGGGTTTCCCTTCACCTTCCTTTCACCTCAACCAGTTTTCCGCCCCAACCCCCAAAACAACTTGAGGGTTTCAGCTGTAATCACTACCCTACATTTAAACACTCAGCATAAAATCCCATGCTGACAGAGTAATTTTAATTTTCAGCGGAAGCCACTATTGCTCACTATTTCAAACTCCCTTCAACTTTCTGCTCCCTTTTGGTCCGTCTGCCTTTCACTGCCCTTCCTCACTGAGCTCTTTCAAAACCAGAGCGACTGCTGTAGTATCTCAGCAGAAATCCAGGTGCCGCCTCGGTATTTTCTCTCCTTTCTTCTCTTCTCCCCTTTCCCCCAATCAACCAATGCATCCTTTCCCTTTTCCCTCTCTCTTCACCTGCATCTGAACCTCCTTCAAGCTCAGTATAAACCATGCTTCATCCCCTCCCTCTATCACCTCTTCACGAACTGCTCTTTTTAAGCTTCTTTACCAAATGAGTCTTTAGAAACTCTCTATGTGGCCTCTACAAACACATATTAATGTCACTAAAGATCAATATAAATGAATACTAAAAAAAAAAACATTCTGTGTATAAGATTTTTAAGATATAAATTTGCATTTAAGACATTGAAAATGGCACCAAAACCATGTTGCAGGCTTTGGTAAGGGCTGCAGCCTGAATAATCATTTAATTACTGGTTTGGGTCAGTTCCAAAATGAAGCTGGAAATTATTATTATAATTTGAAAACAAGTCATGACCAGAATCCAACCTCATAATAATCATCTTCTCTTCTCCTCTAATCCCCACTACTCCCACGCTTCCCCAAACATTTCACTCTTCCGTCGTCCTCACCAGAAACAGAGCAACGGCTGATCCCAGTATAAATCCGGCCACTACGTCCGAACAGTGGTTCCGGTACTCCGAGACTCGGTTGAGGCCGGTGAGGAAGGCCGAACAGAGCGTGCCCAGACAGAGCACAGGCTTGGCCAGGCGGCTGGATTTGGTCTTGATGGTGCTGGTGATGTACATCTGGAAAGGAGGACAGAAGGCAGATTAAATCAGACAAAATATTATGCTCTTTACTGTGTCTTTACCTCGCTTTAGGCACACAAGAACAGAGGCAATCTCAAGCAGAGCAACTGCAGTTGTTCCCACAGAAATGGAGTCAAATATTTTACCATTTCATGAGAGCACGAAGCCTCCACTGCACAGCAAAACGCTTCAAGAAAGATGTCAAAAACTTACATCATATGAGCGAAACACCTCTCCAAAACAGAGTTTTTTTTTCACAGAATAAAAGATTAACCTAATAGGGGAACCACTACATATGTTCTCACTTCTTGAACTTTTACCCCCGAATCCTCTTTTTCATCAATAACCTGTCCTTGTATTCCTCTTGCTCCCGCTGATAAAATCTGCACCTCTGCTCTCTCCTTCACTTTTCAGCAGCTGAGCCCCTCCGTCACTCCGATGTCTAACAGCAGCCCTGCAAAAAAGCCATTCTTCACGTCTTGCTCCAGCCAATTTTCTAAAAATGCCTGAACCCACCCCCTACGCTTGTGTGAAACATTCCTCCGCACACTTTCAAGAAATATGAAGTCCCTTCTCGCCAATTCCTCCATCAAAGATGGATGTGCTATGTAGCACAATTTTTACAGCAAATATTCCTTCTTATTCAGAGCCTTTTTAAATTACAAATCTAGTGTAGAACTTTAATCAATCCAGGCTAAAAACATCTATTCATCTCTGATTGTTTCGGTGTTTTTTTTTTACGACTCCAAAATGTGTTTCCACCAAGATGTAAAATAATTACATTCAGTCCCAAATGAGTAACTCTAGAGCCACAAGTGCACTTGACATTGATTTTTAATTAACTGTGCTCACGTTGTGTTGAAAATTTGGTGGAGAATTGTATTTATTTATTTATTTATTTATTTATTTATTTATTTATTTATTTATTTATTTATTTATTTATTTTTTATTTATTTTTTTTCCCACACTGAACAGAGCAACAAATGCAAACGGAAAGCCAAAAAATATTACTTGTGCTCAGGAAAACATTTGTTTATATATTCCAATATATATTTATAATATGCATGCACACTGTTATAGCCTTAATAGCCTTAACTTTATTTACCAATTACATATAGGCTACTTAGATTTGCAACAACTCAACAATTTAGACTGTAGACTGCATAATTAAAGTTGTATCTTTTGATTCAGCAGTTTTAATAGCTGTTAATTCTCTACAGTTTAACTGATGAGTGCCTCGAGGTTACAGACCACATTATTCTTCAAAAAAAGCAACTTTTCTCACCTAAAACCTAATGACAGTCACACATGCATGGTCTTCTATGTCTTCTATCTATATGTGCCAAAGCAATATACAAGCAAATGTAAGAAAACATTTGAGTTCTTCTAGTCTAAAAGGGGAAGGAATAAGGCAGAAGTAGGGCTGTCAAAGTTAACATGATGATAACCTGTTAACGCAAATGAGTTTTATTGCCACTCATTTCTGTAATGCATTAACGCAACTTGCAATTTTTAGGTTGTAGCGGGTATCATTTTTAAATCTAGTTAAGATACTGGCAAGGAGGTTAAATAACGCTCCAAACTTATGCTAAATTTTGAAAAGGAAAAACTGTCATGGCCATGTTCAAAGGAGTCCCTTGACCTCTGACCTCCAGATATGTGAATGAAAATGGGTTCTATGGGTACCCACGAGTCTCCCCTTTACAGACATGCCCACTTTATGATAATCACATGCAGTTTTGGGCAAGTCATAGTCAAGTCAGCACACTGACACACTGACAGCTGTTGATGCCTGTTGGGCTGCAGTTTGCCATGTTATGATTTGAGCATATTTTTTTTTATGCTAAATGCAGTACCTGTGAGGGTTTCTGGACAATATTTGTGTCATGTCTCGTCCTGCTCCTTAGGTTAAGTGTAAAGATTGTTTCATCGCAGCTGCCTTGCTTTCGAGTCATGCATTGGAGTCCTGCCTTTCTTTTCTCTGAGGGTTTACCAGTCGTAATAATTTGTCATTGTTTCGTGTTGTTAATTGATTTCCAAGAATATTATATTCATACATTTGCATAAGGAAAGAATATTTGCCAACTCTCATGTGTTAAATACTTGACAAATCTCCCTTTAATTAAGGTACATTTTGAACAGATACAAATCTGCAATTAATTTGCGATAAATCACGATTAATTCTGGAAAATCATGCGATTAATCACAATTAAATATTTTAATTAGCCCTTGTGAGAAGAGTTTAAAGAGAAAGAATGTTTGTTGAAAAAAAAGAGCATGTAATACCATGCCATATGGTACGAAATACTGCATACAAAACTGCATTATAGTGGCTAGTAGTCATGCACATTCTTCTCACCGTCAGGTAAACAGCGGAGTAAACACTCAGCGAAGCATCCTTGGACGGGAACGATCGGCGAGCGTTTTCCACGACGACGGGGCTCCCGGTGCAGATGTTGCCGTTGATGATGAACTGGTGATTGAAACGGCACTCGGTGCCGGTGTAGTTGGGCTTGCAGACAGACAGGAAGTAGGGCGACAGACCTCCCGTCACCACCTGGCCCGCGTTGACAAAGATGTCTGTGGCGAACAGGCCGAATGCGAACACACCTGCGGCACGCAGACACACGGATACACACAATGAGAATTATAGCACATATAAAACCCCCCACGGCAAAGAAACACCTTAAAAGCTTCACACTCATTTCCGCCTTACATCGTGGTGCAATCACCTTGTATCCGGGGTTAAATTGGTCTGTGGCTATCTGGCTCCCAGCGCTGGCACATAAGCTCCCAACTGTCATTATAAGCAGAGCTAAACCCCAGAATGTTAACATTATTCCCAGAAAAAAAAATGGACTATGAAACTTTGAATGCAAATTCAATTGATTTTGTAATGTCCCATGTTACATAGATGTCAGTAGTTAATATGGAAAGGAAAGAAGAGTGGACAACAGGCAGGGAATGAAACATAAACAGGAAAAAAAGCAGCGTCTAATATGAATGATTGCACTGACACTTTCAGCCCACCAACCCTGACCAATGTCTGCGTCTGCATTCCTTTTGCTGTGAAATATGACTGCTGATTATCTGGCCTGCTTAGCCATGAAATTACTCTGCTTTGTATTCTCATCCAGGGGGGCTGCGGAGGGCTGAGAGGGGTGGGGGGGTGCTAGGGTTTGGTTGCCAGTGAGGGGTACAGGGACACGATTGTGTGAAGGGCATCTTTGAGGGAAATAGAGAGGGGGAATTAGGGTGACAGGAGAGGAGACGAGAAGGGAGCAAAAGAGCGGGAAACTAAAAGCCTCAGTGGTTTCTACAAATACGAGGGGATTGTTCGGGAGCAGACGGAAATATAAATCATGCGAGTTGCCTAATGAATCACTGATGAGTGTTTTATAAATTGAAGGGATATTATTTAAAAGTGAACAATACGGTTCTGATTAAGCCAGTTAAAGTCCAGCAGACGACCTCATTTAACTGGAACAGATAGCAAAAGTCTGTCAGTTTTCCCCAGTGCTACTGGAGCTTTGAGGAAACGTAGCTGTACAAAAATGTAAATTCAAAAGGTTGTAGTTGGAGCTCTTTTAGAGGAGTGAAACAGGTGTGTGGGCTTATAAACCTCCCCTGTAATTATTTTTGTAAAGCAGCCTGATTGTAAGAAAGACGTAGGCTGTATTCAAAACCGCATACTACACTAGCAATACTGATTTGGCCAAAATGTAGCATAGAATATGCAGTATGCAAACAAAAGCTAAATGTACATCATGCCAAAAATACCCGGATGTCATTACTAGTTTGGAAAAAATCTCCAGTATGCATCAGAGCAGTCTACCTCACTTACTGTATCCCACAATGCAAAGCACTGGAATGGTGCAGGCTATGGTCAAAACAACAGTGCGCCAAAAACAGCATGTTTTTTCTTACATTTTTCGTTGCTATTTCATCACTAACTTCACTTCTGAAATTTTTTAGAGCGAGAAATCAATTGTGTTGACTTTGAATATTGGCAGTTTTTACAGAAATTTATGGCAAATTCAAAATTTGCTTTAACGTTTTAACGCTCCATTCTAAAAGTAAAGGGAACCTGTGGTTATCTTCCTTTTTTGGAGTTGAAAAGCTTCACAAGCGCTCGATCGCCAGCCGGACCGTCAAGCTCACAGACCGTCTATACAAAGCAGCAGGCAGTGGTGATGGAAGAGGCGAGGGAGAGAGCTGCCTCCTACAGGGCAGAGAGATAATTGTTGAGACAGCATGACCGTTTTTTAACATTAGTTTTAAACTGACTAGAACTAATATACTCTAATATTTATAGGGATCGTTCCACTGTGTTGTTGCCCCTCGATGATCCTGTTTGTTTTACTTCACCGTGAGCTGTTAGAATAAAAAATCTTTAAGGAGTGGTGGAGCTAAACTGTGCAGCATCCTATAAAGTAAACATTATTGATCATAAACAAAAAAGTAATTTAAGATGTCCAGTGCTTTAAGAGCTTGTTTAAAGGCTAAAGCCTGGCCTAGTATACTGCAACATATATTGATTTAATACTACATACTACTGAGAAACGCAGTAGGCAGGCTGTACTGTTTGTAGTGGTTTCGAATACAGCCAATAATTTATATGTTCCCTATGATCCAACATGTTTGATAAAGATGTTCAAATTCAATTTTGTTCCAGTGGCTAATGCAGTTTTAGAGAAGCTGCAGTGAATGCATCACAGCTGGACTCGATCCCAATTGGCTCCCTTTACGGAAGACTTGCCAGTTTGCTGTATTTAAACTGAAAAGCCACGACCAGCAAGTTTACCGACCTAAGGAGAAGAAGTTTAAATCAGAGCAGATGACATAACCGGTTCTAATTAAGCCACACGTGTTCTCCCCTCGTCAGCGCGGGTTTTCTCCGGGTGCTCCGGTTTCCTCCCACAGTCCAAAGACATGCAGGTTAGGTTTATTGGACTCTAAATTGCCAGCAAGTGTGAATGTAATGCGTGTGTCCTGTTGTCAGCCCTGTGATTGACTGTCAAGGGCGTACCCCGCCTCACGCCCGTTGTCAGCTGGGATCGGCTCCAGCGACCCGTGACCCTTAAAGGACGAGCAGTCACAGATAATGGATGGATGTATGGATATCAAAGTGTAAACTCGAGAGGAATACAGAGCAGTCCAGTATTCTTTCCTTGATACGTATGCTTATTTAGCATTTGTTTTCCCCTATAACATATAACATGTAATGTAATTTTGTTCACACTTGATCAAGGCTGAGGTGGTTGCAACCGTTGGCCAACCGTACACAATGCCTATATGTTGCCAACTGCAGCCCTTGCATCATTTAAGCCAAGTCCATTGTCTACTGAACACACACACTGGCATCTTCGTCATCTTAACACGCATCATCACTTCAGGCTACAACACCTGCCCTACTCCCCAGCATCAATATATACTCTATCTAGTGTTTGCATGGTATGTCAGGTTTGTGCTACAGGCATGTGTGTTGTACTTTTTTTCTCAAGTAACGAACACGGAGGATCGAAATCTGACGATCTAAAAGCTGTAGTATTTGTGGACAACCTCAGGTTTACATGTTAGGGTAGAGGAAAGCTGCTGCCAACTGTGTTAACCTCATCTTCTAAACTCTCATCCTTCACTGTGCATCGACCTGCCTCTGACACCAATGAAAAATGGTTGATCCCGTCAAGTTATTCGCAGGTCGGTGATTGCTCGATGACCCTATCTGTTGGCATGTCGCTTGGCCGTTCTACTCTCTTTCGTCCTCTGTAGGATAAATTAGTCCTTTTTTTACATGATACCAGAGGTGTTTAGATTATGAGCAAATTAATCTTGAACACCAAAAATCGTCAAGCTCTGATTCATCAGGGTTACTGTTCAAAGCTGTTGGTAGCTCTCTGCATTGGAGCTCCCCTCGCAGGTGACTGACAGCACCCACATTCAGCTGTCAGCTTAGCCATGATATACAGCATGTAGCTTACTGGTTAAAGCTTACTGAAAGACTGTGAAAGCCACAGAAATCAATCCTACTGTTGCAGATGCATTGTTTACTGATCCATTAACCTCATGAAACTGGGCTTATATAGTTTTGTACTAAATGAAATAGCAGAAGACTGACTGAATCCAAGACTGAGCTGAAGACAATCAAAAGCAGCACCTTGCAGCGCGACTGCAATATGAATGATGATGTGAACTGAAGTGCATACAGATATGCATTTGAATAATGATGTGATCAGTTAACTTCAAACTAAACTGCACAGTCAGTGAGTGTGAATCTTCAGCCGGTTAGACTATTATCAGGTCATTAAATGTGCATTATCAGTGGTTAAAAGCCTTATAGTTGTTGGTCAGAAGGGACTTGCTACACCCACTAGTAGGTTTCATCATCGATTCACATGGGCGATGGCCAAATGAAGGAAAAACAGAAGACGACAGTCTTTTTATCTAAACTTAACCAAGTGGTTTTGTTGCCTAAACCTAAGGAAGTAGATTTGTTTGTGTTCAAAGCGTAGGGTTTCATTTAGTTTTACAATGTGTTAGAACGTGTTGCTTTTAAGTTTCACTTTCACTTTAAATCGTAGTAGGCCCCTACTTACCCACATCTATGAGGCTTATAGAGCTTGATAACGCACATTTAATGAGCTGATAACAGTTGAATCGGGTGCAATCTTCGTACTGAACTCGGTGAAATTATCCAAATCAGCAAAAGGATCCTCCAGACTCCTGTTTAAACCAATTTTACCAGCATATACAAACTTCATTCAGTTATTGTTATTTTTTACCCTGTATGATGAGTGTATCCCATGAGATACATATTGTAAAATGTAAACAAAAGTGCTACAATGAAATTGAAAATAAAAGTCCTGATTTTGCACCCATGTGTACATGTGAAAGGACCTGCACACATACACCGATCAGCCATAACATTAAGACCACTGACAGGTGAAGTGAATAACATTGATTATCTTGTTACAATGGCACCTGGCAGTGGGTAGGATATATCAGACAGCAAGTGAACATTTTGTCCTTGAAGTTGATGTGTTGGAAGCAGAAAAAATGGGCAAGCGTAAGGATGTGAGCGACTTTGACAAGGGCCAAATTGTGATGGCTAGACGACTGGGTCAGAGCATCTCCAAAAGTGCAGCTCTTGTGGGATGTTCCCGGTCTGCAGTGGTCAGGACCTATCAAAAGTGGTCCAAGGAAAGAAAAACCGGTGAACCGGCAACAGGGTCAGACCCGAGGCTCATTGATGCACGTGGGGAGCGAAGGATGGCCCTAGTTGTCCGATCCAATAGAAGAGTTACTGTAGCTCAAATTGCTGAAAAAGTTAATGCTGGCTCAGACAGAAAGGTGTCAGAACACACAGTGCATCGCAGTTTGTTGCGTATGGGGCTGCGTAGCCGCTGACCGGTCAGGGTGCCCATGCTGTCCTCATGTTATGGCAAATCGGTGTATTTTTAATGTGTGTGTGAGCGTGATGTAGTGTGTTTCTGAGTTGTCAGCTACTGCTTGGTACCATCCACATGAAGGAGCTTAGGGGAGTTTGGACTATTTGGCGTGAAAACTGTCTTACCTATGAAGCGTATGATGCGTCGGATAAGGGGGTTGAGGTAACAACAGTCTCCTGTCACGATGGTTTTCTCCTGGGCTAGGAGAGCTTCCCTCGTCGATTTCATCACGTACATGGACACCTCTCCGATGAAAATCTACACACAAATACACAGAAAGTGCCAGAAACAGGAAGAGATTCAGAAAGAACGAAACAAAGACAAGGAAGAAAAGAAAAAATTAAGTTAGGCATCCCATTAAAGGGCAAAGGGGGACATTTCGCCCCTGTCTAGCCTGTGTACATAAACCACTGTGTCTTAATGCAGCCTTTCTTCAAGTCCATTATTGTGTGGACATTACATCAGGTCTAATGGAAAAACTGCTGCTGGACACACAAAATGAAACTCATTGCCGGCTGTCTTGGGTGATGCAGGCTGCTCCAAAAATAATGTGTGTGTTTATGAGCGGGAGTGTGTGCATACAGTAAGTGCGTATGTGTGTGCACACATGTGGTTTTGGTCTTCGGTTTGTGTGTGTGTGTCGTGTTTGCGTTGATAAAAGAGTTTGTTTTGAGCCCCAGGACAGGTAACAAAAACTCCTGTTTTCCTCCATCCCTCGTGAATGCTTCAACGTGTTCCTGTGAATGCACCTCCAATCTATATCTTTCTTTTGTTGCTACGAGCGGCGAGTGGCTGATTTTGTGATGTTGGGAAATTCGAAAAAACAAAGAAGAAAAGACGGACTGACAGCAGTCACATAAAAAAAATTAAAAATCGTCAGCATGAAGAAGGCTGAATTAATATTTTCAAAAACGTCTTTTTTCCACTGACATAAAGCATGTAAATACCAAATAAAACTCTCAGAAATGCATCATGACAGAAGAAACCGTCTTCTGATGTACATTGACCCAGAAAACATCTGTCTTCAAGGGCAACATAACCCAAAAAAAATGCCTTTATCTTCAAACAGACTGTGACTGTAAAAGGCAGGCAACTTGTATCATGTAGTTTTGTTACAGCTGAGCAGTGGTTGTGACAAATGCATTTTTGCAGAGGCCAAAAAAAACAGTGTAACAGTTAACTAATATAATTCCCCTACAGGCTATAAATCTGGGGTTGTTTTAAAGACGAAATTCATGATCCAAATCTTAAACTCTTAAGGCATCGTGTATATTGCATAATCAAAACAGCTAGTTATGTTGTTTGACTTTTGTTTGAAGCGTGCATAAGCAAACAGACCTACAGTATGCTATGCTATAATCTGAACTATAGGTCAGTTTTGCCATGAAGGGAGCTAAGACGTACCTTTATCTGTCAGACAGCTATTTGCAAACTTTAAAAAAAAACTTTATCAAAATCAGTTCATTTCCATTCAGGTCCTTGAAATGCTGAGAACAAGTGATTTCCGGAAACCTTTCCTAAATGACGACTTTAACATTTCCAAGCAACTAGTAATTGCCTTGAAGTATTTGTCTCACTAGAGTCTGCCTCAGCGCTGAAAAGGTTAGTTACCACTGACTGATCGTCTTATTTCAACTCATGTAATCCCCGCTCTCCTTTATACAAATGCTGTGAAAACTGAACTGACTGAAAACAAGTATCTCCAAATGTAATGTCAGAAAACTGAGGAACAACTTCAACTGAAACTGTGTGGTGTCTGAGCAAAAAATGAAAAGGTTGAAAAGAATCTAATTCTTTGAAGTAATTTACATGAAATGAAAAGAACAGACTTCTGGTTCATCTGCTATCTACATTAATAACACGGACTCATCCAAGAGTGTACCAAATTTATGGGAGCTCAGGTCCGCAATACCCTTGAAAGTCCATACAATTCAGTACCTGTGACATTACAGTGACTGTCCACAGTATTTAGGAGTACCTTTTTTGTATGTATGTGTTTCACCCTGTTCACATTTTTATTTGCTCACTTATTAAATGTGACAACTGTCCTCTGTGGAAAACCATAAATGATTCATGGCGCAGTTTGTTCCATCATACCGACTGCCAAAAGTAGAGATTTATTGAACAATAATCAAGCATGTAGCCTGAGGCAGCAGAAAACTTGTCTTGATTGTTATACTTTACAATCTGTTAATTATGTGTGATAATCCTTTCAGATTTTAGGAAAAACAAATCAATTTGACTAGGGTTTATTTGGAAATATGTAATACAATATAAATATAGTTGGTGGCTAAAACATCCCTCAAAAGTACCAAAACAGTTGGTCAAATAATATCTCCTTAATGATGCACTAATCAATATTTGTATATAACTAATGGATCAAATATAATGTGAAAGGTGTAGTGATGAATCCAACAGAGAATTGTAAAACAATTATGCAGTCACTCTTGCTCTAAGGAGTGTTTAGGGTCTTTCAGCGCATTGTTTTGTCTGGCCCGCAACGTAAAGGGCCAGTGTGTAGCATTTAGGGAGATTTATTATCAGAAATGGAATATAACATTTGGAACTATGTTTTCATTAGTGTATAATCGCCTAATACTAGGAATCGTTGTGTTTTCATTAGCTTAGAATGAGCTACATAGGGAGCGGGTCCTCTTCACGGAGTCCACCATGTTGCTCCGTCATGTTTCTACAGTAGCATAGAATGGACAAACCAAACACTGGCCTTTAGTGTTTATACGTTACCTGAGGGCCACCGTAGTTCCGTAGAGTCAAAGTTGCCACGGTTTTGGAAAGGGAGGAGTGAGCGGGGGGTTACTCGGTTGCAATCTGCAACCACACCAGTAGATGCCGCCAAATCCTACACACTGTCCCTTTATCTGTTTGGTTCACTCTCACTGCTCTCCGGGCAGCTATTTTCAGCAAAAAAGCTCTGACACTGTACGTTTCCAACCTCCCACAAAACTGCTGACAGACAAAGTTAGCGATTAGCCGGTGAACATAGTGGAACATTTAGCAGCTAAAGAGCCAGATATTTCCCTCAGGCATCATTGGAGATCAAAACGAAGCTAAAATGAGAGTGAATATTGAACTTACACTCACTGGGTGGCCAGAAACACGACTCCAAATGAATGCTAATGTTGCTCCATGTCTGCTTGGTAGTGTAAATAGGACACTCTTTGCTCACATTCACATTCACTTTATAAGGTGATAATATGTAAAGTCGGTGTGTTTACAGCTTGTTATGCTTCCCCGAAGTGGAGAAAAAAAAATCAATTAATGCTCCTTTAATGTCTTCTTAATGAGCCTATTATTTTCAGTATCACCACCAAGACACACATAAAAGTTAGTGGAATTAGCCATTAAGGCCTTAAATAGGTATGGAAAAAAATACATTGGAGTTGTTCAAATTCAACATCGTCCTTCTCTGATATCTCTACACCTTTAGAGAGAGTTTATCTTGAACAACTTCTACAGTCAGTCATGGTGGTTACGCTCGGTACCTTACATTAGTCAGCCACCTGTCTCCTTTGGATCCGCACTCGATAGAAAAGAACAACATCATGTTTTCATTATGTTGCGGGTGAATGATGGACTTTCTGATGCCTGTCCATGGATGAACGGGTTTATAGTCGGTTGCATCAAAACGACCCATCTAACCTCTACAGCCTCCCATTGGTCCGTCCATGTGGAACATTCTGAATAAATTACTTCCCCCCTTGCTAATTGGCCAACATCCCAGAGCCCTGTCATCATTAATTCTGATTGGCTGCTTCTCTGGTTTATGGCGCATGTGGCGACGGAGCGATATACAGTGTGACGCCCAACTTTAGCACCTGACACAGCACTCTCAAAGGGCACAATTAAAAAGTTTGGGATGGCATACAGATGGATAAAGAGACTAAGACCACATACTATAAGCCAATGAGAGAGAGAGAGGAAAGAGATGGAAATATGGGAAATGACCAGCAGTGTTAAACAAAAGTTGAACAGCTGAGACAGCATTGAGGAGCTGTGTGTGTGATCAGGGCCGAGCAGGATAAAGGAAGAAAAGATTCATCTTATTAAGATTTATTTGTGTTTTACGTAAAACTAAACACAAAAAAAAATTAAATTGTGTAACGATTAGAGACAAAAGACCATTGCAACGTTTTACCAAGACGTACGACACTGAAGTTGGTTATACTTTCGAGTCAGTCTAAAATTATATTTTCTTTTTTTTTTGTTCTTTTCTTTTCTTTCTTTGTGAAGTAATCAGTGCAGAAGAGTCTGTCAGAACTGCACACAGATGCACTCTAACCAAATCAGCTGTGAATAATACTGTCTGTCACATTTCCTAGCCAATCAGAGCACTCTTCTGGATTTCAAACCAATTTATTATACTCTAGTGCGTGCGTGCGTGTGTGTATATATTCTTGTATATCTATCTTTGTGGGGACCAATGTTTTAGACCATCAAAGTGAGAACATTTTGGGTGGTCCTCACTTCTTCAAAGGCCTGTTTGAGGGTTCAAACTTGGTATTAAAATTAGGTTTCGTTTAGGGTTAGGGTAAGGGTTGGGGTTAGGCAATTGTGATGGTTAAGGGCTAGTGTGTGTGTGTGTGTGTGTGTGTGTGTGTGTGTGTGTGCGTGAGTGTGTGTGTGTGTGTAACACTGTGGACTGCTGATGCATCTGCACACCAATTAGCTACAGGGAGGAAATGCAATAGAGGATGTGTTTTACTTCTTCCATAAAAAGTGACAGTAATTCAAGTTCTACTTCAGACTAACATACCGGTAACCAAACTCAATATTTAGAGCCTGAGAGCAAAGAACAAAGTGTCCCAGATAATAAACACAAAAGCTGGGAGACACAAAGAGGCAGCAGAACAGTAATATCTCATTACAAATAAATGGGTGGCGTGTGTCCAAGAACCAGACATCTTTTACGATCACATCCCAGATGAAGTGACTCTTGAAATCGTAATAGAAAAGAAAGTCTGTTTGGAACCTGGGGTATAAAAATGGGACACATACAGTACAGTGCACTTCTAAAAGCCTTTTCATGGCACTCTACAGTTCTTAACTAAATCTTAGATTTGCAGTGGAGCATTCAACAGAACATAACTTGCGGTGCTCGACCAAGAAAGGGACTTATATGAAGTAAAATTCACACATCAAATTCCATAATGACATCAAGATATTGAGACATACTTCAATGGTGTAGCAGGTAATGAATAAGTCTACCATAACTACATACACTGCTTACACATATGTACACATAAAGTATAGGTACAGTACATCAAATTACAGTTAATGCATAGGAAAGGTATAGTATTTATAATGCTACAGAATAATGTGAGCGATGCAAGTGGCTGTAATGGCACGGTTGACAACTTTGACCTGTTTATCTCTAAAGTTTGTTAATTTTTTTATCATTCTTAACTGTTTTAGAGTTTGTCAGGAAGTCATATCATTGTGAAATTGTATTAATTTGTGAATCAAATGCTGCAATGCGATTTAAAAATAGATTTAACATACAGTACTGAATTGTAACAACACACAGCATGCACAATGAGGAAATATTAGGATAGGATGGCTCATTGGAAAAGGCACATTTAGCTAATTAGTTACATTTGGCTCACACAGATGACAAAAAAGTTGTTGCTGTTTTAGTGAAAATGCCTAATGGACTCACCACACACTCTTTGGCTACAGTTTGTTGGCAATTATATACTGTAGCAGTATATAGTTGGTTTCATTACACAGGTAAATGGGGGGTAAAATAACTACAGCCAACATTTAAAGGCTCAAAATGCAAATTATCATACAATTGCTGCACACTTACACATCTGACAATGAGAAGGATCATGGTGCAATCTAATAATTTAGGTTAACAGTATTTCTGGTTGAACCCATTAGTCAACATCAAATCCCTTTATTGTATGCTCAGCTTACAACTTAAAGTATTTACAGGATTTCCTTTTTAACAACTGACTCCCCAGGTGACGAGTATTAAAGTCAAAGCCAAAGCTGGAATTGATTATTTTAAACACATCAATCTGAACAATCTGAACTGATGTGATGCATGACTGCAGCCCTTAACATGTATGCCCTTCATGAAATACACTGAGGCCTATGGCTGAGCATAAAGCAGCAGCTATACTTCAAACAGCCTGAATCAGACTTCTGTTTCTGTATTCTGGGGATTGACTCGTCTTTTCCTTCGCATATGGTCCCATTCAAACGTGAGAAAACAAATTATAATATTAAACAGACATGCAAACAGTCTTCGGGAGGTGTTCGGAATATCTTTGACACAGGTTTATATTAATGAACTGACCCAGGGGGCCCAGAGACATATGGCGCCTTGATGGGTTGGTGTGCTGGGTTAGATTCAACAAGCATGGAGCTACACTGACACCTGGTGGCTGCATGTTGCTACAGCATTTGAATCAGCACTGCACATGTAATACTTGCCCTACATTCTTCCACAACTGTCACTGAGCTTTTCAAATTAACAGCTTGGACATGTCTAATATATTTGTTGGTCATTAAGTGTTCAGAAAAGGGAATATTCACACAAGATATTTTTGAAATGTCCTCGTAGGTAACACAGAGTGTAATCAATAACACTAATGAGGGCTGCACTCCGCTGTGTTGGCTCAGTGACATTGGCTGACTGAGACATAGAGCCATCGTTAACGGTTTTAATTACACTTGTAGTGTCTCCTGCTATGACAAGTATAAATACCTGCAGTGAAAAAGGTCCACTGATGCTATTAGCTACACCTGTAGCTCTTCTGCAATGACATATCAAAATGAATGTATGTCCCAAATCCATACTGCTGCACACATAATTCTATACAGTATGTGCTTCATACTGATTGTCATAGTGTGACTGTTTTAGCAGTAAATATACAAAACAACAAGAAGTGACACAAGAGGGTGGAGCAACCGAACGCTGAATAAGACAGACCAAAATGTTGATATTAACTTTCATGAACTGAGAACACACCGTGAAAGGGTTTAATTTCTAAGACGAAAACGCGGACAACTCCCAGACCGAACAACGCCATGGTAGCGACCTGTCAATCACAAGGTAGCCACGCCCTAAAGCATAGCCTGCTTTATGGTCTATTGGACTCTAAATGGGACCATCATTTACAAAATGAACATCATGCTGTATTGAGGAAGACTTGAAACTAGCGATCGAGACCATAAACTCATGTTTACAATGTTTACTGAGGTAATAAATCAAGTGAGAAGTGGGGTCATGTTCTCATAGACTTCTATACAATCAGACTTATTTTTGCAACCAGAGGAGTCGCCCCCTGCTGGCTATTAGAAAGAATGCAAGTTTACGGCACTGGAGCATTGGCTTCACTTTTCAGACCCCAGAGCTGCCCACTGGTCACTGACAATTAAATCTCACAAAGAGGCTGCAACACGTCTTTCTTAAGTATTAATACCTTTTTTGGAGTTGTTTCACCATCACCTCCCACAATTAAATATATTTTTTTGCAGCTCCTCCATTTCCTTTAATATCCTTTGCATTGTGGGAGAATAGTGTCCATCAACAGCACAGTCGAAGATCAACCATAATTTAGTATTCTTTATGTTGTCCCTTTTTCCAATGTGAATACACCATATACTCAAAATGTGCTTAGAATTAGTGTGTTGTTCTATTAAACAACAGCTGTAAAAGGACAGAGTGACATCAGCTACATTATAATTATAGGCACTGAGTCAAAGGCGACTCTACTCCCTGTTGATGTTGAAGAAGTTTCACCGATGCACGGGCGTCCTTTTCATTCAGCAGAACTAAAGGAATAGTGAATGAATGGTTCCTTCTAGCACTGGGAGCTATACCGTGGCCTGGATGACTCAGAATCTCCATGGACGTGCTGTTTAAGAAATCACACCGTAGTGCAGGAAAATGTTTGTTCGTCATATGCAGCTCACATACACTTCTCCTTGAAGACTTTCACTTGTGCATTCAGCGTGATGTTTTCGTGGTGCGAAACAAGCAAATAACCTGTTTTAGAGATTGTGTAGAGACGGTGTAGTAAGTTCAAAACAGAGAGCCAAAAGTTCAGCCTGTGAAATCGGTACAAAACTTAAAAAGATGTGAAAACGGTCTTCAGTCAGACATTGTGCTTTGCACATTTTCTCCCATATTTTGAGAAAGCGGAATTTACCAAGGATATAGGGACAACTGCAGGTTACAAAGATGCATGACTGAATTTCTATTCTGCATTGATGGCTTTTTTAAATCAAATATAACATATTTAATTCAACCCTGAAGTGACTTTATGTGCACTTACAAACACTTTCACAACAGTAGGTCATGTTAGGCTAAGTTAGCAGCATATTCTAACTGTAAATAAAGTCTGGCAACATTATGATACTTAGTGGAGTAGTGGTTATGTCGTAATTACATTTTTGGTGGTTGTAGTTTATTGAAAAAAAACATCAATAAGAAGGTTTCAAATGTGAAAAGCTGTAAGCAGAGAAAAAATGATTGCTCTTTCAGAGAGATAGAGCGTGAAGAAACACATTCATGCCACATCTGAAACACAGATAAAATAGGTTTTTACTCACTATAGTGGTGGGAGCAGCAGCCACCACGCAGTACAGGATGAGAGGGGGGATGAAGCTGGACTCCTCCGTGCCCGGGTAGGGCTTCATCAGCTCGGCGTCGTTGCAGAAGAAGCCCTGCACGTGCACGCTGAACAGGTCCGTGCACTCCATGTAGTAGGCCAACAACACCGTGCCGGACATGATGACGAGCTGGAAGAAGAACATGTTGGAGAGGGATAGAGCGAGAGAGTAGAGGAAGTTGAAGAAGAGGAGAAGAAAAAGAAGAACGAGAAGGGGGAAAGGTGGACTTGTTAGTTGTATATCCAGCGCACTGAAGGCTTCCTCCTATACTCAATTCAGTTTTCAGTGGTTAAAAATTTCCCTAAATGATTTGTTTTGCGGCTGATCCCGCTCCTCTCTCAGCTGTGACGTTTCTAACAGGTTTTAATACATAACAACTGCATAAATCCTAAAAATAAAACATCTCTTTTCCTCTCTCTCTCTCTCTCTCTTTCTCTTTCTCTTTCTCATGCTAACTCCTCGTGTACAAGCCCCCCCACCAGCAGCACCACCATCACTTACCACCTCCACTCCTCCCTCACCCCCTCATCCTTTTATCCCTCCAACATCATCTTTTGTCTCTGGCCTCTTTTCGCTCTCTTTCCAGAATCGGCTGCAGGCATTTCTTTTTTTTTTTATATATATATATATATGGTTTCCTTAGTCACCGCTAACGAACCAACACTGTAATATGAAATGTGAGACATTGCACAGCAAGGCATTTAATGTGGTTTCTGAAAATCAGCTGCATTTGTGTCATCCAGCCACTTATGTGTTGATACTGGCGCCAACCTGCTGGCACTATGATCTGGTATTTATATCAAAGGAAGGTGATGAGGTGTTTGTCTACATTTTAAATTTAGAGACGCTGCCAGATAGAAGAAAGGTCCCGTAACGTCACCGGAGGTGGGAGGAGTAGGATATCTTAGTCAGGCAAAAGTACTGCCAGTAAATAGAGACATTTAGTTGGGAGGGTATATAAGGTTGTTAAAAGTATTATTTTAGCTTTTATTATTTTTTGTGATATAATTTCTGTAACCCTTTTTTGTTATTTTTTTTTTTAACCTGGTTTTGTTTAAGATTTGTTGTGTGTCCTTTTATCCCATTTTTATTATTATTTTTTTTAATTTATTATCCTTCCTGTCTACCTTGTCGTATGTCACTATGGTGGCTCACATCTTGAAAAATAAAATTAAAACAAAATTTAAAAATTTAAATGTAGACATTAATCACATAAAGGTAACATTAGGTGCTACTCAGCTGTTATGATGACGGTGAAAATGTGAAACGTGATAAAAGAACAGAATAGTAAGATGCTTCATTGATAGATTCCCATTGGAATCAATAAAGTATCAGGTTATAACAAATAGATAAGACACAGATTTGTTTGCTGAAAAACTGCTAAATGTTTTTTAACATCATATACAAGTGATAGTAGTGTTATGAATGGTTCCATGTTCTTTAAACATGGTTAAGCCAGCCATTTGTAATACACCTCCCCAACACCAGGTGTCACTATGCTACCGCAGAAGGATGAGTAACGCTTCAAAAGGAGGACAAACACAAATGTGTCGTGTACAAATCAAAAACTACATTCCATAACCTGCTGGGACAATGTTAAATATTAAACATATTCAGCAAACTAGAACTGTTACACATTTTATTGATCTTATCTTACAAGGAGCCAAGACATCACAGACAGCACAACTGGATATTTGGCTAGATCATTTACCAGTGTAATTATCAATAACAAAGAAAAACAGCAACTAATTATGGGTCCCATAATGGAATAGAGCTTTCGGATCCCAATTTTACCCCAGCTATTTTAAGATGACTTGTTGTTTCTGTGGATCCATAAACTGTTTGCCTTCACTTAGGGCTTCAAACTAACAATCCTTTTCATTGACGATTAATCTGTCATTTACTTTCTGGATTAATCAATGTTTGGTTTACAAAATGTTAGAAAATGGTGAAAAAATGTTGTTTCCCAAAGCCCAAGAAGACCTCCTCTAATGTCTTAAATCAGAGAATTTAGGCTTTTTTTTTCTTAAAAAATTACTCAAACCGCTTAATCGATTATCAAAATAGTTGTTGATTAATTTAATAGTTGACAACTAATCGATTAATCGATTGTTGTGGTGACTCAGTTGCAAAATGAAATGTTACCCAGAGTTTCTGTCAGTTTGGGGATATTAGTGTACATGCATGTCACAGTTATGTCGTGGCAACTTAACATCACTTTAGAGTGATGAGAGAGGCAACAAAATGGACAAACACAATATTTGTCTATCAATTCTTCTTCTCTTCCCTTCTATCAAGTGAGCACCCTACAATGAGCTACATACAGCCTTATAAAGTGGTACAAACAAACGATAAAAAACATCTCCGTGCCATAAAACACAGTCCTGTACCAGGTAACCCCCATATAAGCAGGGAATAGTAGCATCTTCCACAGCAGACGTTTGACTTGATGACTCAGGGTCAATTTCTGCTTTCCCCATGTTGTTAGTTTATAGAGTACCTTCACACAGACCCATGCCCTGTCACACACAGACACCCAACTTCATTCACTATCTGCAGTGTTACAACTTAATTTCATTTTAAAGCTTACAACATTGGTTAGATTTCATAAAGATTACATTTCATAAATCTTTAACACCACAATTCCCATGACAGTTAAAACACATCTGTTAGATCAGCTGTCAATCACAAGTACACTTGAGCCAGTGTGGTTTTTGTTTGCTGGTTGCTATTTCTGGGCTAAGAAAGACAAACTTTTCAAAGTGAAAGGATGGTTGTTTTTGTTGGCTTTGTTCTACTGAGCCTCGAGCTTGGCTAAAAAGTATAGCACTACTCAACACATTCTCCTACAACGGTTTGTATGATATCTTACGAAAAAGTCATTCCTCCTTTTTTGTTCGTTTTCCTAAGAATGTCCAGCAACACGTGTCCATATCCGTCCGTCACATGCATACAGTCTTTTCAAAATAAACTTCCATCTTCACAGGAAACCACTTCCTTAGGTTTAGGCAAGAGAGCTACTTAGTTAGGTTTAGGGGAATGTCGACTTGGTTAGGATTAGGCAACAAAACCACTTAGTTAGGTTTAGGAAAAGATTGTGGTTTGGCTTAAAATAACACCGGAAGTGGTTTCACTTATGTTCTGTGACAAATAAATCAACGTTGACTTCTGGTTTCAGACGGGACACAACACTGGTCTCCTGGGTGAAAGTCCGGTATTTTTTGACCCACCCATCCAGCCCGACCTCCTCCTTATGCGACATGTGCCACTATTTATATTTCCTGTTTGACAGTTACGTGGATTACATATGAATTGATCACGTGGGATCATACTTGCTTCCCCCAGTTTCAGAGACTTTGTTTCCTGCATTCTGATGACTTTAAAATAATGAAAATAACAAAATAAGTACACTGCAACAGCATTTTTATGTTAAACTTTTGATTTCATTTTTAACTCCCAGGGAAGAACACTGAATAATTCACCCGTCTGGTGTGAACTTGGCTTGTGAATCTCTATCATAAACTAATATTCATCAGTTTTTATTCATTTTTTGCACCTGCTACAGTATTTCTTTCTCTTAGTTCTCTCCATTTCTCTTTCCTTCTCTCACTCACTGAAGGTCCTTTCAGACACAGCTTGACAACAGCACTACCGAACTCTAATACTTGTTATTTCCAATGGTTTGCACCGCACCACTACGGCTTTTTGCTCGTTGTGGCGAGCGAAACTTAAACATGAACTCAAACTGATGTGTCGCGAACAGTGGGGATTATACACACTGTTCAGTTCCAGAAACAGGCTAAGACTAGAAAAGGAAAAAAATTTAAAATTTGCCATAAATCGGTATAATAGGGGAGAATTGTGACCCCGGGAGGAATCCAGGAGAGGGCTGTGAAAAAGTTAGCAAGTATGCGTAGGATATACATGAATTACAGCGCATTACTTTTTGTTAGTGTATGAGACCAGCCTGCGCTACTACAGTACTATTGGTATATGCTACAGTATACAAAAACATTCATTTTGTAGCAGCGTAAACAGTAACCGCCTCATGGCTTTCCCAGAGTCAGACACTACAATAAAAGTAAAACACGCTAGAATTGTTTTAATGAATCTCAACAAGAGATCCTTTCCAATCAAATCAGTTGACCAGAACTAACTGGTATTTAATGCAAAGCAATTTTATCCACTGTAAAATATGGAGGGTGTGTGAGCCAGACTGGACAATATGACCAGTGGGGTTCAGACAGTGAAGGCAAGAAAGCCAGGAGAGAACTGTTGGCAGATCTAGTCTTGTGACAGATGGCCATGCGGAGATGTCCAGGTGTGTGTGTCTGTGTGTGCTTTATCGGTTTCTATGCCAAATTTTTTGAATAACACTAAGCTAGTTAGCGATATTTATCCTGTTATGACAAAGGTACCCTGCCGTGGAGAACATTTTTACACAGTTCACGTACATCAACAACTACTGGTATGATGAACCATTATTGGCTGCACCCCATACCTTGCCACATCATGGTTAAATACTCATTAATAAAGGTAAAGTGAAGCCAATCATACAAAAACAGAAGTTGTCAGTGTTTCAAATTGTGCAAAAAAATCCTCTTGCTCCTTCATCTTCAAGCAACGTGTTGGCAAACAGCATCCGAATGATGAAGACAGACAGATAGGGGATAATTTCACGTTGTTCCGCAAACATGTTCCAAGCAGACTAATCGGCTAAAACATTATTCATAGGTCTCCTCTGAAAATATGTAAATTCCTGCGCTTGCAGAAATGCCATGTAATACCTTGTGGGATCACATACAGTACGTAAGGATGTCAGATTTACAAGGAAATACCTGAAAAGGGATTGGACAGATTAATAAGAGGGGTGTACACTACTAGAGTATACATGTATCACTGTGATTTCATTTACTTTGACCTTCACCTTATTTGCATTTGAAAAAAAAAAGCTTGCCTCAAGCTCAATCACAACCACATTTGTATTCATCCACCAGCCTGGGCTCAGCAGTATAGAGCCTGAGAAGTTGAGGTTGCTGGTACGAAGCATTGAGCTGGTCGGGCCAACTTCCCATTCATCCCAATCACACTCTCTCTTCTAGATCTCCATAAAAGTCATATTTGCTCCTCTCCATCACTCACCCCGCCTCCTTCTACTCTCTCCACATTATAAATCATAGAAAGCCGTAAACAAGCAGTGAGCTATTAGATATGATGAGAGTCATCGGGCTGTGGCAAATTACCAAAACAGGCCACGAGAGACAAGCAATTTCAGCTTGTTCAGCCTGATCTTACTTTCTTGTCTTCTCTTCTCTGTCCTGCAGTCTGTAGCAGACCTTATACTTGGTTCAGGCCTATACGTTTACTTCATTTACTCAGGTACTGCACTGGAATACAATTTTGAGGTACTTTGCTTGAGTATGTCCATTTTGTGCTATGTACTTTATACTTCTACTCCACCAAATTTTGGAAATACTGTACTTTGCACTACAATGCTTTTATTTTGACAGCTTTACTTACGACTTACTTTGCAGATTCTGATTATTAAAATATAATCAACTGATAAGTGATGGTATTTTATTGTGAATTAAACTACCTATAGCGGTATAAGTAGTTGAAATTAGCCCCACGTGAACTGGTTGCTAGTGATGCTTACACATAAATAATTATAATCCAATACGATACATTATTCTGAAATGGGTCACCCTGCATAATGAGTATTACTTTTGGGTACTTAAAATATTTTTGTTGATGGTAATACTTACTTCTGTACTTTTACTTAAAGGGCCAGTGTGTAACATTTAGGGGGCTCTATTGGCAGAAATAGAAAAAAATATCATATGTATTCTTTAGTGTATAATCACCTGAAAATAAGAATTGTTGTGTTTTTGTTAGCTTAGAATGAGCCGTTCATATCTACATAGGGAGCGGGTCCTCTTCACTGAGCCAGCCGCCATGTTATACTGCCATGTTATACTGCCATGTTTCTACAGTAGCCCAGAACGAATCAAAACACTGGCTCTATAAAGGGCCATTCGAGTTTCACATTTTTGCGTCAGCCACCGTCCGACACGCTTGGCACATAGGAGAGGTTTCAGTAGGTTGCAATCTACAACCTCACCGCTAGACGCCGCTAAATTGTACACACTGCACCTTTAAGTAAAATTTAGAATGTACGACTTTTACTTGTAACGCAGTATTTCTACACTGTGGTATTTTTTACTCAGGTAAAAGATCTGAGTGCTTCTTCCATCACTGACCAACAATACCGAAATGAAAATAGTGGTGCAGTGTAATCCCTGGAGGCCGGTAGCCATTTCTGTGACTTTTTTTATGAGCTGGCTTTTATGTGACAGTTCTACACCTGGACAAGTGTCCCTTTCTCTGTAAAGCATAACTTGTGGCTCTATTATATTCCCTCCCCAGCCGGCGTCATGCTGCATTAGCTGTTTGAAGGGCAGACTGACAAGACTGGCTGTCGTAAAATGCCTATACAAAGTTACTGCAGCATGCTATTATCCTTCTCCCTTGGAGGGTACAATTCACCTCTTTTACTCAAGATTCGGGCAGGGCATTTTGGTGCAGCCATCCACCTCTGTTGAGTTTTAACATGCTACATTTCTCAGTGCCTTTGTGTAAGTATATCACTTCAGAGGACACGAATTTCCTACTGCCACCATTTATGAATCAATTACTTACAGGCAAAGAAAAATATCCAGTGTGTAGGATTTGGTGGCATCTAGCGGTGAGGTTGCAGATTGCAACCAACAGAAAACTTCTTGTGTGCCAAGCATATAGGAGAACTAACGCAAAAACACAAAAACGTGAAAGGCCCTATCTAGAGCCAGTGTTGTGTTTGTCAGTTCTGGGCTAGTGTAGAAACATGGCAGCTGGGAAAAGGACCCGCTCTGTATGTAGATATAAACAGCTCATTCTAAGGTAACGAAAACTAAAAAAGACAGAAATCCCCCTCAGGAGCTGGTGGAGACCAAAACAAAGCTAAAAAAGGAGAGTGAATTTTCAATTTTCAGGTGTACAGAAACACCACTCCAAATGAATGCTTTTATTGCTCTGTGTCTGTCGGATTTGTAGGCTAAATGCTGTTTTAACAGTTTGCAAACACGTTTCCCACTCAACTTTGTAGGTGGTCTTGTGTCAATTTGTGTTTTCAGCTTGTTGCACTGCCCCAAAGTTGCCATAAAAATCAATTAATGCAGGTTTAAAGCGAGACAATGTAACTTTTAAAAGAAGAAATTAGTTTATACATTCAAGTTTGGTCTGGTACGACCAGTATAGCCTATGGCAGCTAATATTAGCTAATGTTAGCAAACCATGTTGTTGAATAAGTAACATTAAGAGTCCAGCGTCTCCTGACTAAATGACTCTACTTATGGTACTATTAAACTATATTTTAGCATTTACCCGTGACCAAAAAACAACATAGTTTCCCTTTAACTCGGTAATGTAAAGGGTCGATTATAAATTTCTATAGTTTGTCGTAAGAGTTACAGTTTGTTTTTCCCAACAGATTTAGAACCACTTGATGATATCGCTTTGTTGTATGTTTGTGAGTTCTTCCGACACAGCCAATTTCATCATTATAAAAATCCAACCCTAATTAAATTTGTACCCATCCCTCCCCTTCTCCATTGCTCCCAATCTCTTCCCTTCTTCATCTCCTTCACTCCAAAATCTTTTTACTGTCAGTCGCACCGCCCATCTCCTCCCTCACACCCTGAAAACAACCAGGAAAATGTTATATAAATCCAACGCCAAGACCTAGATTTTCATTTCACTGTCATGTTGCGTTAGTACACCGGCAAGACAAGACTGACAGAAATGGGCATCTTAGTCTGGCTTGCCCGGATTTAGACCGTGATGCTACACTTCTGTTGTCAAACTTGTCTTTACGTGACACAGAAGACAGTTTCTGTTTTTTTTCTAACTTGTATTCAAAAAGCTGGTTTATAATGATGAATAGTCAGCTGTTAAATGTAAGTCTGACCCCCAAATCAAGACATAACATTTGTCTTTTGCAGTCTTTACTGAAAAGAAATTACAAACCACTGTATTAACTAACGTTTAAAAAGAATCCCAGCGCTAATCTCTTGATCCAGGATTATTAATATGTTAAGATAAAATATATATATTACAAATGTGCCCCACATGCAGTGTATTTATATTCTGTGTCTTATTCTGTGTCTTATTCAATATACTTTTCTTTTAAAGGTCACCTGTCTCCTATTGGATCAAATATAACTAGTTTGTAATATTATACTTTTATGAGGATATTTCTTTCTTAGGTGAAGTTTAACTCGAAGATTACCACATTATTATCTATTTTCTAAACTTGCCAAACTCATAGAAATCATAGCTTTCTGCAAAGACCTGCCCTACTCCGTCTCTGATTGACTAGTACTCGTGGCTGTCTTTGCAGAATTTGTTAAAGTATAACTTCACCCCCACGTCTGAGCCTAAGTCCATACTGTAATTTAGAAAAATACTAAAAAGTGGGCAAGGCGCTGAGTGATGAAAACACTTCCCTAATATGAAAGCTAGCCTGGAAAATAACGATATGGGGCAGTGAATTTGATGAATATACTGTTCATCAGACCACAAATGAGACAAGAATTAGCTGGCTATGGCACACTGATTAACAAGAAAATGTAATTAAAATTGAAATATAAGATCTCCTTGTGCTGTCATAAAGATGACCTATACACTTATTTTCAGGGGCATAGTTGTATTTTGTGTTTCTATAAGAACATTAATGTTTAAAAACTGCTTTACTTTTCTCTTACCAGCTGTTATTGCAGCACCTCATGTCACCATCTGTCTGAAACGCTCTGTTTGAGCTCCTGTTGGCCAAACTAGCCGCTATAGGCAGGTATTATGCAAATGTGTTACTTGATGACATCACCACTTTACAGAAGAAAAGGCGGGACTTCAATCAAGGCATTTTGGGCAGTTCAGCAGCAGTGTTTCTGTGGGGGAGAGTAACTTTGGGCTTTGTAACTCTGCAGACCTTTTACATGCACAAAAAACTGTATGATGCACTAAAGGAAAGGGGGAAAAAGTAGAAAAGCATAATAGGTCCTCTTTAATAAATCTGAAGTTAGACACACTGATTGTGTCCGAAAAATTGGATAACAACTACAGTACATATTTGCTGAATAAGTCAATCTGGCATCTAACATTTTTAGTCAGCATGTTAAAAACAGTGATTATGTTGTTCTAAAGTGAGTCTCATGGTACTTTCAGACAGCTGTTACTCTTTGTCCCCCGGGGAGACATAAAGCCACACACATATTCATACCAGTTGGATACTGTCCCTGTCGGCCTGACCTGCATGGTACTCCTACTCTCTGATGGCTTTGCTGTGTGTGGGTGTGTCTTTCAGGATCTGCTCCCTGCCCGAGTGATCACCTGCAAACAATCACCTGCCCAATCAAGCCAGCCAGGATTTCCTATTTAAGCCTCAGTCTCCCTCTAGCCGTCGCCAGATTATCTTGTGCTCATGCCAAGCTCGCAAGCCATTTGTTCAAGCTTTGTTTTTGTGACCTGTCAGTGACTTTTTACCCTGTTTTCAACAAGACATTGAGGACTTTGCTTAGCCCTTGCCTGTACCTCTGCGTCACTGCTTAACCTTTTTGATTTTTTTCTTACTTCTGCCTGCCCAGTCTTTGCTTCTGCCTTCATTGTTTGCTTGACTTGTTGTCATGAAAACTCTCTAAAGAGACTTTTGTGTTGTCTGTACTTTCCACTGTGTTCACAGTGAAAAAACACATGAAACAATGATCAAGTCACCGGTGCTTTCAAATCTGATTTAAATGATATCTTGTGGGGTCCCTGATTGAAAAAATGTGTGTCACAGATTAAAAATTCCCCCAATTTCAAAAGACAGAATCACAGCTTCCCCGCACATAAATGACTATCTACCTCTCCTCTCCTGAGCCTCCTCAAGTCAAAGACTCCAACTGTGGCCGTCGCAGAATGCAGGCACGTTTCCTGTCCAAGCTTAATCAAAACTAGCAGGTTTAATTAGGCTCTGTGCTGTTCCAAAAACTAAATTTAACACGTGATTCCCCAGATAAAAGCCCCATATTTAGAATCCCCCAAGTTAAAAAATCCTATTGCGTCAGTGCAGCCAAGAAGGGAGAGACGGAGCGACATCAAAAACAAACCGCTCCCTGCGGAGATGTGTTTTTTTTGTTTTTGAAATAATGACAGCCCAGAACATTATTACACCACACTGGTAGAGGAGATTGGGCGAGATAAAAGAAAGAAGGTTGACAGTGAGAATTTTCACAAAATGATCGTGAAGAGATTGTTTCCTTACAGCCTGGTGCGGGTGGTGTTTTGAAAAGATTTCACTAGGACTCGCTAAACTTTTTCATTTTTGTACACAAAACCTGAGAAGTCTAAGTGGTCCTAGTTAGATGAATGAATGCCTGGGGCTCTGTGTATTACATAATCTCATCCAGGGGGAGGAAGATATATCCGTTCTCTCCTCATTCTTCACGGCTCACCTCCACAGCTCTGCCTTTAATTAATTTCTCATCATTTTTGCAACCTTTCACTTCCTTCCCTCTATTGTACTTTCCTCATCCTCTTCTCCTCCTCCTCCTCCCTTGTGTCCCGTCTTCCTGTTGCACTAATCTAATTGTTATTCCCTTTCATCTCATAGTGCACAAATGGCAACAACAGATGATCATCTTGAGGTTAAGTTACATGACTAAAATAAACAAATCACCATAAATAAGCATTCTCCCTGTCACACTGCCTCTGGCTGCTGGAGCCGCACCAATCAGGACGCTCTGTTCCGGTCACATGACGGCACTGTCCCTCTGCCTTGCTCTTGCTCGTGACAGGCAGGGTGAGTAAGATAAAGAGGGTGAAAAAAAAAAAAGAGAGAAGAAGAAACAAAAGGAGCAGCGGGGGGAAAAGAACGAGGGGCACCGAGATGTAGCGATGGAGAGGAGGATAAAGGAGGTGAAGGAAGAGGAGAAGCTCCTGTGACACTGTGAGAAATGGGAAGAGATGAGGGGAGAGATTGAAGGGAGGGGCGAGAGAAGAGAAATGAGGCTGCGAGGATGTGACAGAGACATCAAAGAGGGAGAGACGGAGAAAATGGGTAAGACAGGGAGGTATAGGATGCCTTTGAGAGCGGTCTGTGAGGAAGAGGAGGGGGAGTGATAGAAAACAGAGTCGTGAAAATTAAAGAAAGCTCGCTACTCAATGGGCTATTACAGCGTCTCTCTCAGGAACACTCTGCCTATGCTCTGCTGCAACATGGAGAAAATATATACATGGTGTGATCATTTTCTTTTTATATTGAGACTAGGGCTGTCAGTTTTAAAGCTAGAGTGAAGATACTGGCATCATATTAAACTCCAACACCTATGGAATCCATTGGTACCAACCTTGTCATACTAGCTTGTCGTGAAGGAGGCTAAATAACGCTCTAAACTTAACATTTTGGCGAGGAAAAACTGTCACGGCCATTTTCAAAGAGGTCTCTTGACCTCTGACCTCAAGATATGTGAATGAAAATGGGTTCTATGGGTACCCAAGAGTCTCCCCTTTACAGACATGCCCACTTTATGATAATCACATGCAGTTTTAGTCAAGTCAGCACACTGACACACTGACAGCTGTTTTTCTGTGAGCGTTTCTGGACAATATTTGTCATTGTTTTGTGTGAACTTTCAGTTGTATCATATAATGCTGTCATTTTACACAATTTCTGTACAATCATTTACTAATCCCAATAATTATTTCAATCACTTTGGTCATTATAAATTACTTAAATGAGTTGAATTGCATGTGATTGTGCTTATATACACATTGGGATACATGTTACACATGTTATTAATCCTAATTTCAACCATATAAAAGCAGCACTCCTGCAATTTAGTATTACACTTCCATAAAGATGGCAGACTTGTAAGAGACAGATAAACAGGAGTCGAGGCAGCAGAGGCCGAGATATTCTGACTTTTAACCTCCAACTATGCATCAAAAACATTGGATTCTACATTTCTTATGCTACAATGCATTTTTCGTTTGACCCTCCTTGTCAGGCAAACACTCATGTCCTTCAAACTCAATGTAACGCAGGCTTTTCTGCTAAAAATGGGTCATCTCCAAGCTCAAGCTGAGATAACCCTGATGACATCATCTGGGTTATTTTTCAGACATTTTCGAGAGGTCCCTACAGAGACACAGAGTACATTATACAACTGTTTTCACAGGCTGAATAATACTCTTTGTGATGAGTCAACTGAACTTAAAGGTCCCATATTGTAAAAAGTGAGATTAGCATGTCTATTATAGTATAAAGCAGGTTTAAGTGCTATTTAAATACTTTGAAAGTATTGAAACGTTCAATATACGGAGAAATACGCACAGCCCGTATTCAGAAATTGTGCGTTTGAAACAAGCCGTTAGGATTTCTGTCCATTTGTGATGTCACAAATATACAATATTTAGATCATTGCATGGTTTTAAACGTAAAAATTCTTAATGTGTCCCAGTTTATTTCCGGTTGCAGTGTATGTAAATAACAATAGCTGACAGGAAGTAAACATGGACCCAAACTGTTACAATTCTGTTGAAATTAGCTAAAACGGAGCGTTTCAGACAGAGGATAAATACAGGCATATTCAGGCAGACAGTATGAGGAAAATAAATGTGTTTTTTTTACATTACAGCATGTAACATGTTCTAGTAGAAACACAAAATTCAAGCATTAACCTGAAAATGAGCACGATATGGGATCTTTAATGTGTAAAATCGGTGGAGTGTCCCGTTAATAAGAGACTTGAACTGAACCTGTCAGTTTGCAGTTCAGTACATTTTGAGCTGACAACAACAGATTCATGTAAATATGAAAAATAAGGGGGTGAAAAGGGAGAAGGGTATAAAACCGTACTCATGATGTTTATTGAAGAGGGAGAAATGTTCTTATCCCATGAAGCATTGTGAACAACATGTCAACATTTCCCCTTCCTTCATCTCCTGAGGGGTGATCACTCACTGATGGGATTAAGTCACATAACAGCCATTACTGGGATTTTAATTTTCTCATCAGACAGCCAAACCATGGCGGAGATTCATCAATAACCAATAACGGCTGCTTGCTGAGTCGCTTCATTCTGGTCTGAACAACTTTGACGATGCACCCGTTGCTATGGTAACAGACTAGCGAAGTCTCCAAAACAGATTTTTAGATATCTGATCATCGAAATGTGATTAGCTGATGGTTTCATCATAAAACAAGGAGGACATTTCTTGTGTTTTCAGCACTACTGTGACATCCTGGATAGAGTTAACCATCTAGATGCTGAACTGGGAGTGTGGTCACCAACGTAATAATGTGTTACCCATTAAACCCCCCCCTCCCATTAGTTACACATCCTAATTAAACAAATTGCACAGCCATGATTAGCGATGTCCAACTGAGCAGTTCATGCTGAGTTCTAGCCAAGACACTTGAAAGCTGTAAATGAGCAAATTGCTGTACAATGATGACAGGCTGTCCAACAGCAGGACTTTCTATAGAAGATGAAGCACTTTGATGATGAATCATGTCACAATTTAAAAAAAAAAAAAAAAAAACATTTTACAGGAGGATGGTGCTTGAAATGTTTCTGTATCCACTGTGTTTCTTATGTTAACACATTGCTGTACAGGGTGATTTCTTCTCACATGTTCTAACCTAAAGTCTGGCCCGAGTGGGAGTCAAAGTGACATTTGAATTGACACGAGTGGGTTTTCTAATATGGGAATCATAGCATCTTATGTCTGAGTAAAGGTCTTTGCACACCAAGTCCGTATTTTTCGTAAGTGTTTTTTTAATCCATCATCAGATAAAATCCACAAAAACCTTGCACACGGAGTCCGATGCATTTTATTATTCTATTTGTTGCAAAAATTCACAATATAAGACAAACTGAATTGATCACATGTGCAAGGTTGGCCGAGAGGCTAAGGAACACAAACTAAGAAAAGATTCCAGCTAGGCAGTCCACAATCTAGTGCAGCAATATGTACAGTGCAGACCCGGCCGGGAAAATAAGTTAAGAAAACTATGTTTGCAAAAAGAAATATAAAGAATGTTTTGGCTTTTGACGGATACGAAAAAACATAGAAAATCGAACCCGTTCCAAAAACCTGTGACGGACGAAAGTTTTGCATTCGGTGTGTAAACGGGATTGACACAACGTGAGGTCGTATTGATTTTTAAACGTGTGACAATTCTGGATACAAAATACGGACCATGCAAAGGCTTTTATTCTTCTTCTTCTTCTTCTTCAAATAAGAATAGACCATGCAACATGTACCAGTTGTTAGTTCATTTCTATTTCTATTCCTGAGTGAGACTGAGAGAGTTAAGTATTTTTCAATCATTCTGAGAATAGCCCGTACCTGATATATTAAACTTGTGATTTGTCAAAAACTGATCTCCCTGGCTCACCCGCCTGTTATTTCTAATGCAACGAGGTGTCGCAGAGCTCAAGTGAAAAGTCACATTTTAAGGTGTCAAAGTGATAATTAGAATAGAAATAATCTCACGACGTCCTTGTTCAACAACACAAAGTTGCATTTAAATAATTGACATCTGACGAATCAATAACTGGGGGAAAGTCATGAGTTAATGTCTCAGATGTGTATAAAGTTAGTGCAGAACAATAACGTGATTCTTACATAAGAAGTACTGAGGCGAAAAATAGGCAATACCCCGCAAGGCTGCTCCAAAAAGCAGCAAGGTAGAAAGAACATCATGATTCAAAGGGGGGAAATGATCACATAAAATAGTCCCATTTCACTTATCTTGGAGGACAATTATATTCATTTAGAGTGTGAAAGAGTCTTACAGTGGAAGGCTGTCAGAAAATGTGACACAAAAGGTCAGTCAAAAAAAAGGCCTGAGATAAAAGAAGAGGCGTGAACTCATCTGAGGCTGTTATGTAGGATATTTCCTCCGAGAAGCGAGTGAGTGTGAAAGAGAGCGAGAGGGAGTAATACAAGGCGTCCTGAGACATCTCTCTGATTAAGGACTTTCAGATGACATGGTAATTAAATATGGAGGAGCAGAACAATTCTTACACACACACACACTCAGCTCATTCCAACACTTTACGCTCTGCTTATCTGTGTATAATTTACCAGAAGAGGTCATTTGCTAATGGTTAAATTGTCACACACACACAAACCCATCGTGTGCGTTCCCCACAAACCAGGATTAAAATTCACACACAGCCTCTCACCTCTACGAAGATGAAGCATGGGATGATGGAGTAGCTGCGCAGCGTGTTGTTGGACGCCATCTTGTCTCCTGTCGGGAGACTTGTCCTCTCGGGATTCACGGCAGCTCACTCTGCAAAAGACGGGAACATCAAGTGTCAGAGCTCATTACGTGATAATGACAGAAATGAAGCGATGCCATTTCTACCTATTACACTGGATCTATGTTGATATTAGGGGCTACTCAGTGAAATGGGAGTATTGATGAGAACCACTCTGAATATTGACCGATTGAAAGTGTTTTTTATTTATCACTGGTTATTTCTTTGTGTAAGACCTGATGACAGTTAATTGAACTTTCAAAAATGTCAGTCCATGCATCTTAATAAAGACTGCAGACTGGCAAAACAATGGATGAGGAGAGCTTCTCTTTCCTATCAGAACTATACTAGCTTTAATTTACTCTGCAAAAAGATGATTTGATGACAAAATAACTGCTTCTAGGAAGCTGACTTGGAAAAGCACATCTAGCCCTATAACCATCCATCTATTCAGATTTGATACTGGGTCTCAGTGGAAGAAAAAGCCAAGCAGAACAGCTCAAATTAGGGCTTCAACTAACGATTATTTTCATTGACGATTATGATTATTATCTCAATTATTCGATTAGTTGTTTGGTCTATAAAATGGTGAAAAAATGTCGATCAGTGTTTCCCAAAGCCCAAGACGACGTCCTCAAATGTCTTGTTTCGTCCACAAGTCAAAGATATTCAGTTTACTGTCATAGAGGAGTAAAGAAACCAGAAAATATTCACATTTAAGAAGCTGGTATCAGAGAATTTTGACTTTTTTTTTCCTTAAAAATGTACACAAAACAATTAATCGATTATCAAAATAGTTGGTGATTAATTTAAAAGACAACTAATAATTAATTGTTGCAGCTCTAGCTCAAAGAATCGGTTTCCTTGACAAATTCCCTCTGGGGGTCCCAAGAACTCTCAGAGCAGCTGGAAGATAAGATTCAATTTGTGATTTGTGTCTCACTGTTGGTCTACCCTACCCTCGGGTCTTCTTCCAGTCAGTTGTGCCCACAAAACCTCCAAATGGAGGTGGACATGAGGCTTCCCTAATAGTTCCAGTTAGGGCTGCAATTAATACTCACTGTCATTATCCAGGCCATTCTCATGTACTGTTCGTAGCTATACCCTACGAAAAGCAATGCACTGTATATATCCCACAAAATCAATTTGTATGTAGTCCACGTAATCAAGAACCAGGAAGTATAAAGAGCAACAAACGCCGCATTGGGAGGAGGTCGGGGTGAATGGGTGGGTCAAAAAACACCTGACTTTCACCACAGGAGACCGGTGTTCGTAGTCCGTGTGAAATCAGAAGTCAACGTTGATTTATTTTTTTCAGTTATTTTAACCCAAACCACAATCTATTCCTAAACCTAACTAAGTACTTTTCTTGCCTAAACATAATCAAGTTGTTTCCTGTGAAGACGGAAGTTTATTTTAAAAAAGATTGTATGCTTGTAAAGACCAGAAGTTGACACATGTTGCTGGACATTCGTACGAAAAATGAGGAATAACTTTTCATAAGATATCTTTGTTGATTATGTTTTCAATTTCTCTTTTAGTCTAGAAAATATCAAAGAATCGTGAAAAATGCCATACCGTCATAAGGTTCCACAGCCCAATGGCTTGATTTGTTTGAAAAATTACAAAAACTAAAATGTATTCAATTTGCAATGATATAAAACAGCAAATCTTCATATTTGATAAACTAGAACCAGAAAATGTTCAGCATTTTTTTCTTGGTTAATGACTGAAAAGGTTAATTGATTATCAAAAGTGTTGGTGACCAATTTTCTCTCCCTCAAAAAATGGATTAATCGACTAATTGCACTACTTCCTGTACCTTGACTTGGCTCACCATCTGCAGATTCAGGTTTTGTGAACCATGGTGGCAAAGACTGGCTAGTTCCCTGATGTAGATTAAACCTCTACAAAAATGACTTATGAAAGTGTCTGCATTTTTTAACAGCACTGAGTCTAAACTTGCCCTGAAGAGTTGTTGTAAACATATCAGATTTTTCAGAACAAAACTGAATTCAGAGACTAGCAGAGACTGAAACTACACTGATAGGCGCGATCTCAAACACAGCATCTTAGCTTCTAATTGTCACAAACAATACCACAGCATTTCCCCCATAGAGAATTAGTGAGAGTGGGAATCAAATAGAAATATGGAGAGAAAAGAAGAGGAGAGTACTAGGAAAATGAAATTGCTGTGATACATTTGCTTTTCTGGCTCTAGACGAGGCTTGTCGCTCACTCGTAGCATTGTTTTCAAATGCTGAGAACCGACAGTGTAAGTGAGAGGTGTTTTGCAGTGCCAGTGGGTGTAGATTAGGTGGGTTTTGAAAGTGTTTGTACTGGAAAGCCAGAAACGCCAGTATCTGCTGTAGTAACTGTTGATTTATTGGTTTTAATCAACAAAGCTATGACCCCCCGCAGATATTTAATGGTCATAATAAATGTGTTGTGGAGCTTTAATCATGCTTAATTCCCCATTAAATAGTAATGTTGTGGCTGATTTGAGCTCTCTCTCTCTCTTGCTACTGTGCAGTTGCGACTGATGAAAGGCAGCGAGTGTGGAGAGGAGGAGGCTTGTTGTGGAGCCAAGTTGGAGAGCAAAGGAGCATTGGAGCGTTTCAAATTCTAACATTTCTTTTACCAACTGATGTTTTTTTTTGTACTATTGGTAATGCATTGTCCTTGAACAACGGCTGCTCATTTCAACCACAGGAGAGACGATCAGGCCAGGTTCGGTTGGATTTCGACACACCATATTTCTGCTCAAATGATGACAAGATTGCCACCTTTGTTGCATTTTATACGTAACGACGTGGTTCTAAATAGCAGTTCACAGACTATAAAAGATTTAAAGAAGTCGACCTCAGAGTTCTGAAACATAGACTTTTGTTTGAACAGTTATTTGAATGACTGAGGGAAAACAGTTTGCATTCGTTGAGCTGTACCAAATAGTTCGAAGCTTCAACCATAACGTTGACATTCATATTCTAAATCAACATTCGAACGCTAAACGCAGCTTCTTTTTTTTTTGTGGTGGCTGCGTAGGATTGTATCCGACTCATGTGATCCAAATATTTCCAATTCCAAACCTCTAGAGTGTTTTTTATCTTACGAAATATTCTGCTTCAACCCATACTTGTTGGCGTTTAGCCCTTTCAAAAAACACATTTTCATGGTGGTCAAAAACTGTTTGCTCTCCCGCTTGCGGCACATATAGGGAGGCACGCACCGGCGAGTTAAATTCATTAAAGAAAGTTCAGTAAAGAAACTATATCAGGGGGGTAGCGGCACTCTGTCAGTCATTGTGAAGAAGACAGACCCCGATTTCCTCATGTGCTCTGTCTATTTCATTTTACGCATTAGTCAAGTTAACTAACTTTCCTAAAAGAATAATAATCTGTTGTTTTTTTTTTTCTTCAGATGACATTAACAACATAACTAATAATGTTTTGAGAATAAATAAGTAAACATTTTGCTATGATGGTTGTGTCTTATACAGTCGTTTATTCTTGGGATCCCCAGGAACCCCAGTTGGTAGTGTTAAATATGTTGGTAGGATGAGGGTTAATATATTGTGATTGATGTAACTGTGATTTACTCTTATTGACTCTTTATTTCCTTTACATTCATGTTGAGAGAAGAGGACTTGGAATTGGTGCATAAAAATTCAATTAAGTGTCTGACTCTCAAAATCTCAAACTCCCCCGCTTGATTTGTGTCCCCCGGGCACTGGGCCAATGGCAAGTTGTCCCTTATTTCTCCACAATGAAGGTTGCAACCCTACTTGATGGTAACTACCAATTAAGGCTGTTGCTGCAATTACTGTAACCCACTTCTACTCCTCCTCAATTACTACTTCAATTACCATCCAACAGCCAAGAATTAGTGTTAAAGCAATAGTATGACATTTTGGGAGATACACTGATTCACTGCTCGCCGAGAGTTAGATGAAAAGATTGATAGCCTACCGCTCTCATATCTGTCCATTAAATATAAGGCTGTAGCCAGCAGCTGGTTAGTTTAACCTATAGCTTAGAGCCACAACTGGAAGCAGGAGGAATCAGCTAGTCAGTCAGTAAATCAGCAGGTTACAAAATCCACCTAGCGGCACCTCAAAAGGTTGCTTAGTAGCATGTTATATGTTTAACTTATATTATTTAACTTCGTTTCCTCGTCAATGGATTTCACACAGTATGATGTGGCTGTTTGATTGTGAGGAAACTCCATAACCTGTGATTTAATACTGACATATAAACATCACTAAATGATTTTGCTCAAACTCTACAGCAGCTGAACTGGGAGTATCTTGATGTTCATGTACAAATGTAGAAAAATATGAAAACGACTGTAGAGTAAGTTGCTCTCTACAGTAGCTAAAGTTGCTACATATCATGAAGAATGTATTAAGCTCTGTTTATGAAACTGGTCATTGTTGATGATTTAGGTATGCAGTGACAAGCAGCAGTAGCGACACAAACTTCAAAGTTTCCTTCTGCTACTGAACGCCTCACAGGAAGTTCCACTGACAGAGGAAAACACTAGTGAAACTCTCATCCCGATTCCAAACCAAACACTTCAATTTCGCTGAGTCATTGGACGAAAGCAGACAGTGATGCCAACAGGTCTAATCAGTCCCTAAGTGTCTGTCCAAACTCATTTAACACTCAATCCGGGCTAATCAAGCCGACACTAGATGGAAACAATCTGACCCTCAGTCTGTCTCACAGCTCTTCACACAGCAAAAAAAAAGTCTGTTTGTGAAATACAAATCAGCACCTGCCGTCCTGCCATGTGGTACTAAAAAGTTTTAACACCCGTGCATGTGCGACTTGTAATGACAAGAGCTGCAAGAATTAAGACTTAATCTTATATACCGGCAAAAGATCGATGTAAACATCAAATCAACTACAGAGCTGGTAGAGACTCGCTGTCCCGTTCAAGGACGCTGCAGCAGAGTGGACAGCTGTCAGGTGAGGTTGAATTAAGGTTTTCCAGTTGATGGATGGTCTCACACTTCACTAAAACTGCGAACACCCACATTAAAAAGTCTTGCACGCCATGTAAATTTAATTGCTTTCAGTAAATCCATAAAAAAACACTACTGCTAGACATCCTTGCGATGCGTCTCAGTGCACATTAGCAGTGTAATCGGCTTCCAGTGACTTTTCAGATTATGGCAGGTAGGGAGGCATCAACCGCAGAGAGGAAATTGAGTAGTCATGTCTGTAATGTGGTAAAAAAAAAAAAAGTTAAATTAAATGACCATCATAATCACATTTACACTGTTGTGCTTTGCGATACTCCCAAGATGTGTGGCGGTTTTTTAAATGTTCTCCACTACCACCAACGGGAGTTAAATTATTCATCATTTCTGCAGCTTGCTCCACTGAGCTATGCTTTTATCAAGCCAGTCAAATGGAAACAGTTCATGTAGCCAACTGTGATTTTTTATCTCAGTGGATAATTTGATTTGTTTGAGTTGTTCCCATATTCTACAGCATTATTCCCTGTTTCTACAGCGGTAATGAACAAAAGATTATAACTGCACAATGGGATCTAATATGATATGATGCATATGATATAACAATGAGAATGTACAGCTCAGCCTATGATGCACAAGGCAAACACCTGCAAGCATAGTAGTTGATAATGAAAAAAGATATATCCCGACGTAAAGCAAAAAAATATGAGCAAAAATCAACTGTATTAATAAGCACTTTTTTGAAAACAATACAAAGGTACATTCACACCTGACCTGTTTGGTTCGATTCAAACAAACTCTGCTGCGTTTGCACATTAAGTTCAGTTTGTTTAGGCCAGAGTGAAAGCTATTAATCAATTGGACCAACACCACTTAAAAAGATGGGTCTTGATCAGTAGGAATTGAAGCCAATGCTGAAGTGCCTTAAATTTGCATTCTTTCTAATAGCCAGCAGGGGGCGACTCCTTTGGTTGCAAATAGAAGTCAGATTGTGTAGAAGTCTATGAGAAAATGATCCTACTTCTCACTTGATTTATTACCTCAGTAAACATTGTAAACATGAGTTTATGGTCTCAATCGCTAGTTTCAAGTCTTCTTCAATAAAGCATGATGTTCAATTTGTAAATGATGGCCCCATTTAGCGTCAAATAGACCATAAAGCATGGTATGCTTGATTGACAGGTCGTATTAGAACTTAAACCCTAAAAAATGTCTTGTTCAGCGTTTGGTCATAATAAGCTCCACGTTCTCGAATCACTTGTGGTTGCAAAAAGCCAAGATGGCGACAGCCAAAATCAAGACCAATGGGTCACCCAATGGGTGACGTCAAAGTGACTGCATCCACTTCTTATATACAGTCTATGGTCTTGATACATTTCCAATCTGACTCCGGTGCGGTGTGTTTGTGGAACCACAGGATTTTGTTGTAGTAGAAGCTAGGTTTTAGCATGACTGAAAAGCTAAATTATTAATTCCTGATCATGGTAACTGTCAAGGAAACATTATGGATTAGCAAATGTAAGTTATTGCCTTTATTCAATAGTGGACAACCAAGAAACGACCAGGAACAAGTGGGTAGAGCGAGCGGGATGGGGATAACATGCAACGAAGGTCTAACTGGGGATGTTGCAATCATAGTATACAGCAAACAACCATAGATTTTCTCTGATCAATAGCAAAGTGTTACAGTGGTAAAACAGAAGAGTGCTGTGCTTGTGCTTGCTTCATGTATTTTGGCAGTTCCTCATTATAAAGTCGGTGAAACAAGCAGCCACACAGCTGTTACAAAATGTCTCTTAATCATCTTGTTTCTACTTGTCCATTATTATTTAGAAATGAACCAATGGCATATGAGGTTCAGTTGCATTTTCGACTGAAATAATCAATAATAAGAATGAAGGCCTTTTTCAGCATTTTTTTTGTGCGATTAATTTGCATGTCTATATATTTTTAACTAATTAAATAACTGTTGCTTTTGTCATGAGTACTTTCACACGGAACGTAAATATTACGCGGCCAAAAAGCAGCGTACTTTTTTCCGAACGAGGTTGATTTTCTGAGCTTTCGCACTGCAAATGAAGGCATCAACCAATCATATTGTGCAGAATTATTAAGTTGCCACTATATTTTAGGAAACAACAACATGGAGGCTCCGTGGTTTGAACCAAGATGGCAAATTGTATCTGTCCTTTAAACTTTGACAAAGGCAACACAAACCAGATCTATACCTTCCACAATAAAAGGCCTACATTTGTGTGTCGTTTATTCGTCATGCCCAGGGTGTGTAAAGGCTTTAAGCACAAAACAGACCAGTATGTCTCTTTAAATGGACCAACTGAACCAAACTACAGATTAATGTAAGTGATGTAACACTAATGGAAATATGAATGTACTACCAAAGAGGCCTATTATAGTGCAATGACAACCTACAGTCATGTATGAATGCAAGAAGCCATGCTAAATCGTAAGATATATTTTATTTTGTAGTAACATGACTAGAAATAGAGGCTGCCTAAAAAGTAGACCTTAAAATGATTGGCAAGTATCGTCTTTTTGATGCTCAGTGGCTACAAACCTTAAATCTTTAGAGACATGTGGTCTATTTAAAAAAAAAAAAAAAACACTGCAGTGTAAGCTGTTATTTTGCCTTGTTCTGTGGGCCATGCTGCAGAGGGAATAAAACTGGCAATTTGACAGTTGGACTGTGAGCTTGATGATTTGACTGGGGGCTCTGTGACAGCTGATTCAAATCAGAAAATTTAAGGGGGCCACACTCAATGTCAAAGAGTTTACACCACATTCACTTATTTTCTCACTCGCCATGAAGAGCCTCGCAGCTCTGAGGAGTCACGGCAGCGCTGAACAATCGGACCTCGTCACGGTAAAGTCTTAACATGATTTCTCTTTCTCTCTAGCCTCGAGACATGGCGGTTTCAAAAGAGGTTCCAAAGATCATAACCAAGGAGCGTTTTTCTTCCCATTCCAAGAGCCAGTTAATTACAGTCAGATGAAAGGTGATCAGATCGTCTTCCCAGAGGCGAGCTCATCAAACGAGCAGCCTACAGGCCTTGTCAGGATTCATCAGTCTCTCCTCTCCACTCAGCCGGCCTGTGATGACTTTGTCTAGACGTGACTGCTCTCCCTCTCTGAGACGGCGAGAGCCGACTGTGAAATATTGAGCCCACGAATATCATCTGATTGACCATCTCCTGGTCTCCAGCTGAGTTGTTCTGGCTGACTGGGACTAAACTGTCCCAATGACAGAGTTGGTGATAGAGAGCTGGGGAAATATTACCCTCAGTTACACCGGGCCTGTTCTCTTCTCTCCTTCTGTATTGAGCGAAGGAGCATCAGTTATTCAACTATTACAAATGCCAGAGTTTTGTTTCAGAATTTGAACAGTTTAGATCTTTGAACCAAGCTTAATGGTCTATATGTTTTAGAAGAAACTAGTGCTGACACAAATAAACAATTAATAATCATATTCATTTATCGAGTCGCTGATTTCAGCTCGCCAAATGCAAGGATTTACTGCTATTGAACTCTGCAATAGAAATGGTCCGCCAGTGTCTACATTGATATTTTTGCTTATTATGATGTAATTTCTCTAAGTATATTCAATTGCTCATATTCATATATCTGTACAACCTAAATAAGGCTGTCCCGAATACCATTTTTTGGGCTTCGAAGCTTCGGTGAGCAATATTAAAAAAGGTATTCGCCGCACTACCACACAAACATGCACCTCTACACACTCTGAACTAACAGCGATATCTGTCTTAGAATAACTAATAATGATTCATGTTGAATATGAGTAATGAATAATGTTGGATTATTCCTTATTTCATGGGCTATTTTGGGATTTATACTTTATTATTACACTTATGTAAAAAACAAAAAAAAGCTTTCAAATACGGATTTGGAGTTCGATTAATATGGCAATGGTCGAAGCTTCGACGCGTTCAGGTCAGCCCTAAACTTAAGCTGAGAAGTAATGTAAATCAATAAACCATAAAAATGGGTAAAAGAATTGAAATTGTGCCATAAATAAAAAAAAATTAAAAAATCTGGCATGTTTTTTCCTAAAATGTTACTAAAGAAACACACAAAACATATTGATCTAAAATATATCTAAGTGTAGAAACATGAGAGATATGCTCATTTTAATGAGCAGATCGAGTGCAAAGGTGTTTTGATCCACACGTAACGTAATGCAATGACATCATCACAAGCGTACAACAGGATGACGTGAAAGACAGAAAAACTAGCTTTCCGCTGCAATAAGAATGAAGGCTCTAGCTGTTATGTTTTTTTATTTTACATCCATTTAAGCCAAACAGGATCATGCAAACAACGATCTTTAGCAGACATTACGGGGCAATACTCAACGGTGCCAATAAATGATCGAACAGTTAATCAAAACATGCATCTATAAATCAAACTGCGCATGACCACCTACAAAACCGCAAAATGACATTTTTACAACCAATGAAATAAATCATGTTAATTAGTGAGATTTAGAGATGGCAGCAGGCTTGAAAGGCATGAGAGTGGTATTGATATTGTCATGTAATTCTTGGCAAGAAAGTAAATAAGCATATTTCCTAAAATGTCTAATTATCCCATTTACTTTCACACTGAATGATTCATCTACTATATTTACTAATTATGACTCAAAAAAATAGCATGCATGGCCAACTTTCGACTCGTCTGCAAAAAGACAGAACCACTTTCGATGACACTCATTGTGACTGGACCACACAGACTAAATGCATGTATATGTATAAACCACTTTAATACTAGTAATAGTAATATCACCTTTGCTGCTTTCCTAAGGTTGATGTAGAAATGGTTATCATGATTACTTATCCACACAGCACACTAATTGATGCTATTTTGAGATTTAGTTTTTTTTTGCATGAAAACCAAGGAACAAGTTTTGCTGGGAAACACACCAACTCAGCATTCCAGTCTGCGTCCAAATCTACCCTACACTGTTGTGCCTTTTTATTTGACTACAGACAAATCATCGGATTTTGGATGCTGAAAACGCTCCTGCTGTCACCAATGGATTGTTTCTCACATTTAGACCATAAATCGCCTTTTCCACAAGACTTCTTCCTGAAATCATAACACAGAAGTGCTCTCGCTCTCTCTCTCTCACAGACACAGAGCTGTCCCATGGCTGCCACTCTTGCCAACGGAGCATCTTTGTTGCTATAAATAGTCGGTTTTCATACTTCCCTTGCGGCTTTCTTACATGGGAAATCAATTTCTCTGTAGAAAACAATAATAATGGCTTTTCTCTCTGAGCATTTGTTGACAAATCAGTGCAACTTCTGACAATGCACATCCAGTGCATTTGCGCTGCTGTCTTGAAGAATATCATTCCAGACTTTGTCACATAGAACCGTGTGTTAACATGAAATAACGTTGTCGTCTTTCCTCTCCTATCTTCCCTCAGATCTTAACATCAGAGAGGACAGTGACTCACGGCGGGATAGAGCGAAAGCAAACGGCAGCGTGAGAAACAGAAAAGACACGAGAAAGACAAACAGAGGAGAGGAAAACAGACAAAATGAGGCGTAAATCATGTTTAAGAAGGTGGTTCATTTTGGGGGAGAAGAAGCTTTGCTATACCTCTTCTGGGACATACTGCTTGTCATTTTCACTAGGAATTAGAGACAAACTCTTAATGGTTTCTCTTCTTACTGGCAGCCACAGTTCTTGGCGCCTCCACTTATCACACCTACAGTACCATATGCACACATGAAAAGTTATATTTAGGGTTGACCGTACAGTATATGGATTCTAAAGATCTATGCTTTGTCTTATATTTTCAAACTGAGGGTGCTCATACTGTAGCTTATACTTAATTTTGTCAATTACTTTGCAAAAAAATCAATTACCAGTGCAATTTACCCTTGTAATATGTTACAAATGCATTATTATAAAATGCCCTGAGACCTACTGTTGGCAAAGAAAACGAATTATACAGAAAATATGATTTTTACAACCTCACTTTTACTTTTAATTCACTTTCACCTGAGTGATACTGAGCTTTTAACTTAGTGAAGATGTTCAACAACTTTGTCAGCATTAGCAATCAAGTCTAATTAACTCGCTGTGTTGACACACATACGGTGCAGAAGCAAAGCACTCATTCGTCCCCCACAGAGACGCCGCAAGTTCAAGCCCTCGAATTGGTCGCGCATTCCAACAAACACAATTAATTGCCAGTGTTCGGGTGTGGGAAGCCAGTGAGGGATCACGTAGAATGAAATTGAAGCAGCAGAACCAGGGAGATCGTTTTTATCATTCTGCCTTGTCAAAGCACACCCAAATCTCTGACTAAACTGTTAGCAACCAAGTTGCATTGTGGGTAATGCAGGCGCCAGGTTTGGGCAAGGAAGAGGAATGTGTGGGATTAAAAAGACAATATTTCTGGTTTGGGTGTGGGAAGCCAGTGAGGGATCATTAAAATCTAAAATGAAGCAGCAAAACCAGGGATATTGTCTTTTTTATCATTCTTCCTTGTAAAAACACACCCAAATCTCTGACTTGTTAGGAACCAAGTTGAATTGTGGGTAATGTAAGCGCCAGGTTTAGCCAAGGAAGAAGAATATCTGGTATAATAGAGACAATATCTCTGGTTGTGCGGCATTGATTTATTTTTTTTTTTAACTGTTGTTCGGGTGTGGGAAGCCTATGAGGGATCATAAAAATCTAAACTGAAGCAGCAAAACCAGAGATATTGTCTTTTTTATCATTCTTCCATGTCAAAACGCACCTAAATCTCTGACTTAACTGTTAGCAACCGGGTTGCATTGTGGGTAATGTAGGTGCCATGCTTAGACAAGGAAGAAGAATGTACGGAATTAAAAAAAAGACAATATCTCTCCAGGAACCATTGATTTTGAAAACATACATATTGGAAACTTGCTGTGTGTCTTTAATACATGTTAAGTGATTCATTTCTCACTATAATAATGAAAACAATGCTAACCACAGTGAAGATTAGTATCACTAGATTGTGAGGAATTTTTTGTCTTTCTGACAGAAAGCTTACAATATACAGTAGAGGACACACAAATGTCAAACGGAGAGACGAGATGAGATCAGAAACACAACAAAGTCGACAGTAAAAGATCAGGAATATCCTTTTAGAAAAGAATCAAAACTTCTCAAACTAAGATAGAAAAAAGAACATTTCCCCAGAGAAGAGAAGCAAGACATGAAGAAGCAGCTGAGGAGATATTAAGCTCAGATACTGCTAACCAGTGACTCATACAATCTCAAAAGTCTTCAAACACATATCTGTATTTCCACATATCAAGGGTTTGCCTCAGCTGCTGGATGGAGTTTCACCCTCATGTCCTTTTTCCACATTTGTCTCTGAAGTTTGTTTTAGCTCATCGCCACAGCCTTGATCATTTTTGCTTCAATGTCATACCTCTGTCTGCTCTTTTTTCTCAACTGTACAAAAAAAACTGTCAAATTTCATGATCACCTATACTTCATTATCACTATTGAATATTCTGCTATTGAATAAACAGTGTGGTGACACCTTTATGAGGCGTTCCTGTTCACTTTTGGTTTGACATTCCTTCTCAATACAATCTACTTTTATTGAGTTATTATTGATTCTTCATAGGGACGCTTAAGGCTAAATATGTTTTATAATATTGTATTTCTTCTAAATTAAATGCTATACATTCATATTAAAAATCAACAGTTCTGGTTAAGCTCATGCAGTGAATTAATGCTGCAGGAAAAGTGGTTGTTGCTTTGCATCCCAACAAATGCCATTAGTAAACAACTGCAAGTGCTTCAGGTAAATTTGCATATGTATGAATGTAAATTCTCAAGTTGGGAAAATGCATTTCCAAGAGTCCCCCCAAGGCCTCTGTGTATGTGTGTGTGTGTTTTCACTCCGTGTGTTGAATGCTGAATGATGCTGTGCAAGTTTTTTTTGTCATGCTGCCTCGTAACATCTCCAGATTTCGGTCTATACTTAGATCAAACAAGCTCTTGATCTCTGAGTGTTCAGCTTTTTTTTCAGCCCTGTAACACCCATCAGAACCATCACAGCACCGTCCTCCCCCTCTGAGATTTCTCAATATTCCTACAATATCATGCTAGTGCAGCGTCTATTCATCCTTGCAAACATTTAATTCAAAAGTACATCTGTGTTTGTACTGTTGCTGTGTAAAGATATGTTGAAAGGCTCTTAGCCTTACTCTTAACCTGTTGTCACTTTATGTCTCTAGAAGACACACAAGTTTGACTTGTTAGTGCAACTGTCCCATAACAGATAACATTATAATCCATATAGTTAAAGGACACTTCTACAGATAAGACCACCACCAAACGTTTGCCGTAATCTTCACAAACCACTGATTCGTCACAAAAAGACAAAAGCAAAGTTCTGAAATCGACAATTTGGATGAAAACTATACGCAAACACTGACACAGCAATGACACTGAAAAGATGAAGAGTAATCTTATAAAGTCGTCCATCAAGTTAAAGTTTGTTGTTTCTGTGTTTGGTTTGTGGTCCCGTCTTAGATGCTCTCAATTTGGACTGAGTATCTTAACCGTTATATCCAACTGGATATCAAATCTCAATGTTTTTTGGTACTGACGCACAGAGCAATGAAAAATGTCGAGTAAGTTTGCATTAAATGCCTAATAGACACACAGTCTTTTTAACATATTCTTCAATCAAACATAATTTTATAATTTCCATCTGTAATTTTACCAATTTTTGACTGTATTTTAATGAGGCAAAACTATTTTTCAGCTGCAACATTTAACATTTGACAATAAAAGTTTGACTCAGCTGGCCTATCGACACTATTAGCAAAAAATTTCAAACACGTACACCTCAAAAATATAGAATACAAACAGACATGGATTATGGATGTGGTGCCCTTGGGTGCCCACACTCTGTGTTCGCCCCCCTACTCCCACTTTACATGTAAAAAAAGGCAAATTTTCTACGGGGAAAGAAAACCATAGATTTACATGAAATTATAGCTAAAGCACAGGCCAGGCCCAGCGCCACGAGAGGTCTTAAGGGGGCTTAGGCTCTCAGTTATATATATTTTTTTGGCCCCTCTGTTCATGCTTTATGTATTTACAGTATAGAAAAATAGCAAAAGCTGTTTATTCAGAACCATGGACAGCGCTGTTTGTTGTATGTAGATGGTGCGTGTGTAGGAGCGGCGCTGTTCAGTACTGAAACGAAGCGGAGGACATCGATAAACAGACAGACAGAACACGTCACTTAGTTTGGTGCATTTCGTGGTTGTAAATAGAATTTTCGGCCATAATTCTATGGAAGTTTTTATTGGACTTTATTAGTTGTAATTCACAGAAGACATTCCACAAATGTGTACCGTGATTTCCAAATATTTCACTATCCACAAACATTTGTGTTGTGTAAAGTCACATCCACAAAAATAAAAGGCGATTTGCAAATACGCATAACTTACTCTGTAAATACGTATTTTAAGGTTTACATGTAAAGTGATATTTACACATTTGTGCATCTTTTTCTACACGTGAAATGATATTTGCGCATTTGTGGATCGCTTCCTGTGGATTTATGGGCCACATGACATTTGTAACTTTCCTCCTGTTTGTTTACAGAATTGTATTTGTAATTGTAATCTGTGGATTACAACTAATAAAGTCCAATAAAAACTTCCATATAATTTCTCGGAAAGAGAGAGATACAAGCCACAAACAGCTGTTTCTACGCACCTCCCCCTGCCATATCAGTTGAGCAGACGTTGGCTTCCCTGCCAGCGCAAATGTTAACTTCGCTGCTAGTGCAAACCTTAGTTTCTGAACAAAAGAGTTTGCGATCGCAGGTACATTTTGAATCGTGGCTATGTGCGGTGTTTGATTTTCTTTTTCTTTCTTTTTTTCGTTTAGAACAACCGCTTAATTGATACCTGTTCATTTTTCAATTTGTCTGATATGATATAACATTTTTTCTGTGAAGTCCACTGCGTCATTGTGGACTACTTGACTGTGATTTGCAGAAATACCAGGTTTTAACAGAATAGACAGACAAAAAAAGGTGCCAAGCATTCAAATTTGAATTTAAAAATTTGAATTTCAAAGTTATGAACGAAGTTTGGAACTAACTCTTCACCAAACTGTCGTGGTTTACATTATTAAATGTGATGCCCTGATATTTTTCGGTGTAAACCCAAATTGGCAATGTCTAATTCCTTCTTGATATGGTCAGTTACCATGTATGTTACCATGTAAAAATACACACCCGGGGCTCTGAGCCAGCAGGGACATTTGGCTACAATTTCAAGTATTTCTCCTTTAGCTCCAACTCCCATTAGAACTAATTATATACACGAGCTTGGGCTGAGAAGCTCACGGCGTATTCTGGCAAGCTACAAATACTGGCTGTATTTCTGTCCTCGAGCCAACGACATACCACTTTTCCCTCAAATTAATCAAGCTTCCTTGTAAATATAGATGTTTAGCCACATTAGTTACTGTATTTGTATGGCTTCTGGCAAACGGATCGTAAATATTCATGAAGTGCCGCCAGCGTTCCCATTCTTCCTGCTCCTCTCTGACACCATATCACCTGTATGTATCAGCCTCCTTATAGATAAAGGGAGGGCCAGTCCGTCTCCAGAGGCAGGCCTTATCTCACCTTAGGGCTGAGCATTCCCAGGAGACTTCATGGTGACAGATATATTGTCCAATCATGCTCTAATAACACTGCCCCCACATCTTGTGGTAATCAAATTACCTGCCATCAATGGACCTTGGAAAGGGTTTATGTGTGTGGCAGTCTGTATGTATGTGTGTGCATGAGATCAATAGCCATGTCTCTGGTGTGGGAGTGGAGGAGGAGTTAGATATCAGACATCAGGTCAGAGGTCAGTGCTTCCTGCAGCCTCACTATTATATGGCTGACTGGTGGTTTTTTAACAACGTAAGGCATCTGTCTGTGTCTCCCTGTCATTATTGTAATTTGTAACACATTTCAGAACAGCACCTTATGATTTTTTTCTGCCACGTGTTAAGTCCATATAGCAGCTTTGTGTGCTCCATAAGGCAGCAAGAAATAACTGAAACGTTTGATTGTAAATAGCCAGAAAAGGCATTTTTCTGTATCCAGTTTCCCTGAGCTCTGCACTCGCTTGTGTTCAGTTCAAGAGGCATGTTACATTTCACTCGCATGTTTTGATTCATCCCTCGTGATGTGACGAGGTAATCACACACCAGAGCTGAATTTCATTTTGACAAAATCTCATGGGATGCTGCTCCACTCTGTTGCAAGCAACCTTCTCGTTGTCCTTCATTTGGAAACATAGGATGACAAGACGAGCATGTTTTGTAGCTTTATGCTAAAAGCTGGGCACGATTGTGTCAGAGTCTAAAATCACACAGATCACGGCACAAAGATTGCAAATAGACAATTTTGAAAACAATGACATAAAAATATCCATTAATGTTTTTCCAGGACCAAAACGAAGCATCCAAACTATCCCAAAAGATAAGCACAAATGGGACAAAGAAGAGTTGTACGAACCAGGAGTGAAATAAAATATCGACACACCTGAGTATGCAAAATTATGATTTGTGATACTGTATAGATTCTCAAAAACACTATTGATTTTTAAGTATTAGTTAACATGCAAAGATTATGGCAGACTGCACAAAAAAGTAGTGCTATGATGTTGGATGCTACAGGGACATAAATAATGGGATAAATGCAAATTCTTGCCAATACACAGCTCTAGTACGAACAGGTAAATGGAGCCAGTTTACACAGACTATAGTGACTGTGGTAGCCCATAAACAACTATAGATCCAAACTGTATCCAATACACTGTAATAAACCAACATTAGACTAATCATGACTTTTCACAGACTAAAACAAAATGTATTTAATCATTGTTAAATAAAACAAGACTAAAACTGACAATAATAAAATGACTGAAATGTCAGCAAAACTGACACATTTTTGTCAAAACACAAAGTTCAAATCAAAACAGCCGGTTAGACTGTTATCAGGTCATTGAATGGGCATTATCAGTGGTTATCAGCCACAACGATCTGGGTCAGAAGGGGCCTGCTACACCCACTAGTAGGTTTTATCATCGATTCACATGAGGGATTACCGATAGAAGGAAGACGACAGCGACAGCATGGAACTATGGGATGGAGGTTGTGGGCAATGAATGGGAATAAAACACAGCGCTTTCAGTTCGGAGGCCGGGGTTCGCATCCTGTGTGAAACTGCATTGTTATCTTTGTGTTTACAAGCGTTAAGTTTCACTTTCACTTTACGAAAGTAGTTATTTTAAGCCAAAACACAATGTTTTTCCCTAAACTTAACTAAGTGGTTTTGTTGCCTAAACCTAACAAAGTTGTAGTTTTGTTGCCTAAACCTAAACAAACTGTTGTGTTTGTGTTCAAAACATAACATTTCATTCAGTTTTAAGTGTGTTGCTTTAAAGTTTTGCTTTCACTTTTACAATGTAGTAAGCGTAGTAGGCCCCTACTGACCCACTTCTATGAGGCTTATAACAACGAATCGGGTGCTCAAAATCAGGTGTTCAAATTGTGACATAATAATCACAATAATGATATGGATAAATATGATGAAACATGAATTATGACAACAATAAGAATCATGATTAGTTAAATAAAGGCTGATGTTAGAAACTGAGACCTCACATCAGAATTATTGACGTTGCTGATGATGTCACAGGCGAACGTCACTACAGTATATCACTGACAGGGCATGATGATGTCACTGTGACCTCATCCTGTTTTGCAGTCTGATTGGTCAAAAGTGACATAACCTTTCAACACACACTACAGCAAAACAAGGCCTTCGGTATGAGTATAGAATGGGACCTTTTACACATGCACTCCTGTGGGCATTCACTTCTCTTGTATGCGAGACGCATTTGCATACTCAAACCTTCAACACACACACTGTATAAATTCACACTTGTGCCGCTATGTATAAACGGCATGGTGGTGGGTTTGTGCCAAGAGGATTCTTCTTGCGTTCGGCGGGCCCTGCTGACAGCCAAGGAGAGGCTCACATGATGCCCAGCCACCTGCCACCCGTCTGCTGAATAATACCATTCGCCTGCTACAGTATACTACAGGGACGAGGATGAATACACCTGTCAAATATAAACACACACAGCACAAATGCACAAATTCACAGGTGCCCTGCTACAAATAGCTGGTAGAGATATGCACCTCTCTGGGTGGGTGATACTATCAGCCAAGGGACTCGAGGAGGATTCAATACAGATGGCAAAATGCAGACGGGCAGGAAAAACAATATATCCCCACCTCTGTGAATGGAAGCAGATAGGGAATACTATCCAATAATTAGAGAGATAGACAATAGATATGGGCAACACTGACTTCTGCTATATCAGGTAGGGCTGGGATGATACACCTATCTCCCGATTCGATACTATCACGATACTTCGATGACGATATGTATTGCGATTTTTAAGTATTGTGATTCTACAAGTATTGTGATTCGATATTGTGATTTATTGCAATTTTTGTGAACTCTTTAAACACTAGACCATGGGAAAAAGTTGAATCATACACTCCTAGGGACTTTTACTTTGGAAAATATCTAAATTAGTACAGTAAAAATGTTTGATTTTCAGCATGTATGTAGTCAGAGATGTCCTGAAGTCAAATATATCATTAACATTGTCAGGAATTATTTATAACATTTTTTCCAGCAACCCAAAAATCAAAGAATAAACACATTTGCCTCAACGGACATTGCCACACGTGTATACTTTCTCTGACTTCGCCAAGTCCGTCGCTAGCTCTCCCGTCAGCTCCATTCTCTCTATACATCCACGATCAGCTCCATCCATTTGAATGCATTTAACATAAATGTCAGTATATGGGTGCTCTACAGTTGTGGCATCGGCTGATTTGACCACGGAGATGAGAGTGATGGTTGGCTCGACCGCACGTTACCGCAAGACGACAACGTTTCCTGTCCATGACGGAGTTAGCATGCAGCTTTAGCCATGATGTCTAGCTCTGCTTTTTCTGGCAATGTGTGAAACCCAAAGTGTTTCCATACTTTAATGGATGTGTAGTGTTTGGATTTAAAATGTGAGAGTGCAGGTTGTATCCACATGGACCCTCCACCGTTTCCTACTTTCTCATTGCGGCCGGTTTGTTTTGGTTGACGGATACGGAACGGATATGATGTCACGTTACTCAGACTACAACAATAAAAGCGGTAACTTTCTTCTACCTCCACATAGACTCTAATGAAGCAAATATATCAATTCTGGCATTAAAAAAATGTATTTCAAAATCGTAAAAAAAAAAAAACACGATAAATAGGTGAATTTTTTTTGTTTTTTTTCACCCCTAGTATCAAGGGTCCAGTATGGTCACTGCTGGTCTGCTGAGCAATTCAGCTCATCTGCAACACCTCTCAACTGGACTCAGCAAATAATTAAATTGTGTCATTATCCAACCACAGATGTTTTTAACTGTATTGTTTGATCTTACAGTCAAATATATTATCCTCATGCATTTTGACCTTATTATCCAGAGAGCAGCTGAGGACCAAAACAGACATTAATCCCAAAAAAAAGCCCTTCCTTTACATCAGAAATAGGATTTTATTCCCATTATGTTTCCTTTTTAAGAGCACTATAAGAAGATGAAGAGGTTTGTCTCCTCTATTCCAGTTCTCCAGCTATAAAGGCCAAGCCTGCACATGCCATGCACAGCACCGTTCTGTGAATATGATGATAGGAGAAGCAATCAGAAGAGGAGAGGTAGGATGATGACACACTGAATTAACAACCCTTATACCGCTCCATACAAGGCATCTTAACAAGCATGGCATTTCAGTCTTTCAGTGATGTGAAAAGCACCAACTGCGCCGTGCATGTCTATGGGAGGAGGGGGGGGGAGGATGATGAGATGGGCCGAATTTTTTTTTTTTCCTTCCTGGACTGAAGACACACATTTTTGCTCCTCAGCAACGAAGGCAAAACATTTTGCACTAATGTTTGGTTTTTCTGCCATAAAAAATGAGAGATGCGCAGCACTAATAATGCTCATATTACTGGGCACAAAAATGCACATTTGTAGCTGGGCGTAAATAAGCCCTGGAGGGCGGTCACTGTTGCTGCTGGAGACAGGTGTCTGTCTAAATACCGATATTCTCATTAAAAAACACTATTCTCCACATCTTTACGCACTGGGATCGTTTCCATCCAGAGCTTTGATTCCGTTCATATCTATCTATCTTATGACTTGATTACGGTCCGAACTTGCCTCAGCAACAGACAATAGCTGCACAGTTCCTCTTCTATTTCTCCCCCCACAACACAGCATCTCTCTCTCTCTCACTTACCGCGCTGGGATGAAGCAATATTCCAGAAAAAAGGCGAATCCATTAAAAAGGAAAATAAAGGAGGAGGAAAAAAAGGAGGCGAAAGGAGGAAAACCCTGTGAGCGCTCCCGCTACTACTCGTACTATCTTACTACTCCTCCATTGGGCTCAGCGGAGCTCTCGGGTTTTTGTGATGGGGATCACGCAGCGTGTGAGCGCGTGAGAGGCTGGATGCTGTGCCTTGTCGGAGGGGGCGGGGACAAACACGCGCACTCGGGTCCAGTGGAGCGTGCGTAATTTTGTGTAGGGGAGTGCAGGGACCTTGTGTGTTACAAGCAGCAATATTCCCAGCCAGCCTGCCCTATAGACCCCCAATTCCAATAGGACACACTACTACCCTCCTTTCCTTTCCTTTCCTTTACTCCAGAGAGGCTGCTTTGTGGCTTTTTCAATCCTGCTTCATATTCATGATGGGGCTTCACACGTTTTTACAGTTAGACAGGCTGAATGGCTGCTATATAGCCTAGTTACAGAGTGATTTCAATATAAAACCATTTAAAATTCATATTCAAATGTGTTGTTGTATTTGCCCAAAAATGTTTTTTCATGCAGTTTTCCATCATAATTTATCTCAGGTAGACAAATATGGTGCACTAAAAGTCTCTCTCTCTCTCTCTATATATATATATATATATATGTAATAATAATAATAATAATAATAATAATAATAATAATAATAATACTGTATTCAAGTCCAAAGATACAATTTTGTAAAATATATGTATATATATATTTATTTATTTTTACAATTTATTTTACAAAATTCGAGTACATTACTGTTTTACTGATTACTGTCAAATTTGTATATATATATATACAAATTTGACAGTCTAACTGAGATAAATTTATGATGGAAAACAGCATGAAAAAACATTTTTGGCAAATATAACAACACATTTGAATATGGGTTTTGAATGGGTTTGTATTAAAATTACTCTGTAGCTAGGCTATATAGCAGCCATTCAGCCTGTCTAACTGTAAAAACGTGTGAAGCCCCATGAATTTTATTGCCGTCAAATATATATATTTTTATATATATATATATATATATATATATATATATATTTGACAGTAATCAAATGTACTGTAATCAAGTCCAAAGATACAATTTTGTAAAATTGCAGACAAGCAAAATAATAGAAGAAACCCCAATTGTTAAATCTAAATGAAGCACTTACTCACAAAACAACTACAGTGAAGTGATTGAATGACACGTGACAAAAAAAGCAATATTCAGATATTAATAAAGCTTTTACAGGCTGGTTTTATGATTGGTTGATATTTGTCCAACTAACAGTGCAGTAACAGCCAAGGCTAATTTGTTAGAGACCAATGTGGTGGCGCCTTAAAATGCAGTTCCTCTAATAGCCACTAGATGTTGGCTCCAAGACAGTATCAGAATGTATTGCAATCAGTGGGCAACCTCCGGGTTCTGAAAAATGAAGCCAACACAAAGAACGTATATCAAAGAATGTAGAAGTAAAGAGGCGAAACTCTAGTGCTTTTTTTGACAATGGCCGCTGGGTGGCTCTGCAGTAGTGCTGCTGCCATTTTGGACTGAAAACCAAAACAACCACACTTAAATAAGCCTCATTTAAATCATTATGTCCTAAAAGTTGTTAAATTAATAAATTGTCGAATCCAGAGTTATTTTCCTCAGGATAATGATGAACACGCATCAGATCCATCAGATCAACTGTAAATCCCTTTGTTTTTAATTGACTTGCCTGATTAAATAAAGGTTAAATAAAACAAATAAAAGACCGCCAGGACTGCACCACCCTGCATGTTCATATGACATATCCAGTTCTGCCAAATTCCTGCTAGCTGTATGCGGCCGTAATAATGGATATATTGGCTGTAATTCATCACTTTTATTATCTTATAATGCACCCATGGGCTGTATGCTGTAAGCCTGTACCGTGGTGGATTTATTAACGTCTCTGTTCCCAAACAACAGCTAACGGCCAGTAGCTAGTAGTGTTAGTAGCATGACGTAAACAGAAATTAATTTAGTTATAGGCTATTTAAGACGCAGGGCAAAAGCACAGCACACAACCTCTTATACATCCATGGTCTGTGGTCTATTGTACATCGATTTTGGAGGTCCTTGACATGAAACATTTTGAGATCGTTCTCACAATCTGGATTTTTCTAACTTCCATTTATGTCCATCATTCACTTTATGCTCCTCTGGGAAGCGGCCGGGCAAAATAGTTTAATGAAGGGCATGGGCAAAAACCAAGATGGCAATCGACAGCCTAAATGCCAAGGTCGAGGCTTCCAAACAGTCCAAAAACCAATGTGTGACGACACAGTGACTACGTCCATTGCTTACATACTGTCTATGATTGCAATGAGTCATTATGAAAGAAAAAAACACAAAAGACGATGAATTTAGATCATTTTACCACACACTTGAGGATTTAAGGCTCAGTCCCATCTCTGTCTCCCCCCCTTTTCCACCATTGAGTCGTCGCTCTACCTCATTGCATGATAGCACAGCTTGTCTCAAAGTCTAAATCTGCGGCCCCACCTCTGCGACCCGGCTAGTCGTAGCATTAGCACGGCGAAACGCTCTACTGCCAAAACTGGGACAGACACGTCAAAGCGCGCCCATCTCTGCTGCAAGAAATTACTGAAGAAACACTGGTGTGTTCAGTGATCTAGATTCTGGGAGCACGCTACATTACACTCTGCGCTCAGACTCCCCCTCTTCCAATCCTCTGCTTTTTCAGCCTAGTTCTTTCAACTACCTCCCCTCGTCTCTCATCGTGTGGCCTTCGGTCACATTAATCAAACTGAGCAGAAAAACTGATGCTACTGTAAAATCAAGAAAAGTGCAGTCAGCACAAGTTATATTTAACAGTATAGCGACGAAGTGGTCTGAAGATGTGGTGGATGAATTTGGGGGTGTTGTACTGGATATTAATGGGGGCAGTAGTAGCCTAGAGGAAGACAATCAGGCTCAGGACTGGAGGGTTGTGGGATATAAATAACCGCCACGGTACTCTTGAGCCATTTATGTTACCTCTAATGGCTCGGGGCATCTGTCTAGTTGCTGACAGCAGAAGACTGTGGATGTATCCGTCCGTGCTGAGGTAGTTAATGTGTGAATGTGAGGAAGGGTGACATCAGCCAAGAGAAAGCATTGACTTCCAACAAACTCTAAGGTAGAATTTTGAACCCAATCTGAAACTGACCTTTGAAAGATCAGACACGTATAAATAGATTTTGATTAAACGTTACAAGGTCCACTCAGGATAGACCTGAGGATAATTGGACCAAAAAACTGGTCTACCTGAACAGACCCAATAGAGGGTGAACACCAACACTGGCTGCAGCAGAAGAAGTACTCAGACCTTTAATTAGGTAACAGCAGATATAAAGTACTATTGTGTAAAATCACTCCAGTGCAAGTTAATTTTCATTTTAATCTTACAGCAAATGTGTTTAAGTACCAAAATAGAAGTTGTTAATATGCAGAAAACAGCCCCTCTGGGTGCTATGTTATCATAATGGATTATTGTTATTGATGCAATTTGCTGTTGTAGTAAGTTGGGGTGTTGGTAATTTGATCTGCTTCATATACGTTTGTGTAATAACGCACCATGTTTTAAAACTGATCATGTGTTTTATTTATATTAAATATATATACATATATTCAAAATTCTAACTATGGATGCGGTGAAGTAGAAGTAATAAGTACCATGCTGTAAAATGGAAATATAGTAAAGTACAATTACCTTACAATTGTTCCGAAGTACCTGACTAAATGTACTTTGTTACTGTCAGTTTTCAGTTCAAACTTCCTGTCTTGCCTCCAAAAAACAGATGTTACCCTGTGGAGATTATGACGATTATCATGCCATTAGAGCTGCATGATATAATCTGCTCAGGTCCACTCAGGTATTAGACATATTGATGCACAGATCCAAGACCTGTGGTAACACAACGGGCTCCAGCCCGACCCCACGAGACTGCATGTTATTTGGGCCAGACTGATGGACCTGTGATTGCAAAATTTGTGAAATTTGATCTAATGGATAATTGTTTTGTCTCAATCATAGACTGTATATAAGAAGTAGACATCACCAACTGGTTTGTGGACTGCCATTTTGATGCCTCGAGTACGGCATTTTGGCCATCGCCATCTTGTTTTTTTGGCTGTCACCATGTTGTTGTTTTTTTTTCAGAAGTGACACAAGAGGGTGTAGCTATGTACAACCAAATCCTGAACAAGACAGTTTACACAGTTTTACAGTTAACTTTCATGAACTGAAATCACACTGTGAAAGGGTTAAAGGACAACACCCAAACCGGACAACGCCATGGCAGCAACATGTCAATCACAAGGTAGCCACGCCCTAAAGCATACCCTGCTTTATGGTCTATTTGACTCTAAATGGGACCATAATTTACTAAATGAACATCATGCTGTATTGAAGAAGACTTGCAACTAGTGATTGAGAACATGTTTACAATGAGTGAATAAATCAAGAGAGAAGTAGGTTCATTTTGTCATAGACTTCTATACAATCAGACTTCTTTTTGCAACCAGTGGAGTCGCCCCCTGCTGGCTATTATAAATAATGCAGGTTTAAGGCACTTCCTCATTGGCTTCACTTTGCAGACTGGGAGGTTGCCACCTGATTTCAATATGTTTAAAGAATTTATTGATTCCAGATGATTTCAATTCCTGACATGTGTTATGCTAATTACTAAATATGTTGTGTTTTTTTTAACTGACTGACTACTGCATCTTTTCAGGACTACTTTGCCTTCTTCTAAAATACTGTGGGTGCACACTTGCTAAAGCAGTAGACAGTTAGTCTAGGTGACATGAACTGACAACCTTGCTCTAGTAATCCTGTTCTTCTACCTCTGGCTATATGTGATCACTTCATTTCCTGTGATTTTCATGATGTTGCTCCAGAGGAGGAGCAGTAGTGAATCGTCTAGAGGAAGAAGCCACATTAATTCTATTAATGTCTCATCAGCGGTGGGGGGGTCAGGGAGTATTTTGGAAAGCTCCGGTTCCCAAGGTTCTGACGTGGGTCTGCCGTGGGAAAGAGACTCATCAAGTTGTTTGTATTTACCAATATTTTCATGGCACTCTCAGCTGACACTGTATGTTGATTGATAGGACACAGTCAATGTGATATGCAGTTGCCTATTCTGCCAGAGAGTTTGTGTGATATAAAGCTTATACTGAAATGTGTTTTTTTTTTATTTATCTTTATTAATTAAACCTTTCGGAGGTAGTAAACTGTGTACCCCAGCTTTAAGACATTTAGGTACCAGCATCTCCAGTTTTTCTGCATCACAGTTCTTTGAGTTTAAAAGCACAAGGCGAGAACTCATCCGATCAGCTGCAGTCTTGCAACTGTTGAAAAGGCTTTTGAACAAGAAAAGAGGTCAGATGAGACACAAACAGCTCCATAATGTTGGTATGTCAGTGCGTCTTGACTCTTCAGACGTTGAAGTAGATAGGCTAGATTCCTGCACTGATACATTCTTGTTCTTTCTTGTTTTTACATAATGATGGTTGGGTGATGATTTGATAAAGAATAACTTCCATCCAACCATTTAAAGATTAGCTGAATTTACAGTAACTGCATTTTCCTATCTGACACTTGCAAAAACAAAAGAAGTCAAAGATTAAACTGAACAGTGTATGTAGGAGTCTTCTGATTGTGTTGAAGATCCATAATATGCACTCTTTCCCTGGGGACTACACACACACACACACACACACACACACACACACACACACACACAGAGAGAGAGAGGAATATCAGCTTTCACTACATCCCAGTGTGCACGCCTGTCATCTCATATACTGTACGCCTGCTATTCTCTCCATCTGCCAAAGAAGCTCCACACAGACTCAACAATGCAGTGCCGTGTTACACCAATCTGATAATAGAGAGTGCAATAAAGCATGTTAGTGAGGGGAACACAATAACAAGATTGTGTTTTATTAATGGCCGGGCCTATTGATGTATAGTGCTATACCAAAATCAAGTAAGATCAGAGTCTAAATAATGATGAAATATTTATAAGGCTGATCTAAACTTTAGATGACCCAGCTCTACTACCTGGAAAGGTACAACATGGAAAAGAGTGAAATATTGGAGTGGATTTGTTCATATTTAACAGATATATAGTTTAGAGAATACTATAGATCCAAGAAGCATGGATTTATCAATACACAGCAGAGTTAGGCTACTGATATTTCAGAGTCCCTCTAAGGGATGGAGAGGGGGGATGGCAGGTTAACAAGGGGCATGCATTTTGGTCATTTTGCTAACAAGGGGGATGGTAGCCTGGTGACACAAAAATGGCAAATGAATGACATTGTAATCGCAAGTCATTTTGTGTGCAATATGAAAGACGTTCTTGCTTTTGGAGTGTCATTTGTACGCCACGTAGTCTCTATTGACTGCAATGTAAAAGCATCTGCATAAATTTGCTACGCTCAGAGCTAGCGACGTAAAAAATAAAAAGCACCACTTATGGTGGGCGTATAGTGGGGAGGTGGATGGGTCCAACAAACACAGGACTTTCAACCAGGAGACTGGTGTCCGTGTCCTAAAGTGTTGTTGAGTTGAAGTCGCGTTAGTGATGTTTCTGACGTGCTTTTTAGTGACATTTGTGACGTGTTTTCCGTACTTCTGTTGTTTCGCTGCATATTTTACTTAGTTTACGTACTTATTTTAAGCTCAACCATGATGCTTTTCCTAAACCCAACTAAATGGTTTTGTTGCTTAAACCTAACTTAGTGGTTTTGTTGCCTAAACCTGACTGCGGATGTTACGTGGCATAAAAATGATACGCGAGACCGTCCTCATGACATGCTTGTAATGTCGTGCTATTTATACGCCTTCCCGTGAGATCGGGGCGAGAATGGCATTCCCCCTCATCCCCTCTCAAATCACCTACTGGATATAAGCATGTAAAGGCAAGGCAGAAACAAATACAAACGATTGCTGACAGAGAGACGTGCTTGTATTATGTCAAGCAGCAACCTCCGATGCTGAGAAATTAAGCAAACATGGAAGTGCCAAAAACTGCAGTTCCTCAAATGGCCACTTGAGGCTCCAAAAGCTAAATGGTGTCTCCATGTTAAAAAGCCCAACCTTACAGCAGAAATAAGCATGTTTACAGCCTGGTACAAATGGTTTTGGTCTCTATAGCTAATTTCCCCGTTCATGACAACTGTACGGGGGGTGGATTTTTATACAATTCACCCGTTTAAATTACATTAAAGCTTAAAGTTAGGCATAATTGAGGGCGTGGTCGCTTTGAGCGACAGATGGGTGCCGTCTCACGTCGCTAGCTGCTCGCTGTCTGCTCTGCTGTGTCACCCGGGCTCGCCTCAGCTCCACCAACGATCTACCTCTTTGCCCATTTTTGACGACAATTTTTCACTTCACTAAAATCAACACTAACCTTGATTCTCCTTTACAAAAGTCCTAATTTACCTAAGAATATTAACCATAACCTTTTTTTTTGTGTCACAAACCAGTGAAAGTGGTGTGTTTTCATACCAATTCCACATAATCCTATTAGTGGCAGAAGAAAGTCATCTTTACATCCACAGCGTGTATTCTCTGTAGCCTCTGCTCATTTCACTACATTTTGTGAGGCGAATGATAGTCACACTCCAGATCTCCCTCTTCAGCAGTTTGCCAACTGCCACGACTCCTCTCTCCGGCACTCAGTTAAGTGTCTCAGTGGGTTTCAAAAGACTCTTCCTCACTCTTTCTCCTCAGTGTACTCCATCTGAATAAGTGCTACTATCTACTTATTGATGATGGAGCTTCAGAGTCGCACTGAGACTGCTGTGTGTGTGTGTGTGTGTGTGTGTCTGTGTTTTGTGTGTGTCTACGGCCCCCATTATTCAAGAAGCTTATTGATCGGAGGGTGTTTGGTTTCTCGGCGGCTCCTAAGCGGTGGGCTCGTTTCCATGGTAACCTAACAGGCTGGCCACGAAGCACCGGCCTTGGCTGTGATCAATGTTGCTGGAGAGACTCGCAAACAGCCATTCACACACATACATGCACGCACACACACACACAGCCCTTAGACCAGACAATGAGGTTTTATATGTACTACTGTCTGTTTCCAGTGCCACCCAGAGATTCCCCTTTTCCTTGACACTACTAGAAGTAATGCACATTAAGGAACAGAGTATCACTTTACAGTGGCCTCACTCCATTTCATTAAACTATGTAGGCTATTAACTTGACAGAAAGTGCTGTACTGTAAACACAGCTGCTCACTTTAAAGGGAATATATTCCTTCAGATCTGCTAAGGTGGGTTTTTTTTTTTAGTTTTAAAGGGATTCTACAACTTTTTGTTCGTGATTTTAACAGTATTCATCTACCAGACTCACCACAATCTTCTGTTATTTACACTTCCATCTGCTTCGCTGTCATCTTTTCGACTCTCGGGGGGTGGGGGGGCTCCAGCAGCTTTCAGCGTTAACATCGAAGGTGTTTTAGTGTTCTGTGTTCAGACAGAAATATACACAGACATGAAATTGACATTGGCATGTGCACCGAAGCAAGATTGTCAGTTTGTGACCATTGCAAACTAACAGGGAGTCCGAAGAGATTAGTTTGGTTGACCAATCACAACAGAGTGGGCCAAACCGACCAATCAGAGCATAATGAGAAGCTAGTATGAGAAAAATAAAGCGTTTGTTCTAGTAGAAACTGCAAAATGCAAGTATGTACCTGAAAATAAGCATAAGGTCCTCTTTAAAATCAGGTCAAAGAACATTTTTTTGAAGGATACAATACAATGGGCATCAAGTACCACTTGATAGGTAGAGCATGGCACACAATTATTTTATATTACATTCATAATTGTAAAACATAAAACAGTTATCTGACCAAAATATATTAAATATGTTACTATTATATTTTATGGTGTATTTCATATTATAGCCTACAATGTTGGGCAGTAAGGCATTACTTAGTAACATGTCACAGTAATATGATTCCATTTTTATTAACGAGTAGTGTAAGGGATCACGATATGAGGTGATCTGCAAAGATTTTGTCTCTTTGCGTTCAGTGGATACACTGGTCCGGTACGTGTTAGCTTGATGCAGGGGCTGGATGAGCACAAAGTTATCTTATTTAAAGTTGACCTTTTGACCTTTTTCTTTTTATCTTATTTATATGTTGCCTACTCTAAGCTGTCTTGCTAATATTAGCCACGGGTAAGGCTGCATTCAGGATGTGCTGCTGCATGCAGTCACTGGGCTAGGCCAGCTATTGATGGTCAGTAAATACCACCAAAAAAGAATATTTGCCTGAAATGGAAATGCAATCAACCATATTCATGTGTATGCATTTTATGCTTATTGCGCAACTGAGATTTGAATCATTAGGGATAACTAGTTCTCTGAAAGAAAAGTTCACAAATGTATAAAAAAAAAATAATAATAATAATAATAACAAAAAAAAACAAAAAAAAAAAACACGTCCACACAGCCTGTATTGTGTAGGAGTCATGCTGGTCTGCTGCTATAAATAACTTGGCTCAGGAGGTTGCCATGGCAACCAACAAACTGATGCCAGGGTGGGAGCGCTCAGCTCCTTGAAGAGAAAAAGCACATTCAATGGAGGGCCAAGCGGCGACAAAGGAAAGATGTAAAAGAGAAGAGGAAGGATAGGGGCAGGAGGAGGAAGGTCGGAAAGGATAAACCCGGTCCCTGGAGATGGAAAAGAGTCAACAAGAGAGATCAGAGCAGAGAGGATACAGAAGAAGATGAGGGATGAGAGGACGAGGAAAAATGTAGAAGAGGAAGAAGAGAAGGAAAGATGGGTGACAGAAGAGAGAGGGGAGTTGAGAGTGAGGGAAAAGAGGACACACTCTCTTCAGTTATTATTACTGTATAATATCTGACATGTTATAGACATTATCTTATATAATTCATACAATTTGGTCAAGAGCTTCAAAGCTAAGAATTGGTCTGTATGGTTTCGGGCTGGGCCTCTTTGTTCCAGTTAAAGAAAAACAGGAAACTGCCTAGGCTTTTTCGGTCTCCTGCCGAGGGTTAGATTAGAAGATTGACACCACTCTGTTAATTGTCTGTTCATTATGAAGCTGGAGCCCAGGAGATGGTTAGTTTAGCTTAGCATAAAGACTGGAAACAGGGGGAAACAGCTGGCCTGGCTCAGTCCAAAGGTAGCAACATCTACAAAACACCTCTACAACTCATTGATTAACATGTTATATATCTTTTGTTTAATCCTTACAAACACTGGAGTTGCGGTTTTGTGTAGGGTTATGTGTATGACCATTTCTTTGCTGGGAGCAGTAACTTCCTTTGCCATCTCTGCTCATGCTTGCCTGGTAACCGTATAACTCTCAGCAAGAGTATCCCAAAATGTCGAACTATTCCTTAAAGTGTACGTCCAACTCATGGGCAAGTTGTAAAGTAAAAGACAGGTGACGAGCCAACATGTTGTCATCCCAACTCTTTGGCGTCACTTCATTTTTGGCATCGAAACCACTATAGTTAGGTTTTGGAAAGAAATACATGGTTGATCTTAAAACTACTACGTTTGTACAGTGAAAATGACTTTTTTGATACTTAAGTACAGTAAATATCAGACAAAGCCTTTTATTCAAGTAATATTCTAATAGATGACTTTAACTTCTACTAAAGTCATTTTCTGGTTAGATATCTAAACTTTTACTCAAGTGTGCCTTTCGGGTATTTCATCCACCACTGCCTGATTGTAACATGATGAACAGGGGTCTCCTGGTTAAAAGCCAACCCTACTGCACACCCGGTGTGTCTCTTTTTCGCTTTTTAACCACGTCACCGCACGTTTACTGCCGCGGATGGGTTTGCATTATAGTTGAATGGAACGTTTCATACCGGCGCTAAGGGGTACCTTGTGTTGCGGTATACCTAACACCAATGGTGGTTACAAAGTCTCAGTATTTGACTAGCTGGACAAACACCTTCACTTTAAATGTTCCTATGAAGCTTAGGCGAAAGTTCAGACAGGAAGACCCTCTTCATACTCTTTCATTCACAATCTTTCTGTCTCTCTTATATCTACTGGCTCCTACTCTATCAGCTGACTGTGGGTGATTCACTCTTAGATAACCAAACAGATTCTGCCACGCTCTCTCTGAGCCAATCAGATTGTTGGAATCAGATTTTAAAACTGTTCTTCTCTCTGCTGCTGTCAGTCGTCGTTTCAGTGTGGCTCGATGCAACCCGCCTCCACCCCATCACTTCCAGTCTTCATCATATTCAGTACCCAGGCTTGCTTCACATCCTTTCATTGGATCTTCAGTACTCGCTTCACCACCACCACCACCAGTGTCTAGACTTTGCACTATTCTTCTTATCATGCATTATGTAATAAATGATTGTTCAATCTACAGTATACGGGGTCTCTCCTGATTGAAATGAACTATCAACAGACTATTCATTGATTTACTTTTTACAATTTATATTTAAACACAATGTGCTTGCACTAAACAGAGGCTCTGTCCCATTCCACTAACCCCCCCCGACCTCCTCCCCTCGTTTGGCCTTGCAGGACAGATGCTGGTGCTGACCTCGACTCTTTCCACCTCCAACTCCCTAACCCGCACAACGGCTGTCTGGCTTAATATGTGGCGCACCGCTGTGTGAACCGACACTAATGCTGACATGAGGCTTTAACAGGATCACAGGGGAAGGAGGAGGGGGGGGGTCGTGGCTGGGAAGCGAAAGGGTGCAGAGGGCAGGATTGATGTGCGAGAGGGGGCGATATAAGGGAGAAGGAGATGTTTAAATGAGAGAGGAGGGGGTTAAAGGGGAACGAAGGTGCAGAATTTACGGTGTATTTGAAGCGAGGAGAGCAGCGAGGAGGGATGATGGGGAAACAGACCGGGGACGTACGGGGAGGATGTGGGCTTAAGGAAGAGAGAGAAGGGGGTGCAGAAGGGAGGATTAGCGAGGCAAGACAAAAGCCCAAAGCTGTGGAGGGAGCAGGCGCTTTTCATCTGCATCAGCCATAAATCATCACACCCATTCTGTGGTATTTTCCTTGTCCTGCTTCATTCCGTGTTTATCTGTTTGATCATAAACACAGCTGGTGGAAAATCCTCTCTGTTGTGTCGTTGTCTCTGCTTCTATACATCTCTCTTCATCCGTCAGTTTCTTTCCATTTCGTTGTGTCTTGCCGTTTCTCAGCTTCTCACCCTATATCTCTCTGCTTCTCCATCTCCATCCTCTTTCTGCGTGTATCCATTTGAAGACAGTGAAAGGGAGATTTCCCCAGAGAAATCCCACAAGAGTGAAGCCGTTAAAGAAGTTTCTTCTCTTGCAACACAAGACACAAATAACATCACAAAGTTTTTGCTTCAGAGCCGTGATAGTTTTCAAACAGTTACAGAGTATGGGTGCAGACGACTATTAAGTCTGACATTTCAAAAGTCTGGTGCTGCACTTGAACTTACATCCCAAACTATGGGATGGATCAAGGCTGGGCTGCAACCAGTTCTCATCCCAACTCATCACACAGACCTACTGAGGCTTTGTCAGACCCCACGGCATCACAGTAAACACATGCTTAATGTTGTGAATTAAACAAAAACACTTGTTTAGGATTAGGCAACAAAACCACTTGGTTTGGTTTAGGAAAAAACAACATGGTTAGGCTTAAAATTACTACGTTTGTACAGTGAGAATGTGACTTACACAACATCTTCCACTTTCTCCCCTCTGCTAGGTGCTACAGAACATGCCAAAGACACAAGAACAGTTTCTACCCACAAGCCATCACTCTCATGAACACGTAATCAGTCATACACTGTTAATAACCCTTTGACATGAAAATATCCACTGCTGCTGCTATAGATTATAATTCTTATAGTCTTTATTTTTTGCACATTTTTAGATTATAATTTACAGTCTTCAATGCACATTTTTGCACATTGGAAAATATCATCTCTCACTTTATGTACATATTGTAATATGTACATACCTGATACTGTAAATATAAATCCTACTCACTGTACATACAGTATAAAGACATCTCCACATTTACATGCTGTACAGAATCATCCAGTCCATGTACTATATCCATCCGGTGTTTATTTCTTTCCACTATTTGTATTGTTTATAACTCCCAAAACACTTAACTTGTTTATAGACATTATATTTTCATCTTTATTCTATTTTTATTTTTATTATTGTATTCTTTTATTCAGTTATTTCTATTCTGTGTAAGTACATTGAGAGAGCTGCATAAAAAACAGAGTCAAATTCCATGTATGTAATGTATATACTGGGCGAAATAAACCTGATTCTGATTCTAACTTGACGTCATGAGCGAAGTGAAAATGAAAGTAAGCACAAGGGACATGAACAGCGGTTTGTTTGTTGGACCCATCCACCTCCCCTCCGTGACAAAGCCTCTGTATTCGACGCCCTGGGAATGAGAACGAACTGGATGGATTTGATCTAGAAGAATATGCAGTCTAGATTCTTTTATTTACACTCCTTGTGGAATGTGTTAAGTGCTCAAAGTGGGACAGGACTTTCCTCTATCCTTCAAAACAAAAGAAAACAGCACATTTTGCACCACGAATGCCAGTGTTTGTTTTTTTTAGAGCGGATGCCACATTTACAAAACATGTTTAATTACAGATTTAGAAAATAATGAATAATTCACACTGAAAGGAAACTGAAACATGAGCCCAATCTCGTTCACTCTCGGGCGTTACACAATGAGTGCGAGGCTTGACAAAACAGAGCGGCCCAGTTTTCATCTTCATCAAAATGAGGACATTTAAAAGGCCAATGATGGGGATGCTTCGGGCTTTCCTCATATGAATGTTTTGTATGACCGTCACAAACAAGTCACAGGGGTTAAAAAAGCAAAAATTAAAAGTAAAATGACGACTCTCACTCACTGAAAATAGTCCACTCATCCCTATTTTCCTATATTGCAGATCTAAACCTCACTGACTCTGGGTTCTGTGTGCGGTGAAGATGCTCAGACGTCACCACTTGAGGTGAACAATTTGAACTGAATGGGAGCAGATGTTCCCTGAGAAGCACGGGGAAGCATGAATGGGGTTATGATGCTGCTGGAAGAGGACTTTAAATGGTTGCCATGGCAATACCAAATTAAGCTATGCATTTTGAGTTATGAAGAAAGTAATTGACAAACGGAACAATCTTTGAGGACTTCCTTTGACTGATTTCATTCCCTAAAGTGTAACACTCCATTACAGCTCTTCGGGCTGAAATTTAATCTCACCCTCAATAATTTACATCTTAATTTAAAACCCAAATCCTAAATCTGCAGCCTTCTTTAATAAACTCACATCCTATGCTTTAACCTCACCTCAGGCAAATTAATCATAGTTCTGATCTCATCCGTAAACCCGCAGTCTGACCCAAAAATAACTCCATAAAATGTGAGGATGCCCTCAAAAACGCAGATTTCTCTCTCTCTCTCTCTTGCTAGGGCACTGTCCTCATAAGTATGGAAACATACACACACTTTCTGACATACACAAACATGCATAAATACACAGACTGTCACACGCTTTACTGCGATTTCATACGCAGGCCTTAGGGTGCTCTCTGAGAAACTCTGCGCCATGTGGTCTGACCTAAACGATGACAGGGGATTAGGCCGTACCGTATACACACATGCTCACGGTGCATACACACAGAGGTGAGTTGCCTATTTGTGTGATTAAATCAAGTGTCGTGAGGTGGAGGAGGCGGCATTCATCTCCATTAGAGACTCAGATGGCTGAGAGCTCCGTGTGACTCAACACACACACAACACTGAGGACACAGAAAAGCAAACACATTAGTAATGGAAGATGCTCTGGGCACTGAAGTGTCCAAAAGAGAAATGTAAAAATGCGAACATATCCAAATACTTTGTATTTTTGCGGAGTTTGTTTGATTATTTGCTGCATCGTAAGTGCCCAATGGGCATGAGTCCCACGCAGAGGATCTGGACTGTGATAAAAACTATACCCTCCACACCGAGGATGTAATTTATTGCCGGCCAGAGAAGAAATGCGTTGCCCATGAGGATAAATAATGTAGACTTACATCTGCAGGAGATAAATAATACAACATACAATCTTTTGTTTCCTCCTCTACAACCTTTTCTTCCCTTCCTCTTCTCTCGTGTTTTGTCACCTCTCCTCCCCTCACACAGAGTCTCACAGGTCAGTGAACACAGCACAAGTACAAAATGCGATGCAAATTTAACACCTACCCGTCTGTGCATAAATATCCTCCGTGCCGTAAGATTCATGCGTCGCAGAATAGAATAGAAAAGAATAGGATATCCATTCAGCTTATATTTTCAGTATAGCCCTGATGCAAAGGTCACTGATGTCTCATAAAAAATGACTTTGTCGTCATAAATGCAGTGAACTGATATGAGCATGTCTGATTGCAGCAGTAAATTATTTGTCATTATTTTCAATCGTACACACATTGATGCCATGCCGCTGACATTATAAATGTCAACGCTGCGGTAATTACATTACCGGAATGTGAGAGGGGTGTAACATAATATGCATGGCCTGACATCACTGTTCTGTTGATGCCACTGAAACGACTACACCCCGGAGACATTTTGCAAAAGCCTTGCAAAGAAAGATCTTGCGAGATTTAAGCCTGGAAAGCACACGCTTTCCACGCACAAGATATACAGACAAAGACAAATACATTTTGACATCATTTGGAGCCAGAGTCTGCGCAGTAGTGATCGGGGGACTGGAGCCGCGGTATAGAGGTCTAGCCCACACAACCGCCCGAGCCAATCACGAAACGAGCACGGCCGCAGCTTGTTAGCGTGAGCCACCTAGCTGCTACGTTAGCACCACGGCAGCTGTTTGGCTAGAAAAACACAACAACTAACCGTAATATCTCTATAACCATATTTATGATCAAGTTGACACACGTTCTATTACACAGACTTGTGACGGTTATGGAAAGTTAAAGTTACATCTCCTCTCTTGTACAATTCCCGAGCCTCCGGTTGTCAATCATGACTTCTCACCCCCCTTTTTATAGCATCAAATAACGAATTAAAATGAAATGTATCAGAAAAATTAACACTTGAACTTACATTAGGGTGATAAAAACTACCTAAAATGACAGAAACCATCTTTGGGAGAAAGTTATTTGACGTGTACTTTGGCCCATGTCCCATCCACTAACATGGAGGAGGCAGGATTTATGACCTGTACTGCAGCCAGCCACCAGGGGGCAATTGAGATGTTTTGGCTTCACTTTTGAGGAGCTGTCATGTCGTTTATCTTTGTATACAGTCTATGGGTTAAACAGGCTGTTTAAGATGTAAAATGAAGCATGACTCAGCAATTGCATGGCCGACAGTACCCAAATTTATTCTGAAACTGATTTCAGTGGATGGTTTGTGGGAAATTTTTGATATTTTGATGCAGCATCACAAGGTGGTGACGTCGATGACACATTTCCATCAGGCATTATGCCGGCATCATGCTGTATGTACTCAAAAATGTGCAGATTTGAGTCATCTAATTAGCATAAATTTAACTTTTTCAACTTGCTGCCACCCTCACCATGTGACCTGTCACAGTCTGGCACTCTGCCACAGGTCATATGACTTTTTCCTTTTTGTTAAGACCTTGTGTTTATCCTTTTAGTGGTTTATTAGTTCTGTTATTTGTGATTTTGGTTTCTTGGATTTGGGTTTTCATTTATATTTCATTCATTCTAGTGTTTCCTGTTTTGTTTTGAAATTCAATCCTCCTGTATCATGTCTAGTTTTACTTCTTTGTTTTATCGCCTTTTCGTGATTTTAAGAGAAATATAAAAATGTGAACATATCCAAATACTTTGTATTTTTGCAGAGTTTGTTTGATTATTATTCTGCATCGTATAAGTGCCCAATGGGCATGAGTCCCACGCAGAAGATCTGGACTGTGATAAAAACTATACCCTCCACACCGAGGATGTAATTTATCGCCGGCCAGAGAAGAAATGCGTTGCCCATGAGGATAAATAATGTAGACTTACATCTGCAGGAGATAAATAATACAACATACAATCTTTTGTTTCCTCCTCTAAAACCTTTTCTTCCCTTCCTCTTCTCTCGTGTTTTGTCACCTCTCCTCCCCTCACACAGAGTCTCACAGGTCAGTGAACACAGCACAAGTACAAAATGCGATGCAAATTTAACAGCTACCCGTCTGTGCATAAATATCCTTCGTGCCGTAAGATTCATGTGTCACAGAATAGAATAGAAAAGAATAGGATAACCATTTCGCTGTCAACAATTTTCGTGATTTTCTGCCCCGCCCTGATTTGTTCCACCTGTGTGTAATCATACTGGACTCCTTGTGTATTTAAGCCTGTGTGTTCCCCTATTTCGGTGTCGGTTCGTCGTCGTGTATGCATTGTCTGTCGTGATCATCTTACATATCCTGTGTTCCTTGTGTCTTCCGGTTAGTACTTAGTTTAGTTTTTTCAATGTTTTTTCCTTTGTACTTTGTACTTTGTTCCTCGGCCTAGATTCTTAGTTTCTGATTTCCTGTTAGATTACTTTTTACCACCAGTGACCAGCTTTTTGTTAAATCTACCTGTCTGCCTGTCTCTCTGCGTTTGGGTCCACTACTTAAACACTAAAACCTGACAGTACAAACTGACCAAGACACAGAGGAAAACACAGGCTTAAATACACAAGGAGTGTATGACCAAGTCGACAACAGAAGCCGCTCCAAGGAAACAATGCAGGAGCTAGTTTTACTGGTATGAGAACCTGGAAATATACTTCAACAGCTGTGAGCAAATATACTGTATATATATATATATATATATATTTTTTTTTTTTTTTAAATGGCCAACAACATTTAATTGTGCAGTTTAGACCAACATGTTCTCATCTCAACTAGTTACCAGGGCTTAAAACTACTACATTTGTACAGTGAAAATAACACTGGACGTTGTAAACATGGGACACGAATGAACAGCTGATTGTAACGTGAAACTTAACGCACGGGACACGAACAGCGGTCTCCTGGATGAATGCCTTGTGTTTGTTGTTGTTGTCTTTTTTCTATCAGAGCATCTGATTTATTGATTGCTGTCGGAATGTAAAGAGAATGACAACAAATATAACAAAAACATTTTTGAAGAAGATTACCAACCCTAGCTTTAACTTACTAGCTTGATTCCTAGATTGTGTCATATTGCTATAACTTAATCGCTCTGCTTTATGTTACAACCCATGCAGACTCAGCTGTAGCACACTGTTTGAAAGCACTTTTATTGTGACTATGACACTGTTATGCATCACGATAAATGTGACATCACACCGCTGCCTTCTCGGCTTTGCCTGCGTCCTTTAAACACGCTTACAGTCTTATTCATAAATTTGGATGACGTGCGCAGTGACTTACTGTGAAATCATCATGCGTTAGAGTCAGTCTTACACTTCGACACAGAGCTGTTTTAAAACATTAAAAAAGCCTTTCATTTATGGCTCGATAATGATCTGTTGAAGTAATTCAATTAAAAATAAACCAGGCATACCTGGAGCCAAGCTAATGTTCTGCCAAGCTTTCTCTGAAATCTCTCCTCTCTGTGTTTTTGCAATCCTTTGAAGATGAGCCGTACAGCAGAAGGCTGGTGTTCTGTGTTAATTACAGCCTCCTCCAAGTCCTTGTAGAGTGCCACTCTCCCCAAAGCAACCACAGACAACTTCCTATACTTGTAATGGGGTTTGGAAATTTAATATAAACCTGTTTCTGCAGGAAGGAGACAATTGATTTGTACTTTCTGTCCAACTGCACCATGATATGGCTGCAACATGCTGCGCAATATTTCTTCTTTGCTTATGACAAGTTAAGTCCTAATGAGTTAAGGGGTTTCCTGATGATGTCACACTGATGATGCAGAAATCTTATTGAGTGAGCTTTTGATGAGACATGTCTTTGTCTCTAATGTGACATCAAATTGACGTCAAAGCCTTTTGAGTTCAAATAATTACAAATAATACACATACTGGTGAAAAGGTACTGAAAATGAGTGTTCTTATTTAAAGGACATTGGAAGCGATTTGAGGCAGAACAACAAAGACATTTTCTTGTCCGTGAGGATTTATGACAACAAGAGGGAAGGAGTGGGAGGTGCAGCCTAAATTAGGGGAGAGAGAATCTAAGAAGAAAGGAGAGAGGATGAATAAAAAGTAGATATGAACGCAGGGGGATCCAGAGACTGAAAGAAAAGGATTATGCAGGCAGCAAAGCGGCGGTATTATGAAACTGTATTTTTGCAGCTGTGGCCTTGGGCAACGACTTGAATCTATTAGGTCTAACGCCCGAGTTGGGTCAGCCAACTGAAGAGCACGCACAAAGATGGAGAGAGACTTACATGCATGTACACCTAGCAATCTCCCATACAAAGTTGTTTAAATCACCATCACATACATCAAAGCTGCAGCCGTCCCCATACCTTGTTTTGGAAATCACTTTCCTTGAATGCATTTTTTAGTAGAACAAACACTGAAGTCACCAGGGAATCAAGCGTTTAGCCCTGAGGTTTTCTGTAACATTTAGTTTAACCTTTCTTTATGGCGGGTGTGTGGACTGATTACCCTCGCTAGGGCTAGGAACACACAAACAAATGTATTCATGCCTTAGCTTAGAGGAATCCAAGCAGCACAGGAACATTCCTCTACTGTCAGACACACAAAACCACCAATGTAAAACAGCAGGAGGTGCATGTAAGCTTACTGTTGTCAGCATGAATGTATTAAACATTGATTGAAGATTCCAAAACATCAGAGACCAAATTATTGCACTCATTTTTTGTAAAGGTTCTGTATGGCATGCCACGTGACCCGTAGGTCAGATCCTTTGGGATATTTGAGAGTTCTCATCAATGAGAATATTTTTCCACCTGTTTATATCCACCTCAGTTGGTTTGTCTCATTGTCTCACGAAGCAGCCAAACAGGATTTTCTTCATTCATACGTATAATACTAGGACTGACTTTCTCTACAATACAATACAAGAACAATGCCTTTTTCTTTACAGGTCAGCCGAAACACAGGGTTTTCACCCAGGAAGCCGGGGTTTGCATCCTGTGTGAAACCAGCAACATGTAATTGTCTTTCTATTCACAAGCCTTAAGGTTCACTTTCCCTTTTGAAACGTAGTTATTTTCAGCCAAAACACGTTTTTTCCCTAAACTTAACCAAGTGGTTTTGGTGCCTAAACCTAAGGAAGTTGTAGTTTTGTTTCCAAAACCTAAAGTTTTGTTTGTGTTTAAAAAAAAAAAAAACATGTTTCATTCAGTTTTAGAACGTGTTAGAACATGTTACATTTAAGTTTCGCTTTCACTTTTACAACGTAGTAGGCGTAGTAGGCCCCTACTGAGCCACATCTGTGGTGCTTATATAGACCAATAACACATATTTAATGGCCTGATAACAGTCAAATCGGGTGAACAGGTGCACCTTTCTTTTAGCCCCAATATCATGTTTAGAGCTATTTAAGATAATTTTTATTGGGTTCCTGTGTTAAAACAAGCCAGCTGGAGCTAGCGTTTTCAACCAACTCATGAAGTTAACTTTAGCTTAATTAGCTGGCTTGCTACAGCTTATAAAACATGCTGGAGACATTTGTCATTTTATCTGACAAAATCAACGGCCACTGATGTAAATCTGCCCTCGTTATCATTGTAAAGTGCATAATGTGCCGTGTAATTAGGCCTACGGAAAGCTAGGCATAGGCATAGCAACAGTAACTAAGGGGGAAGGGGCCTAGCGAACAGTCAGCGAATGAAAAGAAACCTTTATTGCCCTAGGGGATTTTGCGCAAAGAGCATTAAAGACTACATAACATAATCTATGTGAAAAGATGTCTGCATATGAATGCAGAATTTGTAGCCAACCGTTTGTAGTCCAAGTGGTACCGACCAATCACATTTGAGCAGGATTTGGTTGCACGCATAAAGAAAAAGAGGTGTCTGTGTGGAGAGCAAAAGAGGCGGAACACACTGGCCGAAATGCAATCTCCGAACCCACCGGCCATCGTCTGGTGACAATTTAGCTTGATATTAGTTAAAAAGAAATAAACTGTTAACTGAGTGTAAACTGGCTACTTGTGAAACAATCCGGTCGTAGAAGTCGTCTCGCAACTCCAACTCCATTGTCGCGTCTCAAGTTGCTAATTGGACTGTAAACAATGACCGGAAGTGGGAGTCTTGGCCCGCATATCCATTAGACCAATAGCCGGTGGGTTAGGAGATTATACCTATGACTGGGATCTTTGGGATTGTTTCTGTGACAAAAGGTGAGGGGCAAAGTGAAGCTTGACTGTTAAATTTGAAGATCTCTACCACAGTGATCCAATATATACATCACTTGGCAGCAAAGATGAGCCAATAGCTTTTGATAATTTTACTTATGAGGACCTTTATACTTGTAAGGACCCTTATGGACTCGTATATCCGTAACCGTAACTGTCACACCTTCATGCCATGACCCTAACTTTAACCTAAACCTAATTACTCAACCCTAAAAAAACAAGTCTTCACTATCAAACGCCTCTTTGCTTTCCAAAAATGTGCTCACTCTCAAGAAACTCAAGATATCTGTAAAATGCAGTGGCACACACACATTTGATAAACACCCCAACAATGCTACCGATGCAGAGGAACCCTACAACTGTGTGTGTGAGTGAGATTTTATGCTTGCTTTGTCTTCATGTGAATACACTGTGTGCATGTGTGCAGGCATGCAGTGGTGTGCTGCTCTCCATTTTAATGGCAATTCCAACAGAGCCTTTCCCATCTCCCCGTCGCCATGGCAACCGAGCGGGTAAGCGGCCACGTTTGTCTCGGGGGCCCTGGCCTTCTTTTGCGTGCCACAGCTGCGCACACACACACACACACATACCAGGACACACCCAAACAGAAATCACAATTATAAATACATAAAACCCACAATACCAACATTTACTCCTCGATGCACAGACACACACACACACGAAACTACATTCTGTGTGCGCACACAGCCCCGCCCCCTCCACCCCTTTGAGCACAGGGTTCTCCCCAAAATCCTTCCCACACGCCTCCCCCTCCTCCAAACCAATGCTTGGGATTTCCCAGTTAAATGCAAAAAAGGGCTTTCCCAACTGTCCGTCCAATTACAGGAAGCTCTATAATATCTCTCTCTCTCTCTCTCTCTCCCACACATATACACACACACCACCCCAGTGCTCTGAACCGAGCTATTAGCATGGTCTTTGTATGTGTCTACTGGAGCTGGCTGGCCAGTCAATGGGCTGGAATAAAAAATTAGCACTCCCTGATGTTTTATTCCCACCGTTCATATATGAATAAATGTTGAACGCAGCTGGGCACTGATGATGACTAATAAAACCTTGCCTTGCACTGCACTTCACCCCACCTCGGCCTCGCGTATAGCCAGGCCAAGCACACATGGTCAGTTTTCTGCTAGCCTGAAAAGCATCGTCAAGAATCAATTGAGCACAGCAGCCACAGGCTGAACCAGTGAACTCAGGAGGGGGGTTTAAATGACTGGAAACTATTAAAGAGGACCTATTACACTCCTTTTCAGGTGCATGCTTGTATTTTGGGTTTCTACTAGAACATGTTTGCATGCTTTAATGTTCAAAGAACACTTTATTTTTCTCATATCGACTGTGCTTTGGCACCTCTTTTCACCCTCTGTCTGAAACGCTCTGTTTGAGCTCCCAAAAGGCCGAGTCTGCTCTGATTGGTCAGCTGGCCCACTCTGTTGTGATTGGTCAACCGAACTAAACTGTTTGGACTCCGCTCCAGCTCCGCTATAACTAGCTTTGTTTGAGGGCGTGCAAAATGAGCCGCTATAGGTATTATGCAAATATGTTACTTGGTGACATCACCGCGTTACGGAAGAAAAGGCGGGACTTCAAGCGAGGCGTTTCAGATAATTCAGGAGCAGTGTTTCTGTGGGGGAGAGTAACTCTCTTTGGTGTGGACTTTGGGCTTTGTAACGTTGCAGACATTTTCATAATAATAGATAATAGGTCCTCTTTTAAGCATGAGATCAGTTATTAAAACTAGGTATTGTAGATATACAATGAAGCCCAATTCTGTAATGACACGGCCTATTCCTGGTTTTGGCAGATCGTTTAGGAGAAACTTGAACAGCCATTATGACTTTATAGTGCGAAAACTGGAAGCAAAAACCATCAACAGACAGACAGGAAGTTGTGCATTCAGCCAAACAGGTTCATGTTGATGTCTCACTTGTCAATCACCTTGTGGCAAGGCGAAAATTGTGGCTTTTGCAGGCATCTATATCTGATATATTTGGAGATGGAGGAATGAAGGAATGAGAATCCTCAGCTCCCTCCAGAATCGATACATGCAGCTAAGTTTTCATCCGACTGTCATTTCTGTGACTTGGACTTTCATCTGTTGGATGATATGGTTCAATTCAGGGTCAAGGAAATTGTCTGTACTTAAAGGTACAGTGAGTAGTATCTGGTGACATCTAGTGGTGTGGTTGCAGATTGCAACCAACTGAGTACCCCTCTTCTCACTCTTCCCTTTTCAAGACTGTGGTAACGTGAGCCGCAGAGTGCAAAACCGCTGTAACGCCGTTTGCCTCGCTCAGAAGCCATCCTTACCATAATAACACTACTTTAGGAGCAACGGAAGTCAAACGGCGGCTGGCGGTACCTCGGTTTTGCACTCTGAGGCTCATGTTACTACAGTTTCACAAGCGTGTTGGAGAACTACGGTGGCCTTTAAGTAATGTAAAAATGTGAAAGGCTCTCTTTAGAGTCACTGTTTGGTTTGTCCTACTGTAGAAACATGGCAGAGCAACATGGCGGACTCCTAGAAGAGGACCCGCTCCCTATATATATATTAGGGGTTATTCTAAAGTAACGAAAATGCTACAATTCTTAGTTTCAGGTAATTAAATACTAATGAAAACATAGCTACGAATATGCAGCCCAGTCTCACAGCAAAGCTTGTAATAGACCCGCGTGTAATATGCACGTCTCTGTGAGGCAAAACGGGACACTGACACACTGTCCTGACAGGCGGGTTTATTACGCGCTGTTTGGATAATGTCTGAAATGCATTGAACTGTCTGTTTAGTTTATGAAAAGCTGACATTAAGTAGAGAGGAAGGTTACAACTGGAAATACTGTGAACTTTGAAAAGCCTCTGACACCTTAATGTCACATGATGTTATTTCATCCAACACTGTCACTGTACATTTATTTCATATTTTGATGGCAGACCGGGCATTAATACCAAGAAGCGCAGATTTACCTGCTGCAGAGAATGGATCTCTTCTGTTTAATATTTCATTTGTTTTAATAGCTTTGCACTGACAATGAGGATGTCATCATGCTTCATCATCACCCAAATCCTGCCCAGGATGTTAATGAATTGTTTATCACCACCAGTGGCAAACATGCGTATTTGAACAACTGAAGTGGGTCACATCCTTGTTGGTTGTATCAGAGTTTATGTTGTTTTTTTGTTTTGAAATCTTTGTATGAATTTTAAAAAGTATTATTATTATAATTTATTGTACGGTAAAATGGATTTGTACATGTTAATGTCAATAAAGAAGTATAAAAAAAAGATTTCTGGCTTTCTGAACTGAATGACCTAAATACAGGATGTAATATTAACCGTGTTGTGTTGCGAAAATTCACATTTTGTGATAAACATTAAAGCATATCAACACTTTTTTTGACTTATTTAAAGCTCTTTTCGTCCCCCCGTGTAAGGAGATGTCAGATACGTGCTGTAGTAAAAGAATTTGGAGCACTTTTGAAGTGGGTCAGAGTAAATCCCAGTTGTGGTTCCTGTGGTGGGCCTATCGCTGGTTTATCTAAGCTGACAGACTTTCTGGATCAACGACTAAAACTCACTGGAGCATGAACCCTGTCTCTATCTGTAAATGTGTCTGTCTACCTGTCTATCTATCTGAACGTGCAGGAATCTGAACCGGCAGCGTTGCTGTAAAGACATACACAGCCTGCAAATGTGTATAGTCTGACACGAATGAAATAGGTGTGACAGAACATATGGACACATGGAATAAATAGTAGATGAATCAGTGTGCATTCAGATGGACGGGCAGCATGCATTTTCAAAAACAAACTGAAGAGTTGTGAGCACTATAGCAGAGAAATCAGGTCCTTTTAAATGTATATTTTTAATAAAATGTATCAAAATGTACTATTCAAGTCAATTTCTTTACGTTGCAAAGACATTAGCTGGTGAAAGACTGAACAAAACTGGACTGTGTCTTCTCTGCCTCCACTAACATTCCCTTTCCTATACTGTATCAGTTAAACCACACACATAGAGTTATGGCATCAGTGTTGATATACATCATTATCAAAAGCGATTATATTCAAAGTAGTTACAGTGATCTTCTAAAAGCCTTAAAATGTATAATTGAAACATGTTACCTCCACTTTTAACTCTGACAAGCAGTGCCCTCTACTGGATGTCCCCTAGTGGTGCAGTCACTGTAGTATTCCCTATTTATCATACATTATTACTGTAGACAATGTATGCAATATGACCTGCATTAATTCACATGCAAAACATTTTATAGAATCCCAGCAGAATTACAAACAAATGCAGCTTTTTTTCCCCATATAAATCTCAGCCTCTCTTTTACCACTCCTGCTTCATAATCTGCATCTTCAGAATACATTTATGCACATTTCTTTTTCACATTGTTATTTGAGTGGTTTTGTGCAAAAAAAGAAACAAGACAAAACAAAACAACTGCTTCCAGATTAAAGACAAAACACACACAATTTGATATAATCAAGCTTGAGTATGTCGGACATGTTTCATAATTCTGCAAGAATCAGCCCCATATGTTAAATAATTTAATGACCCTATAGAGATTCAGTAGGGTCATTGCTTTCTGCTCTATGTCTATTTTGACACTAGTAGTTACCGAAGTGTACATAATTTCAAATGGCTTTATAAATCCACAAGATGGCAGTATACTCCATACTTTAAAAACTACCACCCTCATCATACTGGATTACACACATAGTACATTTTCTATAGGCATGACATACTGTACTGTGCCTGTAGTCTAGTGAGGCACAATTAGGGCTGACCCGAACGCTTCGGAGCTTTGTCCGTTGCCACGGTATTCAACCTCCGAATCACTATTCAAATGCTTAATTTTTCATTTTTTTCATTTTTTTTGTATGTAATAATAATGTATAAATCCCCAAATAGCCCATGAAATAAGGAATAATCCAACAACATTATTCTTATTCAACATGAATTATTATTAGTTACCTACGAATATTTCTTGCTGAAGCTTCAAAGCCCCAAAAAATGGTACTCGGGACAGCCCTATAGGCACAATACATGACTTAATGACTTGAGGTCTGACAACCTTAAACATTATTTAATTGAACTGTGCACAAATTTGCCAAATACATCAAATTAAAACTTCTGTTTTTTTCAGAAGTTACCCACATTTTGAGAAAAATACTTCCTGATCAAGTCAGTTTATGAGGATGGCGTCATCTCAATTTTCTATTATTCAACATCAGAACAAGAATCCACTATATCCCACAGATCTGGGATGATGATGCACTAATTAACAGACATGGTTAGAATATGTACTTTAACCATATGACTACGCAGCAGGTTGGGATTAGTGTTGGTGTGTGTGAGAGAGAGAGAGAGAGAGAGAGAGAGGGTAGAAGGTTCATGTGTGATGCCCATTTAAGGCCGCTACCTAAACCTGAAGAGCAGCCTCAGCATAACTGGCATACCACACGATATGATAAGCATGGGCTCTTCCGTGAACTGTCAGGAAGGCAGATAAATCAGGATGAAACAGTCTCTGCTAGCGTAAAACATCTAAATGTGTGACAGCCAGGATTGTGAAATGTCTTGGCACTTTAAGAGATGTGACCTTCATTTTGTCCCTTTGAGCCTGGGAGTGACACGCTGTCTGCTCCACTGCTGGTACAAAACAATAAACACTCAATCCAAACTAGTTTCGCTGTTAATATTGAGCTGTTCCATTACTTTTTTCTGCACATTTTCAATGAAATTTGCATTGATTTGTTGCTTCAAAATGAAAATAAAAAGAATGTCCGATTAGTCTAATGAATGTATAAATATTTTAAGTACACACTTAATGTTGGACCTCTGCCATGCACACTTACACTGATTCATTCCCAGGCTGTCCACAACAATAACTGTAAAGAGAAACATGCTGAAATGTGTAAGGCAACAAGTTCTCTGCGGACAAAAAAACAGGAGATGATAGGAGGTAAGGGAATAGAGAAGGAAGGAAAAGAGAAGGAGAAAAAGTAGGAGGGGAAAAAGGGAATAAAAGAAAGCAAAGTGAGGAATGCAGGGATAGAGAAAGTGAGAAAAGAAGGAGGGGAGGAAGGGAAGAGAAGTAAACAAAGAGGGACGGAAAGGGGGGATGGAATAAAGCAGAGATAAAGACACATAAAAAGGAGAAACAAAGGAAAGGCCAGATAGACAGGGGGAGGAATAGGCGAAGGCAGGAAGGGCAGAAAGGCGGATGGAAGATGAGATCTCGCTTTCCCTCTCCCCTCCAGTCACTGCTGCTAAATACTCAGCCAGCAGGTTATAGACCCAATAAAAAGTCTGCTGAGCTTCTTGTTTGGATAAATAAGTGAGGCAAGCCCCCGTAGACTAAACTGTTCTCACTACTTACAGTAGCAACGGGATTCTTGTCTTGACTAGCATCGGAGTGTTTTCAGAAGATAAAATCTGTTTGTAAAAATTAGGTGGCGTGCCAAATACCGTCAGCCAACTCTCGACTGCAAGTGTCTGTAATATCTGTGTTGCTTCAGTTCAACATGTGGCAGCTGTTCCTCTTTGTATGTTTGCCTCATGATTTTTAAAGCCAGCTCACACTGCAACCAGGAATGTGTTACCTTAGATAGTTAAGAGACTGATTATCATACAGTATATCCAGTCATGGTCACTGATTTTGTGGATGGTTCGCACTAGTCTGTAAAAGTAAATCATCATGGATACTCCGCACTTGTTATCTTTCAATGTACTTCTACTGCTCAGAATTCAAATCTCCCTTCAAAGATTATTTATTCGTCTGAATCCAGCTGTAAAAATCAGGCATGTCTGACATTAACACAACAGCTCCGACTTGCTTGGATGTGGACGTGGAGGATTTGAGTCTGTCCGTAGTGACGTGCCCCAATTCTTCGCAGACAAATGCAGACTCTCGACAATCTTGGAAACCAGTCGTCATGGTCAAACCAGGATTGTGAGGGGATTAAGGGAGTAATTTTTTGGTAATAGTTTTTTCGAAAAATCACACATCAGTGCGCTGACTGTGATGCTTCTTTTAAGCTGATAAATACTGCTCAGTATCATTCAGTTCAGACATCCATCCAGTTTAAAGTTGCAGGACACTGTGAGCCCAGTGGCGGACTCAGGCTGTCTGAAGGGCAGGGGCGAAAAAAATTGAAAGGGGAACCAGCGCGCAGAATTTTTTCTAGTATGTAGGGGAGCCTGTATGGCACTGCATCGCATCTTCTTAATTTTAAGGGCAGCTTAGAGGGCACTCCACTCCACAGGAAGGGCATCCTAAAGGACACCTCACCACATTTTCTTTAATGGAAGAGACTGGAGGGGCATCCTAAAGGGCATTTCATCACATTTTCTTTACTGGAAGGGCACTTCCTCAACGTTTTCTCCACTGGAAGGGCCCCACAGAGGGCAATGCATCACATTTTCTTTACTGGAAGAACACCCAAGAGAGCAATGCATCATGTTGTCTTTACTGGAAGGGCACCCATAGAGGGCACTTCGTCACATTTTCTCCACTGGAGGAGCACCCTAGAGGGAACTTCATCACGATTTCTTCATTTAAGGGCATCCTAAAGGGCATTTCATCACATTTCCTTTACTGGGAGGGCACCATAGAAGGCGCTTCCTCACGTTTTCTCCACTGGAAGGGCACCCCAGAGGGCAACGCATCACGTTTTCTTTACTGGAAGGGCACCCAGAGGTCAATTCATCACATTTTCTCCACTGGAGGAGCACCCTAGAGGGAACTTCATCACGATTTCTCTGTTTAAGGGCATCCTAAAGGGCATTTCATCACATTTCCTTTACTGGAAGGACACCATTGAGGGCATTTCCTCATGTTTTCTCCACTGGAAGGGCACCCCAGAGGGCAACACATCACATTTTCTTTACTGGAAGGGCACCCAGAAGGCAATTCATCAGATTTTCTCCACTGGAAGAGCACCCAAGCAGGCACTTCATCACGTTTTGTCCATTTAAGGGCACCCAGAGGGCAATTCATCACATTTTCTCCACTGGAGGAGCACCCTAGAGGGATCTGCATCACGATTTCTCCGTTTAAGGGCATCCTAAAGGGCATTTCATCACATTTCCTTCACTGGAAGGGCACCATAGAGGGCATTTCCTCATGTTTTCTCCACTGGAATGGCATCCCAGAGGGCAACGCATCACGTTTTCTTTACTGGAAGGACACCTAAGAGGGCACTTCATCACATTTTCTCCACTGGAAGAGCACCCAAGAGGGCACTTCATCACGTTTTCTCCATTTAAGGTCACCCTACAGGACTCCTTGTCATGTTTTCTCCACTGGAGGGGCACCCCAGAGGGCACTTCATCATGTTTTATTAACCATACGGACATCCAAGAGGGCACTTTTACGGCATTTTTTCAAACATGGGGGCACCAAGGAGCCCCCTGAGTCCATGTGCTGGAGCCTACTCATAGAAGATACACTTCCCCCCCACCCTTTTTAACAATAGATGGGTTTTTGAGTATCCTATCTGCCTCTTTAAATGAATCCCTCCTCAGTCTCAAAGGGGAAAGGTTCTCAGGGTAGCAGCAGGGATGAGGCGTGTTGGCCACTCCTTTCATTATACTGTAACTCCCCCCAGGGCTCTCTTTCTCTCTCTCTCTCTCCCTGCTGTCTCCTTGCCATCTTCTGCTCTCTATCCCGCTCTCTCATCTCGACTATCTCGTCCACCTCCCCTCTCTCATCTCCATCACTCTCGCTCCTATAGTTACAGCATCTTCTTACCTCATTCTCCTCTCTCTCTCTCTCTCATTAACATCATCACCTGCACATTTATACATACAAATATACACCAGTGACTTCTCTCTCTCTCTCTCTGTCTCTCTCATACACACACATACAAACGCACAAACATGCTTACACCCGTCCCCTCCTGCCGGCAGAGCTGGGCTATGCAAGAGCGGCAGCAGCAGCAGCAGCTGCTCTGACACACTCTGGCGTGACAAACACACCGAAAAGGCAGGAGGAAAGAAGCAGGAGAAGATAAGGAGGAGGAGAGGAGGGAGGAGGAGGAGAGGAGGAAGAGGTGGACACAACACTGTCAAAGGGACAGCGGAGGACAGGAGGAGGAGAGGAGGACGAGGCAGAGGAGAAGGAGAGCAGAAGGGTGTTGCAGCCATGTCAGACACACCTTTGCAGAGGAACGGCACAGCAACGGCGCCGTGAGTAGATGCTCTCTATCTTTTATATTTCTATCTCTATCTTTGCCTCCATCTCTCCTCTTCCTTGCCTGCATCCTCTCCATCTGACAGGCTGGGTTGTCATGGGAACGGGAGCTCTGTCATGGTGAGGCTGCTGCTCAGTCATGACTGGTGAGGAGACCCGCCGTACACCATGTACACTCCTCTCCTCTCATCTCTCTTTTTTTCACTCACCCTCTCTCTCTCTGCAAACCTCTCACCTCACCGCACCACAACCTTTACTCTCTTGCTCTATTTTATTCTGTCTTCCACTCTGTCTTGCTGTGTCTTCTACTTGTCCTTTTTACAAAATCAGTCCTGCACTCCTTCCTCCTCATTTTTTCCTCAACATCTCACTGTCCCTGTTCTTAACACCATGCTGCATACAGGATGTGTGAGTGTGGCATGTTTTAGCATAGTCAATGTGGAGGCTGCAGGCTTGGGCCAGCCTCTGTGTTACAGCACAGTCCGCCATGCTGCAGACTGCTTCTTGCTTCCTGTGTGTGTGTGATTTGTGTATCTGTGTTTGTATGCACGCATGTGTGTTTTCATGTATTTCTCTACTTATGAGAAACAAAATGCCGATTCAAACGCAGAATAATTTCAGATAATGAAATTAAAAAGTCACACAGTGACCTCTCATTTCTGGCCTTTTCATGAGCACAGCATGAAAATCAACCAAAAAAAAAAAAGACGTGCAACTTGTATTTGCATTTGTGACTAATAGTCATAAAATCACAGCAAGACACGTATCAAGCAAACACTGGCAGTGTGTTAAGAATCGTGTGTCGTTGGTGGGTTTTGGGATTGAAAAATGTTGTTGTTCAGATGCTGACTGTCAAGTCTTTTGATGATGTGTCCCACAAGTACGAGAGATGCACAAAATCAGCAGATTTTCAAATCAATCTGACCCTTCAGCAGCATTTCCAGGCAAAGAGGATTTATATTTTTACATTTTTAAAAGGATGAAAGAAAACAATACAAGAGGAAAATAAGAAAAGTTTATTTTTACATTTAACACTTGCAATGATGAATGCACTTGCAAATAACAAAGTAGACCAAGATGTACACCATAGGCCTACTTTGGTGTTTCATTTTTACCTCTTTACTTAAAGGTCCCATATTGTAAAATGGGAGATTTTCATGTCTTTTATATTATAAAGCAGGTTTAAGTGCTTTATAAATACTGTGAAAGTATCAAAGTGCTCAATATACGGAGAAATACACACAGCCCGTACAGTAAATTGTGCATTTGAAACAAGCCGTTATAGGATTTCTGTCCATTTGTGATGTCACAAATATACAATATTTAGACCATTACACGGTTTTAAACGTAAACATTCTAAATGTTTCCCAGTTTATTCCTGGTTGCAGTGTATGTTAATGACATCAGCTGACAGGAAGTACACATGGACCCAAACTACACATGGCCAGGCAACGCAATTCTGTTGCAATTCCATTGAAATGCACTAAAACGGAGCATTTCAGACAGAGATTAAATACAGGTATATTCAGGCCGACAGTATGAGGAAAATAAAGTTGTTGTTTTTTAACATTACAGCATGTAAACATGTTTTAGTAGAAACACAAAATATAAGTATGAACATGAAAATGAGCATGATATGGGACCTTTAAGATTTCACAAAACTTGTTTTTCTTTTCTTTTTATAAAAAAATCATTTAAAAAGTAATTACATTTTACAGCCATACTGGCCCCAAAAATAAGTTTTCTCTGAAAAATTGTTAGTAAATGTGATGGTCTTTTTATATATATATATATTCAAAGACAAGACATCTAGGTGTTACTGTTGCTTTAAGAGAAAGTTGCATTATGTGTTGTTTGTAGCCTTAATGTTGCTAGGTTAGCGAATTTTACCATGTTGACACAGGCAGGTGTCACAGTCACGTTAAAAGATGGTGAGACCCGGATGAAAGGTGCTATAGCAGTCAGAGAAAACAGTACTGTGGTGCCAGAATTTAGCTCGCACAAGTGCAAGAGTTGCTCAAACAACATGACTGATACTCCCACTGAAGAGAGCCCACACACAGGTGAGATGTTTACTTTTTGTACCGTGTGTCAAACTTTAAACAGGAGAGAAAGCTTCAACAAGGACTAGCTAATCCATATATTCATTATGCAAAGGAAATTCTTAAAACTCTGACCATTTTTTGTTGCACCTGAACGCGCCTCAATCAGCTGCTGTGTGACTAGGTGTGGAGAGAAGAAGTGACAGTGATGCTGCACAGATACAGGAGAGTGGGAGCTGTTCAAGCTTTGTGGGTGTACAGTACTGTGTTGTATTCTACTGTTAGTGGAGAAATTCATATGGCTGCTATGCAACAACACAAAATTCAGAAATTCCTGACTTAATAGCTTTTCTTTTTGATAGTGTAGAGGTGCTGGTGGATCATTCCTTTGAAATCCAGAAAGGCTAAATATATATATAAAGTACAGGAGAAGCTTGTGGTGTCAACTACATTTTCTATAGTGCTGCACTTCCAGGTCTGGAGAGACTTATCACATCTGCAGCTATAGCTTTCCTGCTAAACATCTGTCTGTTTTGGGGGCTTGTGTAACTTAAAGTGACAGTAGGCAGTATATTTTTGGCTTCATTGGGCAAAAACTCCATAATAACCTTTCAGCATATTGTAATTCAAGTGTTCTGAGAGAAAACTAGACTTCTGCACCTCCTCATGGCTCTGTTTTCAGGCTTTCAAAAATTTAGTCCGTGACATAGACTTTGACCAATCACAGGTCATTTCATTGAGAGAGCATTCCTATTGGCTGTGCTCTGGTCATGTGACCAGAGAACTTGGCGTTCCTTCAAGGCACCTCAACCTGATCTCAACATGGATGCTGGGTCACAAACTTTCTCATTTTACAGCTCGTAAAATGTGACTGGTACTTGCCTTTACTTTACCAGATTTCACAAACTAGACAGCGGCGTCACAAACTTTCTCATTTTACAGCTAGTCAGAACACTACAAGATGATTCTGAAGACATTTGAGGCGAGAAATAGGCATTAACGTAACATAATATTGATTCATATTTGATCAGCGCTGCCTAGTTTGACCGTTTGGTCAGAGTTAGCGAGTGATTGACAGCCGACTCTCATAGATGGCAGCTGGACAGCGGACCTCAGATCAGCTCTGACTGCTTGTTTTCCTCCGGTCTGTGAAATCATGCAGATGCCGTTAGGAGCACCAGAGGACACAGAGGACACAGAGGACACAGAGGACACAGAGGCACATGATTTTTTTCAGGTTACCCGTTTCATGTACTACTGTCACGATATAGCGACCGTTTTATAAAAATAACTTGTTTTAATGATATTTGCTCCAATCTCGCCTACTTCAGCTTTAAACTAATAACACAGCTTGTGCATTTTGCTATCTCCTTGTTCAAGCAAGGTAGGTAGGGATGCACCAACCCGATTTTTTTCAGTCCCGATAGCGATACCTGGGCTTTTGATAGTACTGATCCAATACCAGTGTTTAATTAATAAGCTGTATGCCTCACTGTGTGGAAGTGACTGGGATCATTCTTTTATGTGTAAGGCAACATCAGACTTGACTTAAACATTGCTTTCTTAACATTGTAAAACAATATATAACAATTAAATACAAATTTACTGAATTATTTATTATTAAAATAATAAATCGTACACCAGTAACTTGGTAAAAAAAATCTTCAAAATTAACAGGAATTACAATTCAAGTGTTAAGCTTTTTAATGCAGCAACAAATTGGTCAAAACTTAAACAGGAATTAAAATTCCAGTATATAATGTATATAGTATATAAACATAGAATTGAATTGGATAGATGGGCCCTAATGTCACCGATATACCCGATCCAGCTATTTGAGTCAATATTGGCCAAATATCGGTGCATCCCTAAGGGTATGTTGTTATTATAGTGATCATTCAGCCTGTGCACATTTTGGCTCTGAAAAGTCTAATGGATGTTGCAGATTAGGGGATGCTGAGTTGTCAGCTGGTTTGAGTGATAACCAACTTGTTCTGTTGCGACTCACCTTCAAGCTGAGAGTCTCAATCAGCTGTCGGACAGGCAGTTTGAGTGACAGGTTCGGGAGTGATTTCTGCGTTCCTCTGTCAGAGCCGCACCCATGAAGCAGAGCAGTGAAGCATGAAGCAGACCATGCCTTACTGGTGCATCAATAGTTAATGTTATAATTGGGGGGAAATGAGACGGTGCTGTCGTGATTCAGTCGGTCTATCACATCCTAGTGTCTTCCCTTAGCTCTGTGCTTTGGGCTCATTTTTAATCAGCTCTCTCTCTCTCTCTCTCTCTGGGTTGTCCACTGAATCAGCAGAAAGACGAGGTAGTATTTGTGGTCATGCAGAGCGCAGACACCACAATGGCAGATGGCCCATTCTCTGCAGCTATTTATTGCACACTCAGGGAAGTCTTACAGGAAAGACACTCTTAATAGTGATGGGATAAATTGAGCAGATCCAGTTTTACAGAGTGGCAGCCTAGCAAGAGCAACATTTCAACCACCATATTTATATTTTTTTCAGCTTTTATTCATTGTATGGTTTCATTTTAAATAAAAGTATAGTTTTAATGATGGTTTATGAATCCATTAGTCATTTATCAACTAAAAATATTAGCTAAACATTTTTAAAAAAAATGTCTCTTTGGCTGCTGACTGAGAAATCGTGAGTGTTTTTATTATGTTTGGACTTTCAATGAATTTAATATTTAATCAATTAAGCAAAGAAATAATCGGCAGATTGATTGATAATGAAACTAATTGTTAAATCAAAGCACACTAGATCTCCTTTGTGAGCCACAGGAGAAAGTTGATTCATAGAGTACATTTCTTAGCAATTCAATGCACTTTACAGAGTGACAAACAATATCAAAATGTTAAAACATAAACACAGATAGACAGACAAAGAAATACACCAAATGAATAATCAGTGTGTCAGCATTTCCTCAATATCTATGCACAACAGTGTGGGTCTTTTTTCCCTTATCTCCACTCCATAGAAATGAAAATACCAGAACATGAATTGTATATCGTGAATACTGGATAAGAGGAGATGTGCAGAGGAGGGGGGAAATAATGTCATTGAGAGAAAGAGGGAGCAGAGAGAACATGCTGAGGTGGTGCTAATCTGAGTGTCTGGAGGCCAGGACATCTGCTTCTCATCTAACATGCATCTCAGGATAAAAACAATTACAAGCTGCATGTGCATGTATGGGCATACATGTGAATTCTTCTCTCTCAATATAAACTCATCCGTAGAGAAATAAAACAATAGGCTGAACTGACACAGAGGAGGCAGCTCAGTTTACTGTTAACCAGTACAAGACCTAAATTGCCATCCATACTGTGAGGAACTAGGTTAAATATGATCAATTCTTCTGTTTGTGGGCAATAGGAGAGGCTCTGTTTGCATCTACAGAATGCAACCATCCTGAGCTAGTTTAAGTTTTTTTACAGGCAACGCAGGGATTGTTCACTGCTTTGGTGTTACTAGTTGTTTGCTGTAATTTAAACAAAACACTAATATTTCTTCAGGGTTTACCATCAGCTTTGAAAGTTAACAGTTCTCGTAGTCTTTACAGTAGGGTTGTACAATCAATCGCGATAATGATTTTGACTTCACACATGAACATTGTCAACTGCAATATTACGTTTAAAATGTGTGCTCCGCTCATAGAAAACTAAGGCTGACCCAAATGCTTCAAAGCTTTGACCGTTGCCATGGTAATCAACCTCCAAATAACTATTTGAATGCTTCATTTAAAAAAAAAAAAAAAAAATGTTTTTATATTTTATATATAAGTATGTAATAATAATGTATGAATCCCATAATACCCCATGAAAGAAGGAATAATCCCACAACATAATTTGTTATTCATATTCAACATTAATTATTATTAGTAATTCTCTGACGGATATTGCTGTTTGTTGTGTGTAGAAGTGAAAGCGGTGCTCTGTTTATTTAAATGTGAAAGTGCAATAAAAATATGTTGTCCCTAAATAATCAGGACAAATAATCATGATCTTAATATTGATCAAAAATAATCATGATTAACATTTTGGCCATAATTGTGCAGCCCTACCGTAAAATAAAAGTTAAAACTGGCTTTTCGTGGTTGTAGCAGACTGAATTACTGAAATAGATTTGTATCAGTTGAAAAAAAAAAAACAGGAAGAGCTGATATCTAATTAGTTGCTGAAAGCCAGTGACTTCCAAAAGTTCAGCCATTACCAACCTTTCTCAGCTAGACTCACTTAGACAATTGCTTTTGTTAAATTTAAGGCCAATTTTACTGTGGAAAATAAGCATGCTTAGAAGTAATAAGGACAGCAGTGCTCATTTTTAATAATTCTTAGTTAAACTGTGTATGCAGACAGACAGACGGACAGACGGACAGACAGCTGGAGAGACGGACAGACAGACAGACAGTGACAAACACACCCAAACACAGCTTTACTTCCCGCAGTGATGTATAAAATATGAATGAGATCAGGTCTGGCACTCACATAGCCAAAAATATGTATGTTTTGGTTGATTTTTCTGTCCCCTTCTATGCTCTCTTTCTCTCTCTCTCACTCTCACTCTCACACACACACACACACACACACACACACACACACACACACATACAATAAGTCTATGCAGCAGAGGCCGGTCTGTACCAGATCCGTGTGTTTCAGTTATTTTGGGGAGAATTGAAATGTGGGCGTACTAAACTCAGGAAAGGCAAGCAAAGGAGATGGACGCATTAACATAACATAACATATACACACATGTTAACACACATGCACATTTTTCTGACTTACTTTCTTTGTCCATATTTGCTCATTCCCTCCTGCTTACTCTTTGCATGTTGTTATATTTCTATGTATGTGTGTGTGTGTGTGTGTGTGTGTGTGTGTGTGTGTTTTCCTGCCTTTGGTTCCACATCTGGAGGCCATTACCTCTGGGCTGGGATGGGGGGGGGAGGCGGGGCTGGGCTGGCTGTGCAGTGAGGTCATCGCGTCGTCGTGGCGATGCAGAGGAACAATGACGCTGTTGTCTCTAACGACGACCGACCAGCGTAACTGACGCCAGAATTAAGGGATTGAAAGGGGGGAGGGAAGGTGGCGGCATTTTAGGGGGGGGCAAGGAGAAAGTTAAAATGTTGGGGTTCAAAAGTGGGGTGGAAAGGAAATCAAAATAGAAAATGTTCGAATGAAGTAGAATAATGTTAAAGTAAGGAAGAATGCTTTGTAATGACAGTGTGAGCAGCCAACATAAAGATGTGATTGGTGTAAATCCAGATCAAACAGAGACAGGCCAGACGTCTTGGACTTGCTGTAAAGTCCGACAGCTGCAGAGCTGAGCTGCATAACATAAACTATATGTTACTAAACCAAACAGGTCACGGTCTAGAACCTGCATGTCCTCACGTTAAAACTGTACTGTAGTCATGTGTTTTAATAAGGGCGGGTCCCGGGATGAAACAGTCCAAATTTTATTTTTTGTATCTTGATGTTGAACCTCAGTAAGCCTATAGTATTTTTAACTTATGCCTTAGACATTATCTAACAGAGGGTTTTGTCTAGAAGGTAACCCCCAAGTTGCAAAACTCTCACAGGGTGGTTCAGGCCAGGCATTGACCTCTAATGGTTAATGTTAGGCATTAACCTCTAATGGTTAAGGTTAGGCATTGACCTCTAATGGTTAAGGTTAGGCATTGACCTCTAATGGTTAATGTTAGGCATTGATCTCTAATGGTTAAGGTTAGGCAATGACCTCTAATGGTTAAGGTTAGGCATTGACCTCTAATGGTTAAGGTTAGGCATTGGCCTCTAATGGTTAAGGTTAGGCATTGGCCTGTAATGGTTAAGGTTAGGCATTGACCTCTAATGGTAAAGGTTAGGCATTGACCTCGAATGGTTAAGGTTAGGCATTGACCTCTAATGGTTAAGGTTAGGCATTGACCTCTAGTGGTTAAAGTTAGGCATTGACCTTTAATGGTTAAGGCCAGGCATTGACCTCTAATGGTTAAGGTTAGGCATTGGCCTCTAATGGTTAAGGTTAGGCATTGGCCTCTAATGGTTAAGGTTAGGCATTGGCCTCTAATGGTTAAGGTTAGGCATTGACCTCTAATGGTTAAGGTTAGGCATTGACCTCTAATGGTAAAGGTTAGGCATTGACCTCGAATGGTTAAGGTTAGGCATTGACCTCTAATGGTTAAGGTTAGGCATTGACCTCTAATGGTTAAGGTTAGGCATTGACCTCTAGTGGTTAAGGTTAGGCATTGACCTCTAATGGTTAAGGCCAGGCATTGACCTCTAATGATTAAGGTTAGGCATTGACCTCTAATGGTTAAGGTTAGGCATTGACCTCTAATGGTTAAGGTTAGGCATTGGCCTCTAATGGTTAAGGTTAGGCATTGACCTCTAATGGTTAAGGTTAGGCATTTACCTTGAATGGTTAAGGTTAGGATAGATCGTTGGGCAGCAAGCCGCACGTTTTCGCAACTTGGAGGTTACCTTCTAGACACGACAGAGGACAGAATACTTAAAAACGTAATTCTAAATTGGGAAAATAGCAATTTACATGTGTGTGATATGTTAGCATCTTAGCAAACAAATTTGACCTTAAAAAAAACCCTCACAATTATAGCTCACCAGTACCCCTTAGTACTACTACAACAAGCAAAGCCTGCTAGTTCTGCAAATGTCAAATGAGGAAATTCCAAGAAATCATAGCAAACATAAACCTGCGTGAATTTTATTTGTTTGGCCATTGACATATTATATCACCATATAAAGTTGACATGGTGAGCAAACATTTGCATATTTTCATATCCAGCAGACACGAAGAAACATTGATTTGAAATTTGAAAATGGTTATCTCTCCACTTCATGAATGTAAGTTCAATATCCATTCTGGTCTCAAGTCTCGAGGGAAATATCTGGCTCTAAATGCTTCACGTTCACCAGCTAGGCGCTAACGTTGTGCCAGGCAGGTTTAGTGGTTTATCAGAACTTTTTCACTGAAAACAGCTGCCTAATGTGGCTGGAAACTCTGCCCATGAGAGCTGCGAGAGCGAAGGAAAACAGAAGTTGCAGGGCCATAAAAACCAAAAACAATGAGCTGAAAGACGCTCAAACGTTCTACAGAGCTGAGGGGACAATCCTCTGTGGGTTCCTCACTACGAGCGACACTTCTCACATACAGTAATTTCACACATTGTTTAAATATAAATGTTGATTACTGCAGCTTTAAACAGTGTGCATTTATTATTTTATTTATTATTTTATTATTTTAACATTTATCTTACCAGGACGCAAAAAAAAATTGTGCTATCTTTCTTTATTAAAAAAAATAAATCCAATGCTGCACTAAAAGTGTCAAAAAGTCCTGTCTTAGCTGAAATGATCAAAGAGCTTTAAACTGAATTAAACTGCTGCATGGATCACATGTGACAGCCTATAGGTTGGTAAACTTAAACTGAAACAAAAACTAGGTGTTAAATAAAACGGATAAAGTCTAAACTAAATCAAAAATATGTTTTTTTTCTACACTTAAATTATTTGATTATGAACTGTTGAACTTATTTGAATAGGTTTTGTTAGCATTAGACACTGTTTGACACTGTTGATATGAAAAAGTCCACTTTAGAGAGTTGCAGCAGATAAAAATGTCACCACTCCTGAATCCGTATCTGCAAAAAGGCTTTTCTATGTGCAGTTTGGAAACAATATAACAACACATGGAAGATAATAGCTGAGGGCTGAATATGATACATTTTTGATTTATTCAAGTCTTTCAGCTGCCCGGTGGCTTTACAGGACAGATACTCTCCAGCTGCAGTTATTTATTATACAATTTTTTTTTCTCTCTTGGAGTAATGCAGTGGCTGTTATGTCAGTGTGTGTTTTCGTGAGAGTGTGTGTTACATGCTTCTGTATTCCCTAAAGAGTCGACCAGGACTGCTGCTGCTGCTGTTTCTCCTTATAAGGATGTCTGCTTGTTGGAAGAAGGGATTGAGAAAAAAGGAGAAAGAGGAGGACGGGAGGGATTGAGGAAGAGGAGGAACGAAAAGGGTGAGGAAGAAACAGATGGATGGAAGGGATGGACAGGTGGGAGACGGAGAGATATGGGAGGAGTAGGAGGGAAGGGGGTCAGGAAGGAGACAAGGAGAGATGGAAAGAGAAAGGAAAAGGGAGGAAGAGAAGGTTGGAGGAGTGAAAGAGGAAAGAAGACAGAAGGAGTAAGTAGGGATGGATGGCACAGATGCACCATGGGAGGTATGTATGTAGGGAAGGGAGAAGTTGATATATGGAGGAAGGGATGCGGCAAAGTAGCGAGGAAGAAAGAAAAGAGCGAGGAGAAAGTGTTGGGAAAAGTAGAGACAAATGTAGAACAGGGCAGCAAAGGAAAGAGAGATAAGAGGAGGGAAAGAGTAAGGAAGGATGGAGAATGAAGGAACATAAATGTGGGAAAAGAGAGAGTGAAAGGGAAGAGGAAAGTAAGAAAATAAAGTAAAAGGTGTAAGAGAGGAGGCAGGAGATGAATGGATGAAACCCAGGTGAACCTTGAGAGTTAAAATAGGGAGAAAGAAAATTGGGACACAGTTAACAGTGACCCATTTACACACACTCTTTTGTCTCTGTGTGTGTGTATGAAGGTGTGTCTTGCCTTTTAAATAGGTGTTTTTTGCAAGTTTGTATTCAGAAAGACGTCCCACTGATGTTCATCTGCATACACCAACTCAACAGAGTGACACAATTATCGTCCTTTTTGTTTTTTCTCTACCCTGCTCCTGTTTGTTTCTAAAGTACAAAGCTTCTATTGATGTCGCTTTGAAAGGCGCCGGAACAAATGTACGACCAGAGTGACCAGAAATAGAAGCTGAAGAGTCAGCTGTGCTGTGGGATTGTTAGTGTGTGGGCGACGACATCGCTGCATGCAGGCTCATAGAAATGTATTAAAAGATCAGAATATCTCTGAATGATAGTAACATGCTGTTTGCAGGTTTTTGAATTTTGTCTCTCTTCTTAAAGTGAGAGGAATATATTGCATGACCCCCATACTATGATAAAAGTATGTAGTGCAGTGATGGCCTGCTGGCAGCAACAATAGCACACAGTAGCATAGCAATAGTTCCTTGAAGCAGCAATTCTTTTAAACTAAATAACTAAATAATGTGTGTGAAGGCTAAGATGCTTGGAGGAGTCTGTTATATCATAATGCAGTGGCACCAATTGGTCAGTGAGTTCTGTCCCGAAACCAGTTGGCAACGTCCGGGTCTGAAAAGGGACGCCAATGTGATTAAAATGCCGAATTTGACGCTTCAAAACAGCAGTCCACAAACCAATGGGTGATGTCACGGTGACTACGTCCACTCCTTATATACAGTCTGTTAGGGGTTTAAGAAAATATTGCAAAAATCATTTCAAATTAATTTGCAAATATATGCACCCTCTCGGTGTATGTGCCCTTTCAAAGTAGTGCTATGATGTTGGATGTTTCAGGGACTGTGATAAATGCAAATGCAGACCCCACTGTTTAGATTGCATTAAAAAAATCATCTTTTTTACTCTGATTTTATGCATATGGCAGTGTGTTCTTTATACTATGCCAGTTTTCCTAAAATTAGATTTTAAAAATCGCAATATATCGCCTTACTTACTACAGTATTGCAAAATATTGCAATATATTGAATCGTAACACCTGTATCACGATACGTATCGTATCATGCCACATATTGCCAATACACAGCCTGGCAGTCTATGCCCGAAACATAACAACTAGGTTTCTTTTTCAAGTGTAAAGTCCTGCTATTGTCTCTAGAGACTTTTTTTGTGGTTGAGGAATGATATTTCTGATATCATTTGTGTCAAAAATGCAGAGTTTAGACTATCCAACATTGTGTGACTGTGGTAAGCAGATTTCCAGTTGTGAGCCAATGGAAATGCCAGTGCCAATAATTACCTTGTATATTACATTCTTGACCATTTTTTGAAAGGGATTTGCCAATAACTTACCACTAAAATCCGTCAAAGGAACAAAATGTGAAAATTCCGTTAATGACGAAACTAAAAGTGTTTATTTTTTTTAATCCCACCTTCAAAAAATAATAATATCTACCCTCCGTATAAATGTTTATTATAGTAGACTGCTGCTATAAGCACAGAATTGTGCCATCAATGTTTGTGATAGGAGGGAATAGTGTGTATATTGATCTACTAATTTATCTCAGAAATCAATAAACCTAAAGTGAAGATAAGAAAAAGTAAAGCTACTGGACAGAAGATAAAGGGTAAAAAAAATATATAAAAAAGAATAATTTAGTCTTCAAACTCTTAATGTTCCATTTCCCATTGTCTCTGCTCGGCTTTCAAAATATGACAAATTACTCCTCTGCTTCCCTTTTTCCTTACTTCGGCAATTTTTACTTTGCTCTTCCTCTTTCGCTCCCTCATTCCCTTTTCTTTCTCCCCCTCCGCTTACCTTCATTGCCATCACTTCTCTCTTCCTCCCCTTCCCTCTCAGCTGCTCCTCCCAGCTGTTTAATCACACATGGCTCATACCTAAAAAAGAGAGAGAGGGAGGGAAGGGAAGGGAAGGAGGGGACAAATGGGAGGAGAGACAGGGAGTGCAAAAGAAAGAGTGGCTGATAGTCAGAGAGAGAGAGAGAATGCGAGCGGCGGTGCTGTGTGTGAGGCACATGGCCAGTGAATGAGAGATCTTTGCTTCCACTCAGTGCGAGCTCCTTCTCCTCTCTACTGGTTGGATTACCGCTGAGGAAGGACCCCGTCTGGATACTGCTCCTCCTCCTCTTCTTCTCCTTCTTCTTCCCTCTCTCCTCTATACTTCCCTCCCCTGTCTGCCTCTCTTCTTATCACTCGCTGAAGGACTCCAGCGCTCAGTCTTCCCAGATCTCACGTCTCTTTTCTCCTTTCAACCCTCCCCTCTCCCCTGCTTCCCCCCCTTCAGGATGTCGTGTGAGGAGGCTCAGCTCCACAAAGAGAGGCTGCAGGCCTTGGCGGTAAGTCACAGTGTGTTTAAAACTGTGTGTTTTTTTTGCTTTGACCTTTGGTCTGTTTGTTTTTTTTTTGCTGTCTGTTTGTCTGTGAGTCCCTGTCTCACCTTGACTTCATCTCTTTCTGTCATTCACAGTACAATATCTAGCCTATAACTGTCTGTCTGGCATCTCAGAGTTCATGCAACTCTTCCATTATAGTTTCTTCTTTCTCTCATTCTCTGTTATGCTCTCTCTTTGCCTTGTCACATTATTCATTTGTGTTCCATTCACGTCAATTCAAACACATGTAGAGGGCGGGAAAAGGTGTCTCTTTGCTCCATACCAAAGTGGAAGTTCATTGAACTTTGACTAATGAATTCCTATGACGTAAACACAGCAGTAGACGTGCTTTACATCACGGTGACCCCTTGGCTAAAGCTTCAGTGGTGGTCTGTCCTGGTGTTTTATAATGCTTCAAATAGAGCTGCAACGATAAATCAATTAGTTGTCAACTATTAAATTTATTAAAAAACTATTTTGATAATCTATTTATTGGTTTAAGCATTTTTTTAAGAAGAAAAAAGTCAAAATTCTCTGATTCCAGCTTCTTATATGAGAATATTTTCTGGTTTCTTTCCTCCTCTATGACAGTAAACTGAATATCTTTTGAGTTGTGGACAAAACAAGACATTTGAGGACGTCATTTTGGGTTTTGAGAAACACCGATTTTTTCATTTTTCAACATTTTCTGATATTTTATAGACCAAACAACTAATCGATTAATTGAGAAAATTGCAATTGTTAGTTTCAGCTTCCAAACAAACTGGGAAAAGAAAGTTCGGAAACTTGTGTTTGGTCGATTATTTCTCTGTTGTTACAATGCTAATTGGCAGTGTATTTTTACATCGTTGGAAAGCCTGTTTATTTGAACTCTCTATCAGTACCAAGGAACAAACAAGACATCATCCAATCATCCAATCCACCAAACAACTCAAAACAAGAGTCAATACCAACAGGAGAATACACTGTTTACCATTGACGGAGCATTTTGGAAAATCTTTCTCGGGCACTACCCACATAATCAGCTGTGCTGCTCATCCCACAAATGCATGATCCTTACAAGTTGGACATCATTGCGAAGGTAAATAAACAGGCTTTCCAACGATGTAAAATACAATGGCAATTAGCATTGTAACAACAGAGAAATAATCCACCAAACACAAGTTTCCGAACTTCTTTTTCCCAGTTTATGAACTCATAATATAACGGAAGGTGACGATTAATTGGCTCCATCACCAATACAATCCAGTGCTAATCAAGGTGATAAAAGCTAAATTAAACATTGTTCACAGCATGTTTGTTTGATAATCACGATTGTATCAGTTAAATTAAAGAAGTGAATAAGCTTGATGTGTTGGGAGCACTGCAGCGTGACATCATAACCTCCCTACACCCATTTTTTGTCACACAACACAAAGTGATTTTTGTTGCACCGATTGTATAGTGTACTTTATACTCCCTCGCCACCCCTTGCGCCCTGCACCGCTGCTGTGTTTCTCTCGCTGTTCGTTGCTGCTGTGTCAGCTTTCATCTTCTTCCATGTCTTTTTTTTGGGGGGGGGAAACCAACTCGGAGGAAAGTTGGTGGAAAATCTGCTCTTTTTTTTTTTCCTTTTTGGCCAGATGTCTGAGGTTTTTAGGTGTATGGTGCTTTCCCAAGGTAGAATGATCTCAGCTTGTGAGGTGGTCCAGAATACGTTTCGCCGTTCTGGTTCACGATCACCACGAAGAGGCATCTGTTGGAAAGTGTGTTGGCTCGGTACTGATAGGACTTCAGAGCGAACAGTTAGACCAGGATTCACTATGGCCTGGGACTAAATTTGGCGCCAGCGAGCAACCACAGCATACCACACACACTGACGACGCACAGAGGCACAGGAACACACACACGCACACATTCATACACACAAGTGGGGTGAACAGCAGCAGCAGCAGCAGATGGAGAAACTATTTTGGCCACGTTGAAACATGGCAGCCATACCAGGCTGCATGTACTTAAACCAGTCAGCCACTTAAGTAAAGAAAGAGAGTGGAAAAAGTTCTGAGCAGAGAGAGGAACAAGCATTTCTGTTTCTTACATCACTCTTGCATGTGTATTTGGCAAAACAGTACAAAATCATTGATTACGTTATTGTGTAAATGAGTTTTGGTTTGATGCACCGGGCCAAGAAAAACAACAAATGTTGCAGAATATTCCGGTGGCAGCTGTCGTAACGCTACAAAGAAACGCTCTATCGAGTCTCTCTTTATCAGAGAGATCCGACTGGAAGCGCAGACAGTTTTGGCATAAAGTAAAGTCAGTCGTTGAATACGTAAATCATTAGAGCCTGTTTGTCTCCTCCGAACGAGCATCTGTCTCGTCTCAGCTCTGTGTGTGTGTATATCAGAGACAATAAGGGCACTAATAGCTTTCAAGACCTACCAGGCACTTAAATAGAGAAGGGTTACTATTACACTAATAGTACTAACAACTCTCTGAGGCAGCTAAGCGCTGTGTAAGCCACGGACTCCAGTGTAAATACAGAAGCTGGACAAAGTCTCCCCGAGCATCTCAAAGAGAAGGGGAAGGATTTTTTTTATAAAAACCTCTTCTGACTGTCAATCAAAAGCATTTCCTAATCCGGCGGCAGCTTCAGCACACCAAAAACACTGGATTTAAGTTGTTTAAAGTGTCCTTAAACTTGTCTTCAACGAGGATTAAGGCCGACAATATTTATAATATATTTATGATATTGTTTCTGTCTGACTGATGCTGTGAATAAGTATTACTGAACCCCTGTAGAGAGGTGTACAGTGCCTACACACACACTCACGCTGTCTCAGGTCTGCAGCTGACATGCTAATGATTTCATCAATAAATGATACCCTGAGACCTCATCAATACTTTAGCGGATCTCGGGCCAAATTGGAAGCTTCCGCTAAAAATCCGAGCCAAGTGTTGGACCAGTCACCATCTCGGTATCTGATCCGTGTTAACACAATCTGACGCCGATTTTAATTAACATGTCATCTGGACTTTGATAGTTTGCCACGCTGTATCTATTCTTGAAAAAAAAATCACTGTCAGGTAGCAGGCAGCTGTCATTATAGTGTTAATTTGCACACAGAGACAGGTCTATGTGCGGTGTGGCTCATGAATAAAGCATGGCACTAATGGCCGTGAATCACCAGGCCTTTTTTTTTTATAGCTTAGCAGAAAGGACGACATACCTATCTGCTCAATCACAGCACTGGACTGAGACTGTAGTAGTGGGAAATGACGGAATTCATTCACTAGGATATTTAAAGGAACAGTGTGTAACATTTCGGGGGCTGTATTAGCAGAAATTGAATATAATACTCATAACTATGTATTCATTAGTGTATAATCACCTGAAACTAAGAATTGTTGTTAGCTTAGAATGAGTCCTTCATATCTACATAGTGAGCCGGTCCTCTTCACAGAGTCCGCCATGTTTCTACAGTAGCCCAGAAAGGACAAACCAAACACTGGCTCTAGAGCGAGCCTTTTGCGTTTTTACGTTACCTGAAGGTCACCGTAGTTCTACTGAATCAGCAGGAACATGAGCTGCGGAGTGCAAAACATCGGTACCGCCTGCCGCCGTCTGACTTCCATTGCTCATAAAGTAGTGTTATCATGGTAAGGATAACCTCTGAGTTCCACCTGACCACGGTTTTGCACTCGGCAACTCACGTTACCGCAGTCTTGGAAAGGGATGAGTGAGCAGAGGAGTACTGAGTTGGTTGCAATCTGCAACCACACCACTAGATGCCACCAAATCCTACACACTGTCCCTTTAAAGTCTTCTTTACAATTGCTCAAAACCCATTATAAAATGGCTCAGACAGTGTGTCTGTCTGTCTTGTGATTTCATTCCTACATATGTAAAAAAAAATTCTGTACAGTGAGTACTTTTCTATTTCTTATTAATTATTGATGGAGCCAGAGAGCAATGAACCCTCAGTGGCATCCTGGACTATTTATTTTACAGTAGTTTAACTGCTGTATTTTTTTCCCCATCATACCTTGTGTTAAACTTAACTAAATTGAACATGGCTAAGATGGTTCTCTTTTGAGATTTGTGAGAGTTAGTCCCATCCAAATTGAAACTGTACTGTACTGTACTTAAGTACAAATAAGATGTACTTTACTTGAGTATTTTCTTTTCATGCAACTTTCTAATTCTACTCCACTACATTTCAGAGAGAAATAGTGTATTTTTTACTTACTACTACTACTAGCTGGTTACTTTACAAATTAAGATTTTTACATACAAAACCTACAAAGAGCTTCTTAAATATGATGCCTTGTTATAAATTAAACTATATCAACAGTATGTGCAGGTACAGCTGAAAAGATCAGTCGATTGACTTTAAAGTAAATTGTTCATTCAAAAATTACAAAAATAATGTGTGTTTCCAGCTTCACAAATGTGAGGATTTGCTGCTTTTCCTTTTAATTATTTAAAACTATTTAAATATTTTTTGAGTTTGGTTCAGTTTTTTGTTTTTTTTTACTTTCAAAACAGTTTCTTGATTATACTGTACTTGCATACTTTTAATTAAGTAACATTTTCAAAGCAGGACTTTTACTTGTATATGTATTTTTACATACGTAAAAGATCTGAATACTTCCTCCACCACTGTTGATTGGTTTGTTTTCTACATAATTATAGGACTTGGTGCATTAATCATTCGGTACAACAAAGGGTGGGACATGTGCCAGTGTTTAATCTAAGAGTTGATGAGTCAATTTGCTCATTTGTCCACCACACATGCAAAACAGACAAAGATTCCCACAGTCTGATAGTGATTACGGCCTATCAGCAGCCAGCGGTGCAGGTTTCCATGGCTACTAATTGGTCAGATTATGGTACAGTTGTGATGTCATGTTGTTAAATCCAGACCTGTAATTGGTGTGTTATTAACATGTAATTACAGCCGCCGTCGGATGGAGCGCAGCCTGGTCAGGGTTACCCCGAAAAACGGATTACGTGTGTGTGCATAATGTATGTGTGTGTGTGTGTGTGTGTTTTCTGTAAATGTGTGTGTGTTCACCAAAACCCCCCGCGTGCGGTTTAGAGATCAGCCAATCAACGGCGAGCGCTTCAGCTTTCTAATTAGCTGCCGCCCGTGTGGCCTGCAACCGCATACATACGGCATGGCAAAATACATATACAAAAGTTTATGTGAGTCCGTCTTTGCGTGCACTCATTCACTGACTTCTCTGTAGTGTCGGTGATATGTTTACACAGATGACCTCAGCCCTTTGGACTCTTAGCTACCCCCCCAACACACACACACACTGAAACACACACAAGGCCGCAGATCGTCTAGTGCCAAGTCTAAGGGGAATTAGGAAGTGGTGCATGAGGAGTGAGATGACCATGGTGGGAAAGACATAGAATGAGGAAATGACAGCTGCTGGCACTGGGAACAAAGACCGAAACTGTCGTGGAAACAGAGATTGTTTCATCGCAAAAAAAGACACCCTTCAGCTCAAAATCTAAATTGTCTATCTTGCTGCTTTATGGGCGTTATTTACAATCCTGCAAGACTATAATATGCTATTGTGAGTTGTTTTATTTCCAGGATTCGACCACAGGTTGATTTCTTTGGGTGAAGTAATCGGTGTAACTCACCAGTCAGTGTGTTCTGGATCCACTTAGTGAGGTCTAACAGAGGGAAGTGAGTGGGGCAGGGTGAAGGTGAGGGGGATGCTATAGCCTACAGACCTTGGCATGCTGAGATTTGTGGCTGTGGCATGCAGCGGAGGGCCGGGGTAATGGGCTGCGTTAAGAGAGGTAAATAGAGTGGGGGGCTGGGCTGCCTGCAGGCATGTGTAGTTTCAGTTTGTGCAGTTTACTTACTCAGAGACTGACATATTGGCAGCATTTAACCCTTGAAAACAATACGGACAATATTGATTTAGGTTGCCAAAATGCCGCCACTATTGGTATTTAATAATAACTTAAGGCTGTGACCACATTTTTAACCCACTTACACTTTTTTCTGTAACTTAAAGTTGTTTCTCTTCTGAGGTTCTTGTTACTGTGAGTGCACACAATAGGCTAATATAAAACAATTCAAACATTTTGAATGCCTTGAAGGAAGAAGAAGAAGCAGTTCTTACAGGTTTCCAATTGATGATTTGTCACAGATTAGCCTTTAATTCTATGCCATCTTCTTTTATTTGCAGCAATTTTATCTTAACTACAGCACACAATGCAAATTTGATAAACTGTTGGAAACTGTAGGAGAGTGTTTGTTCCCGCGTCAGTTATTTGTTCACAATCAAACACGTTTGACTAAATCAGACGCATCCCTGTAATGGCGTTCGTATGCTTCATCTGAACACAACTTTCCAGCCCTGGATAAGTGAATCAAATTGGTCCTGCCTATATATAACAGATGTTCGCCATCTTTTAAGCTTTTGTTTAGTATTCCACATGGGATCTGGTTTATTTGGTTAAGTTGACTGAAAAGTACGAAAGAGTAGAAACATTCCGATGCCATTTTTTTCCTTCCCGATACCGATTCTGATACCTGAACTTGCGGTATCGGACGAAACCGAGTACCGATCCGATACCAGAGTGATAAATATAATATCTTCGTTGCTTTTGGGCTATCTTTTCGTATTTTATCTCGTCGTTGGAATGCGGTTTCCAACATTTGCTGCTGCAGTTCGTCCTTTTTTCCCCTTTACCTTGGTGAAGTCATCATGCTCTTTTGTTTGATGCGTCTTTGAATGTTTTTATAAGATTGCTGGTGTTGAAATTGGCAACAGTAATGCCACTCCTCGAAACGGAAGCCTTACAGACTGTACATATTGACGTTTCACTTGTTGGATTTTCCACTGTGATAAATTGCCAAATGGCTGAAAGTTCCCCGCTCTGACTACCGTTATACTGTCCACTAGCACCGCACTGTTGTTTGCTATCGTCACGTGACAAACTACCTGTAACCAGTTCGTCTTCGCTGCTGTAAAACAGTAGATGCCAGTGGCAGCCATGATACATCCAGAGCAACGGCACAGTGAAGGCTACTGTTTTGGAGCGGCAAAGAGGAATTGATTTCTGGTTAAACAAGTTGATTTTTTTCTGATACTGGTATCTGGGGGCAATCTAACAACAAAAAATGGTTTTCAGATTGCCCCGTTCTGCTCCATTAAATTGGAAATACTGTATATGCAGACAGCACAATGACACAGCTATTGGTTTAGGATAAGTCACTGGAGTCACTGAGTCAGTTTCAGTGTACATTAAGGTCCGATTGCTCAATAGACTTCCTGAAGTAATGTCTTATGTTTTGAATATCTTTCAGAGTTGGTTTTGCCAAATACCAACTGAGCCGATTGGATCCCGGAGAGGCAGCAGTGGATAGGTGGTTAGGTACTTCAGCACTTTATGGGGGGTGGAGGAGTGTACTTGAGGCAAAGTCATTTTAAGGGGGAAGAGGAGGTGTGGTTCGTCGGGTAGCAGGGAGTCTGGGGCACGCCAGGCATTACATGCCGTCTAAAATTAGCAGCAGCTGTCTTGGACCTACTGGACATTCTGGCGTTTGTGTTTGTGTGTGTGTGCGTAAGTGAGTGGGGGTAGGGGTCACAGAGACTTGGAATGCAGCTCTAGTGGGCACTGCTGGTTTTGTCATTATCATCGTGACATTTGAGCTGCATTGGATAGTAAACAATGCAGAGTGAGAGGACAGAGAGATACTGTAGAGGACAGTGAGACTGGCATGCAGCAAAGGTAAATTTAGCCGATACGACTATGAATGCAACGCAATAGTTTCAGTATTGATTCAGTAGTGGCATTGTTTGTCGACTCATGAAGCAGGCGTCAGGAGACTATAAAAGAGTGCAACATGTTTTGTTTGTGTTTGTGTACGTCCATGTGAATGAAGAGGTATGCGTACTTGTGTCTCTCCTCAATAAGGACATGATGAGTATAGTTTCCACCTGCTGCTATCGCATGACAATGGCATGCAAGACATTTTAGCGACGTGCTAAGTTTGCATTTATTGACGCCACCATTAGCTAAGGAGTTACCAGGTTAGCGTTCCTTATCACATTAGATCTAACAAATTAGCATTGTCCGAGGAGGACATCACATTCAGACAGTCAAAATGGACATTCACACTATAGGCCTACAGGTGTTTGCTGCAACTACTGATTATTAATTGATTTTCTGTAGATTGATTTTTTTTGTTTCAAGGCTAAATGTATGCATTCACATTATAGGTATTGGCTCATGGTTCGTAAGTGCAGAATCAAACCACAGGTCCTTTTCAGTCTCTTTTCTCTAAGCGTTCAGGTATGGCAGCCTGCTGAATGGAAGATGATCTTCACTGTGAGATGTCTCTGCTGGGTGTGTTGGCATGTGCAGAATGTGACCCATCTGATCTGCAGCTCACTTCTGTTTGCAATCATCAACACCAGAAGAACTTTAAATCCAACAGAGTTACATCACAGCTTTAACACATTATAGTCATGTCTGTGTGACCTCACAGCCCAGACGCCGGGAAAAAAATGTTTGCATTCTACGTTTCTGCAAAACGCAGATACGTTGAATGTGGACCTTTTTTTTCGTATTTTTTTTGTATTTTTTTGTATTCATTTTTTTTTGTTGTCCAGAGAATGAGACCGTTTGAAATCTTGGAGGCTTGGACCCTGGTATACCTGCTGTTTGTATGTCTAGTTCTGTTGGTGTGTCCATGCGAAAATGATGCTTGAAAATATGAGTGTCAGTCCTCTTAAAGTGGCAGTAGGCAGTATATTTTTGGCATCATTGGGCAAAAATTCCATAATAACCTTTCAGCATATTGTAATTCAAGTGTTCTGAGAGATAACTAGACTTCTGCACCTCATCATGGCTCTGTTTTCAGGCTTTAAAAATCTAGCCCGTTACAGGAGACTTTAACCAATCACAGGTCATTTCATGGAGAGAGCGTTCCTATTGGCTGTGCTCCGGTCATGTGACCGGAACTTGGCGTTCCTTCACCAGATTTCACAATGGCGGCGGCGTCACAAACTTTCTCATTTTACAGCTAAACCGTACACTACAAGATGATTCTGAAAACATTTGAAGCGAGAAATAGGCATTAACGTAACATAATATTAATTCATATTTGGTCAGCGCTGCCTAGTTTGGTCGGAGTTCGCGAGTGATTGACAGCCGGCTCTCATGGACAGCAGAACTCAGATAAGCTCTTACTGCTTGTTTTCCTCCAGTCTGTGAAATCTTGCAGATGCTGTTAGGAGCACCGGAGGACACGGAGGCACATGTTTTTTTTCATGTTACCTGCTTCATGTACTGCTGTCACGATATAGCGACCGTTTTATAAAAATAACTTTTTTTAATGATATTTTGCTTCAATCTCGCCTACTTCAGCTTTAACACGTGTACTGCTAAACAATTTGTTAAGGCTGATAACATTATACTAATCTACTACAGGAAACCACCTAAAAAAAAACAAGGAGTTAGGTTTATTTGGGACGTCAGATATTGACTTTTAGCCTATTAAATTCTGTCTTTTCCGGTAGAAGGAGAGTGAAAGTTCATTGTGCTGAACTTGAGTTCATAGGAACTGTAATCAGATACAGTACGTTTTGACCTCATCTCCACTGCCAAAATGCTTAACCCTGTAGGATGAGAGGTTACTAGATTCTGTTTAGTCCGTATGACATTTGGTTGGCTCGTGAAGCTAAACTAACGATGTGACAGTAAAAGTCTCCAATGGGTCATAGCCATTTTAAAGATTGAACACATAATTCTTTATTTAGTGTCCAACATTTTGGGATGGTGTCAGCGGTAGTGGGAAAAGTGATGTCCTCTGTATAAAAGCTAAGCAGCAAGCCAAGTGGGGCCAAACACTCAGTGAGTCAGAGTGTGGGAAGTCGTGAGTGTGTCGCCAAGAATGTCAACATATTTTCCTGAGGAGGAGGATGAGTCCTCTCCGGGGGAAAATACAGTGAACAGAGCCGGGCTCGGGGGTCGTTCTCCTGCCAATTCAACTGTACAAGGCTTTCATCTTTTTATAAAGTTTGCAGTTTCAGTTGCAAACGCAATTTTTTTGTATCCTGTTCTCGCAGACAGTGGCGATCCCTCCTGCTAATTAGTGTCTGTTTCGATTTGAGAAGTGATAGCTGGACTCATGAACTGATCCATCACTCTTTCATAGGAACTCATATGACCCCCAGGGAGCTGAATAGTCCTGCAAAGTTAAACTCTTATCACTGAACCCCAATTCAAGCCAACATTTCTATTAATCCAATTTGTATAACTGCAAAAAAGAATTCTGATGTTAGAATTGGACATTTTGTCCATACACAAAGTGTTATGGTCGAAGATATTGTGTGAAGACATTGGGATTTTGTTTGAGAGGAACATTTTAAAGTTGGCTCCTTGTACATGACTTACGTTTTCATGATTACTAAAACTGGAGTTTTTTTCAGTATTTGATATGACTTCCTTGGCATTGTCATCGCCAGAGTCCATATCTGGGATATCTGGATCTCTTGGAAATCCTTGAGGGAATTTCAGGAGGGAATTCCCAAAGGGAAAACTTTTGACGGTGCTTTGGGAACAATGGCACTATTAATTCACATGTCAATATATTTTTTTTATACTGCTGTTTTTGTCATGAATGCCTTCACACAGAATGCGAATATTGCACGGCGAAAAACAATGTATTTTTTTTTTTTTTTCAGAACAAGGTTCATTTTCAGAGCTTTTGCACTGCAAATAAAGGCATCCACCAATCACGTTATGCAGAATGGTTTGAATTGCGCCTATATTTATGAAACAACAACACGGAGGCTCCGTTGTCCAAACCAGGACGTGAAACTTTATTACTCCTTTCAACCTTCTTTCAACCTTTCAGACCAGATCCACTCCTTCCGTTCTGACCTTTCACAGTAAAAGCCCTAGACAAATAATATCCGCAGGCGAGTATGCCGTATTTTAGTGTTGTTTATTGTGTGTCCGTGTAAAGGCGTGAGTCTTGACAAGTTAGACTGTGTTCATACAACAGCACTACAGCAACGCAATGGTTGTGTTCGTCAGAGATTTTGCTAATACTAAGTCTCAATTAACGCCAGGACACCACACAGTGGCAGGATTGTACTACAGATTTCACAATAATTGTCTTCTCCGTGTGAGACAGAAATGGAAATTGCTGAAAAGTATGCTGCAAGGTATCATACAGTACCTGTACTGTATGTTTGAATGCATTTGATTGGCTAGTACAGTGTGTTGCAAGATTATGTTGCATTGCGCTGCAAAGAGCCACTGTCAGCTTTTTTTACCACACTCCCCTCCTTTTGTTTAGTGATTGTTCCACATCCCTCTGCGGTGGGCACCCCCACTGCGTTGCCTCAAGTAATGAATGTGGAAACTGAGTTATTTGTCGCAGAGCTGTTGTCCTTTAGGACAGTTTATTATCAGCCTCTGATATAAACTATTAGATGTATTATACAATACTGTGTTTTAAGCAGAGAATACCCATTCTACGCAACTTGCCAGAGGGGTAGTTGATGTTGATATTGTATTAGTGTCTTCTATCTGTGCGTACAAATTTGTGCCTGTGACTGTATTTGCTTTTGTGTGTTTCGGTGGGTGTATATTCGCGTGTGTGTATTTTGCCCATTCCTCGACCACATGTACTTAACAGTCCTCGACATCTGGTGACCATATCTCAGCTCGGGCTCTTTGACTGTACCTCACAGGCCATGGGAACTGCTGCTGTGTAGGCTGCTGTGGTGTGTGTGTGTGTGTGTATGTGGGTGTACATGTGTGTGTGACGGAGAAAGAGAGAGAGAGATGACCTCAGGTTTGGTGCAGATGTTTTCACAGCCTGTGTGCAGCTTTGTGACGTGTTCTCTGAGCACGAGTTCTACTCTTTTCCATTCAGTTATTTAGGCCTGTGGTTTTCGTGTTCGGAAGGATCTTTGTTTTTCCTGATTTTTATAGAAAGATTAGATCTGTTTAAACGTATTTGCACACTTTTTTGTGATACGCATCAAAAAGTTGTGTCTATTTCTTCCAAAAGACACTCGCTCACTATGGGTTACCAGAAACGGGGTCATCTGGCGATTCTGAACAAGTCCTCTTCATACCTAAATGACAAAATAGGGGTTCCCCTATAGCTTAGGGATAAAGATGCAGACCGTGAAACACAATGTCAGGTGCTTTGTTTGTATTCCCATCCCAGCCTCATTTCCTGTCATCTCTCCACTGTCTGTAATAAAGGCTTAAAAAAACCCAATGTGACCATTATAACAACACTTCATGTATGAATTATTTTTGTTATATATGATCTTTTTCTGGGATGCAAAGAGCAGTTTCCGGTGTCAAAGTCAGATCCTTTGAATGCCCAACCTTCCACCCAAGCTTCATCCCTATAGGGTAGTTGCCATCACGCTATTGCCTTTGCTTCTGAGAGGCAACAGTCATTATTCACACAACCACAACCAAGTTACGTTCCCATACAACAAAAATTATTAATGAATTATTACAGATTGTTTTTGATCACAAATACGTTAATAATGAAGGTCCGTGGAAATCCGCGTAGGGAGAAGGTCGGGTCGGTGGATGTTTCAACAACTATTGGACTTTGGCTCAGGAGACTGGCTATTCATGTCCTGTATGAAACAAAAAGTCAACCTTATTTTAATCATAATGTTTTTTTTTTACTAAACCTAAAAGTTTTGTTGTGTTTTGTTTCAATTTCGTATAGTCATTTTAAGCCAAACCATGATGGTTTTTTTTTACTAAACCTAACCAAGTAGTTTTATTGAGTTTTTTTGTTTTGTTTCAATTTTACAACGTTAACCACGTGTTTGCGACTGTTTAAAGCTGCAACCATAATCCAGGAGACAATATGTTTCCCCCTCGAAACGTAATTGAGAATGCAGTTTAATTGTACAGGATCAGAATTTTGTAGGAGACAGGGTTGCCACAACGGGTCGCTTGTCGGGAAAATGTAAACATATGCCATATAAAGTGTTGCAACAGACAACCGATGCTGTCTTTTTTCTGGTGAGAACAGACTTCCAGTAAAAACGTAAAACAAAAATGTGGAGAAATGCTGATTTTAATGCAGATCAATTCTCGAAGTAAATATCTGTTAAATAAAACAAGCAGCGAAACAACACTTACAGTGGAAATAATGATTTTGCACAAGTCCGTTTTACTCAGAATTTATTTTTCTGTAGCAATATTTAATTACATTTTCTCATGTTTTCTATTCTATTCTTTGTTTCTTCTATGCCATGTTGTTCAGCTCCGTCCTTTCCGAGACGTGGTCTACCGTGGATCCACATTTTGGGGTTTTCCCTGATGGTTATATTTAGCCGACAGGAAACGTCCCAGAAATCCTTGTTCTGCACCCACTGAGAGAGAGAGAGAGAGAGAGACACTTACACATCTACAGTATCTCATGCCCTTCAGCCCCAAGCAGGGTTGTACTGGGACCTGCTTTGTTTATATTCCCAGGCATTTTCATCAAAGTGAATTCAAAGATAGTGACCCCACATTGCCTCAGTCTGTTCAGGATTTTTTTTTTTTTTTCAGTTTCAAACCTCCCACTCACCATGCGCCTAGCCCGGCCTCCGAACATCAGCCTCATTCATCTCCACATGAAGTTAAGGATTGTTCTCCCCACCTCAAGTTCAACCTCAGCGTCATTTAGAGGCTTCAAGGCCTAATCCGTCCCCTTTAGATAGCCTGTGACCTCTGACCCCTCACAGTCCTCGATAAGCCCTGACTTTAGACCCCTCTAATGCTTCATTTCTTTGCACCCGGGTGATCATTTTCCTCCCTGAGTCAGTGTAATGGGATTTTGTTGTTGCACTAACCATGGAATATTTCATTTTTGTTTTTTATATATCCTTTCAAAAACATATTCTTAAATAGGAACCCCAGCTTTAGAGTTGCAGCCTGTTTATATATGTTAATGTCTGATTTTCCTCATTACTCTGCTGTGTTGTTGAAACCATAGACAGAGAAGAAACTTGGATTTAGCTATGACATCACCCACCCAGTAGACTAAACAAGACTGCATCAGTTTAATTTGAGTTGGACATTATAATGTATAAGAATCCATTAAGTCTCTGCTCACCTTTAAATTGAATGTATAAAAACCTTAATTGGCCCGGAGGGATCTCGTCTTGCCGATGATGAGCATCAACATTAAAACACTCAATCAATACACCAGCCTGCATTAGTGCATCATCGCGCTCAACTTTTTCAACTCACTCAGTGTTTTGTTTTTTTCCCGGCCAATAAAAACAAAACTACTGACGGTATAAATCTAACCTGTTCTGATTTTCTTCTCTTCTGTTTTTTTTTTTTGTCTCCCAGGAGAAGCGAAAACGGCAAACTGAGATTGAAGACAAAAGAGGCCAGCTCGATGACCTGGTGGTACAACTACAGCATCTCAAGGTCGGTTTGTTTGTGTGTTTGTGTGGGCGAGGGTGTGGCACGCGCATGGTTAAGTTGTGGTTCATTTCAAAGGATATGTAACCACTGTTCCTATGGTGGTAAGTTTAGTCAATTATAACTGACCACACAGTCAAATGTTAGATGAACTTTGTGAAGGACTGATGTGTTGATAAATCCGCAGCTTCTGAGAAGTGCTGCGCCAGAGCGCAGTGCCGTTACACCTTGATCTCACTCAGCAGTGTCAGTAATAGAACTGGTTAAAGGTAAAGCTCCTATGTCTGTTTATATATATGACACATTCTGTACTTGTGTTATTTACAGCTGGCCTGGATAACATATTTACTGTTTGATCAACAACTGGACTGAACATTGCAAAAGTCTGGGCTACTGTATGTGAGAGATAAGAGAGGAAGCATTGCTTAAGACTCAAGGTAACAGTTAGTTTAAGGTCAGATATTGAGTTTAGGGTGAGATTAGAATGAGGTCAGTGTAGAGGTGAAGGTAAAGTAGGGAGTTCAGGTTAGGGTTACAGATTGGAGACAATGATGTTGCTCACAAGAAGCTTTACAAATGTGTGTGTGACACTCATCCATCTCCCTTAATCCACTCAATCCCTCTTTCTTTTTCTCCTAAGCACAGTTCTTGCCTTGACCCCTAAATGTCATATAGAGAGTTAAAGAGACAGAGTGCTCCAAAAGATGCAACATATGCCTTCCTTTTTGCAGTTTTGTTCTATGCTGCTTTTACATGCATGTGTCTTTAATTACTTGCGAGCACGGATAAATGTGTTTCTGGCTGACAGGTAGCGGCTCATTCCATCGAAACATCCAAATCCCTGAGCTCCCGGTGTGCAGGACTGTTAAGACTTTCCCTTGGCCAAGCAGAGCAGATTTGGCTGTTTTCTTCTTTCCACAAAAACACTCAAATCCAAACACGCATAAACATACCCCCCCCTCCACCTAATAATTACTGCCAGCCGCTACTGGTAAGCCAAGATTGTGTTTCAAGTAAACATTGATTTGACGTTCAAGTGCGTAAACGGGGAAACAAACTGCTGACAGATTGTGAGTTTGAAAAAACACGAACAGGTTTTTACAGACATTAATTTATGTGGCGTTCTTGAACCTTTCAACCAATGAAGAGTCAGTCCCTTGACCTCGCACACAAGCTCAGAAAAACACATGACCGGCCCCGTCAGGTGGAGACACAGCAGATATAGGCATCCTATACATTTTGATGACTGATGCGCCATGTGACGCATCTGAAAATACATTTCTGTTTCCTCATATTTTTAGAATATATGCGTAGAGTAAATGTGAGTTGCACTTTTTGTTCGTAAAATCCCGCAGCCCTAAATGCTGCCCAGATGCAGGGCAGGTGGGGGAAACGGCTGTGGGTACGCCATTATACTACAAATATGTATGGTAGCCAGTTTTAATATTTGCAATAAAAATACATTCCATTCTCTAATTAGAGCCTTTAAACACACTTGGCGTGAACAACTCCTTTAATAAATATGTTACGATTCCTACATGCTGCTGTTTCCAGCATTTAACACCCACTTGTGGAAATATGGACAAGAGAGTAACATTGATTAAAGCCATGCATGCACAGTGTGTATTTGGCGCGCAACCATTAGATGAAGGTTAAGCCGTATAGTACGTAGGTTTGAGTTCATATATCAGCTGCAAAACATACATTCAAACTAGTCTCACTGGTCAGGTTAGAACTGACCCAGCACTGCCTAGATTTGAACCGGAAAAGTTTATAATTTTGCAACTAGAAATGTTGCATCAGTAGATACATATGACTTTTACATTTCCATGTTTGTGTGTCTTTGTGGTGCTTTGTGGAGTTTTCTTTTTCTTTTTTTTTACCTGGTTTGGGTTATTCTACATGGAAAGTAATAATCATAATATGATGCTAACTGATGACATTTAAACCCACTGCAGTCACTACACTTTACCAGCTTGTGTTGTTGTATTCAATCAATGCTGCAGTGGTGGAAGAGAAGTATTCAGATCCTTTACTGAAGTAGAATCACTAATACCACGCACTGAAAATACTCCGCTACAGTAACAGTTTCTGTACAGTACAGAAATATGCTCAAATCATAACATGGACTTGACTATGACTTGCCCCAAAACTGCATGTGATTATCATGAAGTGGGCATGTCTGTAAAGGGGAGACTCGTTTGTTACCCCATAGAATCCATTTTCATTCACATATCTTGAGGTCAGAGGTCAAGGGACCCCTTTTGAAAATGGCCATGCCAGTTTTTTCCTCACCAAAATTTAGCATAAGTTTGGAGCGTTATTTAACCTCCTTCCTGACAAGCTAGTATGACATGGTTGGTACCAATTGATTCATTAGGTTTTCTAGTTAACGCGTTATTATCGCGTTAACTTTGACAGCCCTAGTAATTACATGCTGCATTTTCATAACTGATAATAATTCAGCCAATGTCCAGTTAAAAAAAAGCTTTTGTGTTTTACACACTTGATGCCTTTTGTTATTATTATTATTATTACTTTGGACATTTTATGCCTATTATTAGATAGCTGGCTATAGGGGGATGACAGGAAGTGAGGGGGGGTGGAACAGTTCATGGTTAGTGCCTTCACCCCCCAGGCCACCAGAGCGCCCCACTTGGTGTCTGGTCGCTCCTTCCTGCAGCACAGGAAATGATGCAACTTTCAGCTTTTTATCGATCCACCATAGGTGAACAAAGAAAGGCGCATCACCTGCAGATCTCAAAGTCAAAAGTCCAAAAGAAAAAAGCCTCATTAGTTATCATAACTATGTGAGATTGTCTGCGTCTCGTATCTATTCCCTTTGTGCTTCCTATGCTCCCCAGGGACAAATTAAAAGAAGAAACACATATCATCTAAATGCGCCCTAACCCAAACATGTTGCTCTGTCATCCTCTGAGCTAAACAGGGAATGGAGCCCCTACAGAGCCGGTGTTACAGCCGCTCTGTTTAGTTTTCTCGCACACAACACCAACAGGCTTGAACTCCAGATGTAATCAGCATCTGGTCACACAGTCCCATTTAATGGCCATTACCTCTGAGTGCCACACAGCCAGGCAGCATGAAGCAGGCTTTGTAGTCTCCTCTCCAGAGACGTACGTAGTGGCCTGGGAGAGGAAATGGAGACTGGAGCCCAGAGATGTTGATAAGGACCTCTTGGCTGCGCGATTCAGGCCTCTCAGAATGGAGGCGTTGATTTTGAGTCTGGGACCATGTAAACATCAGGATGATTTCAGACGGAAAGATCTACCCAGCATTTTCTGTCGAAGCCTGGTCTCCTCAGTAGATGTTTGATTTTCTCTCTGGAAGTTATGCATGCATATCTGTTCAAAATTTCAGTTTATGATGAATAGCAATAGACCTTCTAAATCTTCCCTTTGAGAGTCCAGCTCAGAGCGGTTGTGTGTCAAAGCTCAACAGGAAATGGAAAGTCTATTAAACAGCGTGAGAGAGAGCAGAGAGCGGGCTGGTTCTCAGAGGAAATAACTGGTCAATTATTTGACACAACTTTATTTAACACTGTTTGGTTGACTGCTGAAATGCCCCAGAAAAAACTTTATTTACATAGCAATGATGCTTCTTATCTTTGCAGGGTGGTACTTTATTGATAAAATTCCACAGGGGGGGTCAGAGGTCAAGGTCAGCTACAGGCCAGCTGGTTGAATAATGTTTTCTTTGCCTCACACACACATAGAATAAGAAGAAGCACATTCATTCAGTGTAGTTGACAAACAGGTTATGCAACCTAAGTTTAATTCGAAAATAATTCTGCCTGACAACTCTGAATGCACATGATCTGTGTGAGGTGAGCTTGGCTTATGTGGGTGTGCAGCAGACACAAACAAACAAACAAACAAATAGCCCAGCTGCCTCATTCTGACAGAAGGTGGTAAAATGCTTTGGAATAAATTCTGCAGAGCTCATTGCATGTGTGTGTGTGTGTGTGGGTGCTGTTAATTGTCAGCTCTACGACCTAGAGCCAAGCAACAGTTTGACAGCAAACATCCAAAAGGTGAAGCTAAGTGTTCCTGCTCGACTCTGTTGTGGTAACAAAACAGAGTTGCAGACAGAGACGGGACATTGGAGACATAAACACACGCATCTCTGGCAAACATTAAGGGAAATGCAGTAACCCGTGTGTGATGAGATGATTGGAACTTTGTTGTTTTAGTGTATTTAACGCACCGTGATGCAGACAGATAGTTTAGAGATCTAAATCTAGATTGTACATCTTGTTAACATGAACATTGTGCTTTTATCAGCTCATTATCAGGACATTTGTGTGTGTGTTTGACAAAGCTGCAGACAGAACTGCTAGAAAGAGAGAGTGAGAAGAGGCATTAATATCATTAGCTTTGTTAAATGTCAATGAACAAGGCCAGATAGCCACAGTTTCTCTGGCTTATTAACATCAGACGAGTCCATTAAAACAGGAAAGAGGTAGTGTAGAAGTATGGGGGACAGAACCTGTCGAAATAAAAAAAACAAATAACTCAATAAATACCACCGCCAAAATCATAAATAAATAAATGACTTGATAAATAACTAAATATGCCATTAAAGGAACCAAAATAATATTAAAAATGAATGTAGCCATTTATTGATGGATAAAATGTGACATAAATTGGTATTTGTTTTAATTTGTTTCTTTATTTATCTTTGTATTACTTTCCATCTTCTATTTCATTTTATTTATTTAATTATTTTATTAACTTTTAAATGTATGTATTTATTTTTTTATTTATTTTAGATTTAGTTTTACATTTATTCATTATTAAATTGTATTAATTATTTATTTCTGCATGATCTTCCCATTGCATTTCCCCCCTATTTATTTCCCCAAAGTTATTCATTTAGGTACTGTTTTCTTTATACATTTCCTTTTAAATTTCTTTGTGCATTTATGCCTCATTCAATGTGTGTCATGGGGTCTTTAGGAGTTTATAGATGGACTATATGCTAGCCAGCTAGTTATTAGAGAGGAGAAGGCTTACATTATACGTTATCAGTATATATTGTTTCCCTTTCCAGAGAAGTTCTACCTTTGAGGAATGATTGTGTAACAAAAACTGCCATCCATCTCATCACACAGAATCTAAAAGAAAAGCGAATGTGCTAAAGTTCAAGAAAGACACCCCTTGTTTGTGGATGAACAACTCCATAAGACTTTGTATGACACCAACATAAACATAGGCCAATGTAAGTGTGTATGCAACAAGATAACTCGCTATATAACACGAATTACTGCGGTCCTCTTGGCCTGATGGCATTCACGTTTAGCAAAGAGTGTTTTCCTAGTAACAGCTGAGTTTAGAGCCTATCCGTGTGCATGTGTGGGCCTACGTGTTTATTTATTTGTTGTAGCTGTGCTTGGCAGTCATCTCACAAATCTCTCACAAATTAGTTTCCATAATGGAGGTCCACTGGTTGTTAATGATGTCTAAGAATATCACAACCAGGCAAGAAAAGAAGTGCTATTTGAAGAGAAGTATAGTGTTGCTGTAGATCTGTAACAGTCTGATGGGGAAGAATTTCCTCTAAATATGAGTTGCTGAGCTGAGGAGGAAGACCTCCAATATGGCTACCAGAATTATGTAACATCACCTAACGTGTCTCTGTTCCCTCCTCAGTCCAAATCCATGCGTGAGCGATGGCTCCTCCAGGGAATGGGAGTGGAGGAAGAGGCGGTGCGGCGGAAACAGCTGGAGCAGGATGAAGAACAAGGAAAGAGGCTGGAAGACATAATACACAGGTACACTAATGGACGCCACGATGTTTAGTCTCCATGCTAATTTTGGCGTTGCTGATCAGGTCTGACGTACAGAGAGACCACAACAAAAGTCGACACATCTGTTTTTGTTACTACACATCTGCTTCTCCGTCCAACACTGTGTATTCGTCAGTTTTGACTGAATTGAGTTGGTTTGACAGAATCAGCTGTTTGGCTTTCCATCTAGTCTTAAAGGGATAGTTTGGGTGTTTTAAAGTGGGGTAGTGTGAGGTACTTATCCATAGTCAGTACATGTAGATGACGGTTGTGTACGCTCCCAGTTTGGAGAAGCAGGCCAAAGTACCAGCACAGGAGCAAAGCAACGTACCTTGCCGTCAGACAGCCGTTTCCGACGGGTAACTGAAGCCGTTGTATCCATCTATGCTCTCGCCAAAGCCACCAGATTCCATTGAAAAAGCCTGTAATTGTCCCTGGTAGAATACTGAGGTACGTAATACACTGACTATGGATAAGTACCTCATACAACCCTACTTCAGAACATCCGAACTATCCGTTTAAATCTAGTCCTCAGTTCTGAGCCTGGCACAGATTTAGTACATCCTATCCACATGTTCCAAATTGGAAACACTAAAACAATGCGACTACATCGGTAACATAGAGTATGCACTGCATGTGATGCTACAAATCAAGAAGTGGGACACTAGATGGCTATATCAAACACTGACGACATAAGCAATAGCATGCTTTAATTACATCAGCCATATTTGAAGCATCGAACCAGAGCCCCAGTATAGAGCTCTAATTTTGTGCGACTATATGTGGCTCGACACAAACACACTCATAGTGTACAGTGGTTACAACACACACACACACACACACACACACACACACACACACACACACACACTGTAACTGGAGAAGTATTGGAGATGTGGGGGTTTCTGCAGGGCCGCTCTGGAATCTAGCTGTTCTGTAACCTTAGAGCAAAAATCTACATTTTTCTCGTGCACTGGTGTGAAAACAAACACCAAGAGCTACTATACACATCTCTAAAAACAGATACGACAAGAGCCGACAGGGAATGAAGAAGGACAGATGACGAGGAAAATAAAAGGTGATATTATAGAAAGTGAGACTTGGAAGGGAGAGAACAGGAGAACTTCTAAAGTAGAAATAGAAAGATACAAGTGAAAGCAGCAGGGCGTAAAGGAAGAGAGTGAGATATTGAGAAGGTGGAAAAAGGTGTCAGAGAGTGATGTGATGCTGTGGGCACTTCCTGCGTTTGTGTCTCCGGGAGGAGCTTCCTGATTCCCATCAAGCATTGCTGTGAGATAAGTCACTCATTCCCCCAATGAAGTCGGGGCATGAGATCATCATTGCTATGAATAAAGTGCCAGCCAGCTCTTGCCATCCTTGCTTTGTATACTCGGCCGTGAGTGTTCTTCATTTGCAGGGTGTGAGAATTGTCTTCTCCGACACAGAACAAGCATTTCAGGGTGATGTTTTTATATTTTTTATATTTTTAGGAGCTGTCCACAGGCAGTATGACGGAGAAAATGAATTAGATTTATCCTGAAGTGATGAATTAACAGTGAAAGCTGATGTGAAATTAAATGAATGTGCCCACACGTTCCTACATCAGCAGTATTTCTGTTTGTTTGCATATCACCACATATGTGTTCATGTACTGAAAAAGGTGTGAAGATGTTTGGCTGCGGCCCTGGAAAAATGCTGACTTTGCCAAATAATGTATGCATGGACAAGAACGCCCTTGAAAGATCATACAGGAAATTAAATGTGAAGAGGAAAAGCCTCTAAAATGGGATTTTTCCCTGGTGTGTTTTTGGCAAGACAAATAGCGAGAACACAGCCTAAAGCAGTAGAAAACTACTGGCACCGTGCAGCAAAGAGTAGAGGAAAATGTGACACAGAATAGTGGAGCGGAAGGCAAGGCAGAGAGAACTTAATCAGCAAGCATGCAATGCAGATTTATTATTTTATAGTCCATGTGTTCAAGTGATGGAGGGATCAAAGCAGGCTCCGTAAATTTGGCTCGTGGAGAGGCTCCGGGGGTCAATTTGGCTCCGCCTCCTCATCTATCAAATCTGTACATGAAAAGAGACTCTGTTAGTCAGCAGCTACTGTAGCTTATCACCACCAGCGCTGAAATAACATCAACATCATGCGGTCGTCACGAACACCAGGATAACATTCGCTCTGGTGTAAACAGAACAGCTGTGAATGGTCAAAGAGAGAGCATTGTAGACCAAAGTACAGTTGAGATTGTGGAGCCGCTTTCGAGTGAATCACTTCATTCAGCTGCTGTTGAATAGACTTGCTGTCTGATAATCATTTTTCAAAGAGGGGACACGATTGTAGTTTGTGGTTTTGATTACTTATGAAAGCAATTAAAACCACAAAGATGACTAAATTACCATGCTACGCTGTCATGTGTTTTTGGTCTTGAGCGCACAGTGTGGCCAAATCCTTCTTTATTTATTTATTTAGAGACAGGCAGCAGACAACCAAGTAAAGTAATACAAAGTTTAAAAGTAAAAGTCTCTCATAAAACTAAAGCTTCAGTATGCAAAACCACAAAACCATCTATCCACCATTGATTAGAAAAATGCTTCACTTTCCACGTAAATGTTTGACTAAGTTGGTGGATGCTTTGTGATACAACTGTCTCTGCATATACTGTACATCAGTTCTATCCATATTATATCCATTATCATCTTAAAAACCAGCCACACTCACACGCCGTATGTTCTGCTTCACTGGTTCCCGACCTGGGGGTCCCAACCCCCACTAGGGGTCGCCAAAGCTTCATGAGGGGTCGCGAGGCCTTCTTGATTTTAAGGGGTGTAAGACAATTTTTTTTTTTTTAAATATACAGTTGGCCTATATCTCAGCAATTTAATTTATTTTGAAATCTATTATTATTATTATTATTATTATTATTATTATTATGTAATTATTATTATTAGTGTTCTGAGAGAAAACTAGACTTCTGCACCTTCTCATGTCTCCGTTTTCAGGCTTTAAAAGTCTAACGCGTGACTGGAGACTTTGGCCAATCACAGGCCATTTCAGAGCGAAAGCGTTCCTATTGGCTGTTCATTCAGCGGAGGCAGCTGTCAATCACTCGCGAGCTCTGATCAAACGGTCAAACTAGGCAGCGCTAGATCAAAATGTGAATCATTATTCTGCTACTGTAATGCCTATTTCTCGCCTCAAATGTTTTCAGAAACATCTTGATTGGAGTTTGTGAGTGATTGACAGCTGCTCAGAGATGGCAAGGCTCCAGATCAGCTCTGATTGGTTGTTTTCCTCCGGTCTGTGAAATCTTGCCGATGCCATTGGGAGCACCAGAGGACACAGAGGCACATGATTTTTTTTCTCAGATTATTATATCAGGATATAGTGACCGTTTTATAAAAAAATAACTTTTTTAAATCATATTTGGTCCAATTCTACCTACTGCTGCTTTAAGGAAAAAGTTTGGGAATCACTGTTCTAGTTCCTATTCTCCACAGACCCAAAGTTTTGCAAGGATCCGATAGCCTGGCATTTTTCTTGCGTGTTTATGCATACGCAATGCAGCAGAAGCCATTTTCTACCAGGGTCTCAGATGTGTCCTGAAACATTGCTCAAAGAGGAGCTCAGCTGTCTGGGATTAAATCCTCAAGAAAACAATCTTCTCCGGTGGGTGAAATAAAGTCACAGAGCACATGTGTGGGAGTCTTAAGGAGTGCCTTCATTCAGACAAATCCTAAACCTGAAACCCTTTTAACTATTTTACACAAATAACCTTAAAAGATCAATCTTAGGAGGGTCTAAATTATGAAAGACTTTAAAAAATTGTCTTTGAGTGGGATGTCATGTTGTGAAGAAGGTTAATATGTTTTGAACGGGAGGACACTGAATGACAACCCACGCCTGTGTGTATGTGCATTTCAGACAGAGGGTGTGGCATCTATAATTACACTCTGTGGGACACCATCCCAGAATATCCCACAACCCGGGCAACCAGAGTCCTTCCAATACTGATAGGGACAGAGGTGAATAGTTGGGACGAATGTGGACACTGCGTTATCTGTGTGTGCTTGTGTGTGTGTGAGAGACCGAGAGAGAGTGGGAGACTAAAGACGTATAAACCTGGATTAGGGTGGAAACTACACCTACCTCAAGCATTTCTAAAATAGATTCCTCTGTCTTGTAAAAGAAAGCACAGAAGCCTAGTTGTCTTTCTCCTTCCCACTTTTATGGCTCCAAGACTTAATAACTAAATGCACTGGTGGACATTTTAATGACAGAAAGTGACAAAGACGAGGCGGCAGCTCTTTTATGGACGCTCGTATCGTTTCATGTACTGGAGGACACATAAATGAGAGTGAAAGAAAAGAGGAGGAACAGCTGTGTCTGTCTTCGGAGGACAACCGTAGTGCTACTGTGCTTTAAATGCATGACGAAAAAAAAAAAAAAAGAACAAGCGTTCCTTCAAATTATCCATACGATTATGCAAACCTACTGGAAAAAACGCATAAAAAACAAAGACATGAGGACAACAGCGGCGTCTTTGTGTGGTGTTGTAAGTGCTGCCTGCTGTTGACCAATCACATAAAGTGAAGGGGGGGAAAAGGGCGAACAGTGCAATCTTTGTACAGGCTATTTCATACACATACCTATTGAGCCTGGAGAGCACAGACAGAGAAAAAGAAAAAAATAGAGGCAGTCAGTCAGTTTCCCCCTGTCGTAACCCAACTTGAGGGAACACACAAAGCGACAGAGCGATGAAGAAATAGCAGCCATTGTGTGCATGAGAAGACGCTTACTTTGCAGAGCCCGGGGAACAAACAGACAGAAATGAGAGAGTGTGGCAGCAGCAGTGGTGCTTTTACAGATATCCCTATCATTACATGGACAGGCTAAGTAAACAGAGAGAGGGATCCAGACAGCAAAAGGCCCTCTCACAATGTGGCACTGACCCGACCCGAACCGTACCCACACCATGCTACTTTTGGATTATTGCTCGTTTCATTTTGATGTAGCCATCATTGTAGGGGAGCGGTGTGGGGTTTTTTTATCCGGCGTGCCTTGCCAAAGCTGTAGGACAACTCGTGAGGGGAGCCATTAAGAGAAGTTTTGTTTTGTCTTTTCCAGAAATCGGAAAGTGTAGGATTATTTAAGACGTGCAAGTTTGTATTTCAGTTATATTTTGCAGCTTTGATAAAAAGTGTGCCACTGCAGCAAGATGAGCCTATGCATTTGCAATACATTAAGCCCTTCATGTATTATATTCAGTGGGCAACTATGTGTCTGAAAAGTGAAGCCAATGCTGAAGTGCCTTAAACTTGCATTCTCTCTAATAGCCAGCAGGGGGCGACTCCTCTGGTTGCAAAAAGAGGTCTGATTGTATAGAAGTCTATGAGAAAATGAGCCTACTTCTCACTTGATTTATTACCTCAATAAGCATTGTAAACATTAGTTTACGGCCTCAATCTCTAGTTTCAAGTCTTCTTCAATACAGCATGATGTTCATTTAGTAAATTATGGTCCCATTTAGAGTAAAATAGACCATAAAGCAGGCTATGCTTTAGGGCGTGGCTACCTTGTGATTGACAGGTCGCTACCAAGGCATTGACCGGTCTGGGAGTTGTTTGCGTTTTCATCTCACAGCTTTAACCCTTTCACAGTGTGTTTTCAGTTCATGAAAGTTAATTATAAACTTTTTGGTCACCTAAACATGTCTTATTCAGTGTTCGGTTGTACTTAGCTCCACCCTCTTGTGTCACTTTTGGTTGCAAAAAAAACACATGGCGACGGCCAAACTCGAGGCTTCAAAACGGCAGTCCACAAACCAATGGGTGACGTCACGGTGACTACGTCCACTTCTTATATACACTCTATGGTATTTACCTATACATAAACATACCTAAACATATACTTATAGTGTATGTATTTCATAAGCCCTGTTTCCACCAAGAAGTTCCTGGTAAATTTTAGTCCTGGGACTACTTTTCAAGAAACTAAAAGGTTCCTTCAGCCCATTGTTTTCTGTTTTTCCATACTGTAGCGGTCTAAAGACCTGCAAATCAAACTAAGAGAAATGCTCTCCCCTCGTCCTAAAGTGGTCCTTAATCGATACTAGAGTACTTCCTTTTTTATGTTCCAGGGAAAAGTTCCTGCGGTCGAAACAGGGTAATATTTAGTTACCCCAATCTTTTTAACTATATTAATAGGGACTGTAAGTAGGGTCTAAATCATATATAATATATCATAATAAACAAGACTTACCTTTGGGGAGAGCCAACTTAGCTTTCCCCCCCTCGGCCCATCTAACCAGCTCTTGGCTAGAGATTATGACTTTTTATGACATGCTATACTATGACTTTATGACTTTTTTCGTCGTACTATACTATGACTTTTTCATTTATTTTTTTCAACATAAAATACTATGACTTTTTTATGACTAATTTGATACACTATACTATGACTTTTTATGACATATTTACCGAACAGACATGAGAGTGGTATCTATCTTTTCATCTAACTCTGCAAGAAAGCAAATAAGCGGATTTCCCAAAATGTCAAACTATTCTTTTACATTTATTGGTATCATATAGCCACATATTCATACAGTGATGTCTTTTCTTTTTTTCCTGTTTATGTAGACTATGTGTACCAAGACTATTAATCTTAATTTCCCTGCTAAATCCTGCGGCTGCAGTGACCTTATTTCTCTAGAGGAAATCAATAAAGTTTCATCTAATCTTGTCTAACTATCAATCAATTACTGTATCAGACCAGAAAAACCTCTGTTCTAAGATGTGCTGCAGATACAAATGGAGACTCTGTACAGTACTGTAGGATACATGAGGTCCAGCAGGCAATCTGGCAGCAGCTAACTATACTTACTGCAACAAGCCCGTTGAAGTGCCCTGTATCGTGTTACATAACGTTCTAAGAATATTTGTGTTTTTCCTCACAGTGGCAGTTTGAGAGCACATAGTTTTTAACTGACCAGAAAAAAAAAGTGCGAGGCAGTCCTCATTTCTAAGCTTATCAGAAGTGGTGAAAACAAACTGCAGACTCCTAAATTGTACCTAACAAAACTGCTTCAAAGTCATTGAATTTGACACAGTTCAGACCAAGACACTGGATTTAAGAGCATGACACGGCAATGATTCATGTTGGACATTGTCTACTGTAGATACAGTCAGATCTGTTTCAGGTCAAATGTTACAATAAACTTGGAGTAATAACGCACTTGGTTCATGTTCCACATCTCCAAAAAACAAAAACATTTAGCATGTGGTATCCATCTTGATGTCAAAACAAATCTGTGTGTGTACAGAGGAATGAAAAGGTGCTCCGTCACGGCCATTTGCTTGAACAAAAAAACACAAATGTCTTGCCAATCCTTGGGGACACTAAAGGAGTGTTTGTGAGCTGGCTTTTATCTGTGCACGCCCTCCTTTTGGGTTGATTTTACAGTCTTATAATATAAGCCTATTAAACTGTTGCTCTCATTTAAAGTCAGTCCAAGCGAGAATGTCAGCTACGTGCATAAAATACTCAGTAAATTCCCTGGATGGACAACTTGCATTAGACCCTAAGGGTGCATTTAGTTTGAAGCTAACTAAATTTCAAGTTCCAAGTTTGCTAGGTAAAGATTTGGAGTAGATTAGACTAGAGTAATGTCTACCTGAGCAGAGAATGAAGTCATCTCCCTCTGTTTGTGTTGTAATTCGAGCTTCTCTATGCTTTGTTTAATTTAGCACCTTTACTGTTAGAGTAAAGACCCTGACACACCGGCCGATGGAAAGTTTGGGGCCGTCTGTGAGCGTCTGTCGGCCTAGTTTTTGCCGTGTGTTCCGCACCGTCGGCTCTAGTCTGCCTGTGTCAAAGTTTTTTTCGGACGATTCGGAGCACGTCGGTGAAAGAAGTCTCTCAGATTGGCTGTTCAGCTTAAACGAATCAGTGCACGAGAAGAGAAACAGAACAGGCGGCCTTCGTCGCAGCTAGTTCTTTGATGTCGTCTAGGTGTGTCTGGGCCTTAGCGCTCATGATTGTGACATTATAGGGTTAAGATGTATTTCATGAGGGATGAAACCAATTTTGATAATTGATTAATCACTTCAGTTGTCTAATGTAAGCATTTCTTGGTTCCAGCTTTTCCAATGTGAAGATTTGCTGCTTTTTATCTGTTTTCATACTATTATAAACTGACTTCACCTTGAGCTTTTGCTATTTTGTCGACTTTCCATAGACTAAACCTCAAGTGATTAAGTAAAAAATGTTTTACAAAAAGATAGATAAATCAAAAAGAAAAAAGCAAGATTCAGAAATCACTAATATTTACATAGTTATGCTTCTTTCATGGGAGTCTCCCAGCCTCAGAGCATACAGTGCTTTCAATGTTATGAACAGAGGCCTTTAAGTGTAATACAACACCGCTTCTCAAGGACTGAGCTGGGACTCATAGACAGCTCTTCTAACAATCAGATACTGGGATATTATTATTCAACCCTCTACTGAATGTGTTATTATTAACACCTGCCTGAGTCCGTTCACTATGAGAAGTGCTACCTTAGCTGTATAAGTGCATGTAATAACAGAGGTGAAACATAACAGAGTGCTACTTGTTTGTAAGTACTGACATTCATAGTTTTACTCCTCTACATTTCTAAGGGAAATATAAGACTACAGCATTTATATCAGTGGTTCCCAACCTGGGTTCCCGGCATCCCTTAGGGGGCACCAAAGATCACAGAGGGTGCACCAGGATTTGTCTGCTCTGAGGTAGTCAAAATTAGATTTTCTCATGTATAACTAATATTATAACACACTTACAGGATAATTTATACAAAGTCTGTATATAAAACTATTTAAAAAGATATATATTTTTTGATACTTAGAAACAAAATCTAACAATTCATATTTGTTGGCGTTTAGCCTTTCAAGAACATCATTTTTTATTTTCTCTCCCGCTTAACGTGGCGGTCTACCAGCAGTCTGACAGCAATATAAATTATATTTATTTAAGCACAATACCCAAAAAGCTATTTTGGCTCTAACACTGTTATAGTAAATTAATTAAGTCGTTACCAAACGAAATATCATTTTATGTATCTACATTCGCTTGACGTCACCACTTTATTTATGTTGACAAAAATGACAAGTTATATTCATTAAAGAAAGTTGATTTAATAAAAAAATACTAACTAATATGATACACTGAATCACTGTATTCAAATTGAGGATTTTGTTTGAGGATTTGTAAATTTTTTAGGGTGATGACGACAAGTAGGGGGGCTTCAAGGAAAGTAGGTTGGGAACCACTGATTTATATGACATGTATCTGATCTTAAGTATATTATAACACAGGAAATATTAAATTATAAGCATATTAAGCCATGGAACTTCTGCTGCTACTTCTAATGGAGTACTTTGAGTGTATAGATTAGTATCCATTCTGCTTGCCCTTGTCATGTTGCCTACAGCACAACATGTACTTTGCCTCATTGTATACCCTTTAAACTGTAAATAATGGTAGAGGTTAAGACTTGGTACAGAGATAGAAAGATATGTATAATTTATCTTTAGTTTTGTGTGAGAACAAGCACGGTAAATCATTCATGATAAAAGTAGGAAGGAACAAAGAACCATATGCGCTCCTTATCTGTTTTTATGTCACTCTTCACATCCTGTTTGTGATCTGGAAGGCAGATCAGCACTCGGGATGGAAACAGGAAGAAGCAGACTACCGTATGACAGCATATTATATTATATTGTGTCAATGTGCCTGCGTGTATTAAGAGGACGGTTAGGGACAGATTGCAGATACATGATATACAGCTCTGATCATTGACTTTGACTGATGAGCTGTAGGTTGTGTGTGTAGTAATATGGTGTATTGTTCAGCTAAGCCTGAAATGTAAGCCAGCAACTTTAGTAAGGGCTTTTGAAGATGTTGGCACATAATGGAGTGTCAGTGGCCTCAGTGTTGACTTTCCTTTTGTTTAGCTTCACCATGATTCATTGTGCCAAATTGTGTTTATTGATTTTGAATGCGGTTGCGGTTGAATGCGGATGCCACTGATGTTCATTGGCGTTGTCGTGTTAAATGTGATAAATCTTCACAAATCAAAGCTGCTCTTTTTTGGAAAGCTTTAATGTGATCTGTGAAAGGCTAGTGCTAGAAGAAGTGGTGAAAAATGAGCCACATCAGAGGAGAATTTGTCAAAAATGAGCAGTATATAAACATTTAATACATGGTTTATAACTCATTATATTGTAAGCGGATATAAGGACATTTTTTGACATCAATTTGTCATAGGGCTGGGCGATATGGCAAAAATCTTCTATCATGATATAGGTCATTTCATATCTCTAACGATATATATCGAGATATTGCTTGTTTTCTAGTAATCAAATAAATAAATAGTCTATATGAAATAACCACATGGTAAAGCATAATTCTGTATACTCCTGTGTGAATTAAATACTATTAAATTAAGAGTATTTTTTTTTTTTTTTACAGTTTTAAGTGAAATTATAGAGAGAAAAAAGAAATAAATGCACACCGAGCCTATATTGCGATAGAAACAATATAGAAAAATATATACAATAGACATTTTCATATACATCGTCATATTGCCCAGCCCTAATTTGTCAACAATTATAACTTCTCCTGTGAAGACATATTTTACATTAATGCATCTGTGTTTGACTATGTTGTCATTCATTATCTGTTTATCTACCAGCCCCCACAGAAGGAGTTATAGCTGTTGACAAATAAAAAATTGTATTTGCTTACAACTACATTATTATCATTAAAGGTTAATATACTGCTTATAAATACTAAATAACTTATAAATTACAATGAACCCAGTGTAGTTTTTCTTTTTCTTTATCTTAACTGAGTGTGACAGGAAAAATGAGCAGAGAACAAACTGCCCTATATAGATTTAAACTTCAGCTACTTCCCTTCATGGACTGCTTGGAAAGACGATGGTTCTTAGGCTCCGCCCACTGAGGCTTTCCTCAGCCAATCAGATTGTTTCATCCTCCAAGCAGCTCAGTGTCTTGAAAGCATGTTAGAAAACCTCCAGGAGAAGAACTGTACCTAGACAGCTCCGACACACACACACACAGCACACATACATACAGTATCATGTATAAATAAATCCAGTATGTGGTTGGACTTCCTCTCTTCTATTCTGTCCGTCTCTGTATCTCTCTGACAGTCTGTGTGCACATCTTTTCACATGCACAAACTACTCACACATCCACCACACACACAAAACCAGATGTCTGCTCTTCCTCCGTCTGTATGATGTGGAAAGCAGTTGCTGCCCACCCAGGCGTACCCATGGCAACAGGCCTGCGGTTGGTTGACAGGGCGGGACGGTGACATCACCGCTCTCTTTCAGGATTGCCACAGAGATAGTAACTCAGCCAGACGCAGAAGTATAAGGAGAGGACGAGGAGGAAGTATAGAGGGGAAGGAGGGACAATGTGAGGTCATGGCCTTCATGAAAAAAAACACGTAAGCCACCCTGCAATAAAAAAAAATCAGGTTGATTAGGTGTTTAATAGAGGTGTAGTTCTGCAAGTCTAGACTTCTCTATAGCTGTTTATATTGTGTAGTATTTAATTATGTAACATAGTGCAGGCCCTGGACTATATGAGGAATAAAGAAGGTAGAGACACTGAAGGAACATCTGGTGCTATTAATGTGTTTGTAGACTCCATTCATAGTAGGATTTGATACCGTACGAAAGGTCAAGAAAACAATCCATCCATCATGTTATTTCTTTTCTTCCTGTGCTCACAGTTTTGATCACCAGAGGGCGCCAGATACAAATATGAGTGGTGCCAGGATGTTTCTCTTTGCTCTTTTGCACATGAGCTAAAGACCATACAGGGGTGGTAGACACATTCAAAGACACAGTGATCTAATCTACTCAAATAGTCCTAAAGGAAATTTTTTAAGCTTCATTGAGAGACGTGTTGATCCAACTTCAGAATATTTTTTTAGGTTGTAGTTTGCCGTGGATTGCATTATGAGGTATATATTATTTGTGTACTGTGCAACTATTTGCCTTCCTCATTTCATACTCACTTAGTTTCTACCTTAGTTCCTACCCTTGTCCATATCCACTTCTTACAAACCCTTTCTACCTTCTGTCTTTGCTACTCAATATTTTATTTTTATAGTGGATGAACTCATCAGACACAGTATGAGTCCCTACAGGAGTATAACAGTGATATTAGAGTGTTTTTCATTAGCTGTGACCGCTCGTACTCACATAAAGGATTTAAATTAGATCATAAATTAATTTATAATCACACGAATGACCCGTCTGTGAATATTCCTAACATTTGTCTTGTAGGATATTCCTTATAATGCGGGGTTAGTATTGATGTAATAGGATGAGGAAACCTATGTCCTCCTCCTGTCACAAATGTCCTGTCTTGCCCATTTCGGCATGACCTCATGCGGCTTACAGGAAGCAGAAGTAAAATCCATTTCCCGCCAGAAAGGGAAAAAAAGGAAATGAGACAGGGAGGAGCAGGGAAGAGAAGCCACATGAGAGGCAACGGGGTATAGACATTTGTCCTGAGAAAAGTGAGGGTAAAACAAAAATGCTTGCACTACAAACTGACTGTTTACCTGCATTCAACCAAAACCTGCTCGAACGTGATTGGTCAATATTACTCAGACTACAAACCAGAACACTTCCGCTACCAAAATCTTGTCCCGTTGCTGAATGCAGAATCTGTTTATAGAGTTTACTACACCACAGACTGCATGGGTCGTGGCTGCTACGGTGGTCGACCAGTCACACGTTGCATAAATCAAAGAATGCTAGCAGTGATTGGCTGCGAGCAAAACCATACAAATTTTTTCTAGATCTGAGTACAAAAAGGATCGAATGCAAGTATTGTTTGATTGGAGAAATTACCATACTACTTGGTACTGTTTTTTTTTCGTTTGATACCTTAGATATGGAATACTGATACCCAGCACTAATTATAAAAGACAATACACTCTGATAAGATGCTGGCTCTCTTCAGAATTGAGGCTGTTGTTAAAATAGCATTTGTGTATTTGTTACCTTCTTGGCATAGCAAGACAATACATTGTTGTTTTTGAACGCATGTCCTTGAATCGTCTGATGTGAAGTTAACACTGAACCCTACTGAACTGTGCTGATTATTTTGATCCAGACAATGGCTTAAGGTTACAGTTGCATAAGGCCGATTTTATGATAAGACACTGCTATGCTCTGTTCAGTTTTCCGATGCAAACAAGATTACATATCTAAAGTAGGCTAGTGATAACGTTCTGCAGAGACAAAAACGCATCCAGACAACAAAAGCTTTACTTCTTACTGCAGAACAAACCTACTATCATGGCTCCAACCCAATACACCACAGCTTCTGCAGTGTGCATGCTTACTGCTCTGCTGCACCCAGGTCTCTCTTGATCTCGATGACATTACCTGACTAAATACATGTTATACCGTATAAATGATAATACACCATTTGGCTAAGATTTCTGAGGGCATGTATACGAATGAAGAAGGGTCCTCGCAGTCATCAAAGCTTTGTAAATAAGTATTTCTGGTGGAACACAGTACAGTCTTCAGGTAGCTGTATAACATCCAAACATCACACCGCTGAAGCTGAACTTGAGTAGGAAGGAACACTGGCAGATGGTGAAGTGATGAGTGCTGACTGTGTGGATGTGTTTTGTTAAACCTCAGCGATCAGAGCCAAAGCACCAGTTTTTTTTGGCAAACGTTATAGACACAATCTTTGATTTTTGTTTGGGCCAAAAATCAAAAATGTCCTCCCCTGCTCACTGTTGATATTTCTGTAAACTCAACACATTTGAACTTGGCCTATTCACGCGAACAACCTGCACACTGTGTGTTCCTCTAAACTGCTTCAGATAAACTGTCTCTCAAATGGTAAACAGTCCGGTCAGGACAGCGTGTACTAGTGCTCGTTCATGGTCACTGACGCTGATATGAACATATTTTGCGGCATTGTTATGAACCTCAATGTCTCTTTTACACACGAGCGCTCACACACACTGACGCACAAAATTCCTTGCGTCCCAGTTGAGTGTATTCTGAAGTATTGTGAGTGCTGGCAGAGAGCGAGGAAGCAACCCTGGTCCTCCTCCCTGACTGCTTCCTAGTATTGTTGCTACATCCATGTCTTAAATGTCCACGTGAGCATGTGTGTGTGTGTGTGTGTGTGTGTGTGTGCATGTGTGTCTACAATGGCTTATTTAGGTGCAGTTTCGTGAATGGTAGTGATGTCTTGAGACTGTCCTCGCCAGATAAAAAGGCAGAACTGATTGTATGGGCATTCTTAGGACTTCTTAGACTGCAATATTGGGCTGGCTGCTTGAAATCACACTCAGAATTCAGCTCCGATCAGGATTTAGATGGTTACTTAGACTTAGACTGCATATCATGACGTCTCACCCCCTTTTTTATGGCATCAAATAACTAATTAAAACCAAACTTTTCAGAAAAATGAACACTTGAACTTACATCAGCGTGATAAGAACTACCTAAAATGACAGAAACCATCTTTGAGAAAAATGTATTTGATGTGTACTTTGACTTTTTAGTTCGACACATGCCCCATTTGCTAACATGGAGGAAGCTTTATGACCTATACTGCAACCAGCCACCAGGGGGCGATCAAGATGTTTGGCTTCACTCTTGGGGAGTTGTCATGTCGTCCATCTTTATATACAGTCTATGTGTCAGACTAATCTCAATGAACAACTCGATCAGGATAAACTGCATACTGAATTATTGGGTATTGATCGCCATATATGTCACATTCTACTAGATTTGTAAATAAACAATGAAGTTGCCTCAGCAAATGTTAACGTTTATTTATTTACTTTTTTTTCTCTAAGCTCTAAAACCATTTTTTAATTTGCAATAGCCCAATTAACTATTAGACTATAACCTGCTGATGGAGATTTTCCCATCAGACAAAGCTCTCGCCCTGGTGGCTGTCCATTTTAGTTGCCGATCTCCCTGTTATGTCTGGTCATTCCATGTGTTTGGAGCATCTGGTTTATATTCAGATAAGATTTACAGTATATGCTTGGAAAGGCTGGTATAAATGCACCCAGGAGACACTGAGAAGGCACTGAAATGTGATGGCTTAAACCAGGTGATCTGAGACATATTTTAAACCAGATGTTATACTGGACAGTGTGGTGTGAATGTACATGGCAACAAACTCCTTGTTTCTGCAACTTCTTTCCAATATAATGAGAGGAAATGTCCTCCTGTATTTTTTGTGCTTGCAGGTTAGAGTCTGAAATCGGTACACTGGAGAGTGAAGAGTCTCAGATATCAGCCAAAGAGCAGGTTCTACGGGAACGTCTGAAAGAGACGGAGCTCTCGATAGAAGACCTGCAGAAGGTATGAGAACATGAACGGTCCAGAGCCTTGTATGAGCTCTTTGTGGTGCTTGGAGAGTTACAAATTGCTGGCTTTGAAAAACATATGCTAATACTGAAATCATTCTGACTAACTGGTTGGTACTGACATTACAGTACAGTCTGTTATCAGTTTCTTGTTTAAAGGAACAGTGTGTAACATTTCAGGGGATCTATTAGCAGAAATGGAATATAATCATTCATAACTATGGTTTCATTAGCGTATGATCACTTGAAACTAAGAATTGTTGTGTTTTCGTTAGCTTAGAATGAGTCCTTCATATCTACATAGGGAGAGGGTCCTCTTCACATGTTTCTACAGTAGCCCAGAACAGACAAACCAAACACTGACTCTAGTGAGAGTCTTTCATGTTTTTTTACGTTACCTGAAGGCCACTGTAGTTCTCCGACACGCTTGTGAAACTGTGGTAACGTGAGCATTAAAACCGCGTTACCGCCAGCCACCATCTGACTTCCGTTGCTCCTAAAGTAGTGTTATTATGGTAAGGATGGCCTTTGAGCTAGCCGAACGGTGTTACCACGGTTTTGGAAAGGGAGGAGTGAGCAGAAAGGTGCTCAGGTGGTTGCAATCTGCAACCACACCACTCACTAGATGACGCCAAATCCTACACACTGTCCCTTTAATTACATTATAATTGCCATGTTTTTTTTTTGTGAGAGCAAATAAAACAGTGAAAATGACATGGAGTCTTGTATAGACTTTGCTGCTAATTAAAAACACTAGTGTGCTGCATATAAAATGAATGACCTTTGTGTTTACAAAACAGCAGTTAATCTTTAACTGCATTGTAAAGCAATGACTAGAAATGCACTTGGCAGGCTGCAATGTTAAAGGGGGGGCAGCACTCAAGAAGTCTTATCATTGAAATTAGCTTTTCAAACATAACTGGTTACTTTTGAAGTAGAATACTGTCTCTAATCTAGCCTTATTCTAGCGTTATTACAGAAATTAGTGTTGATTCTTACATGATTTCCAAGGAACAAAGCTCTGAAATATCATGTCATTATTACATATGTACCGTACTCTGTTTATAAATAATAATATTACATAAAGCCTGCAGATCATGATTATTATACAAAATCAAAAAAAAAAAATATCCCCCTGCTATGGCTCATATGGATTTTTCTCCTGTCTGTCTTTCAGAGTCTGATGACCCAGAACCGAGGTATGACACACACACACACACACCAAAAACGCACAAACACACCTCATTGGGATGGTGTCCTCCCCTGAGTTATTGTTGTTTCCTAGCAGTGGGGTCCCTCTCTTTCTATTTCACTGTGTGTGTTTGAGTGTGTGTGTGTGTGTGTGTGGGAATAATAGTCTCGCTGAGGCAGGAGGGATGCAGGCCAGAGCACGCTCCTGACCCCCCACCCCCAAACACACACTCAGCCACGCACACGTAGACATAGACATACCTGCACAATAACACACACATGCACCAAAAAAAACGCACGGACAAACACACACACACACACAGAACCGGCTCAGCGAGACTATTGAAGCTCACACATACACACAAGGCCATGACTCTGCAGCCTGCAGTCGCTGGCTTTATCCCCCCCCCTATTCACCAACAAGCCCTGTAAGCCCCAAAAGCTTTGTTCCCGCAATCACACACACACAAACACACACACACACACACACGCTTCTGCTGCATAAGCACTGAACCTCAGGGGTGCTAGAGTTGCCGTGGACACAGAAACAGAGAGATGAGTAGAGTTGGATGGTGTGTGTGTGTGTGTGTGTGTGTGTTTGGAATAGGGGCGGGCAGGGTCACTCGGGGGTGTGGTTAGTTTCCCTGTTGGGGGGCTGGGCTGTGTGTGTATTTGTGTCAGGGTGTGGTTACACATCACTGAGGTGTGTACGTGTGTGTGTTTGTGGCCTCTAACGTCCCTCTGACCATGTGTCATTCCCCCCCCTCCTGTGCTCCTGCTCACTAGATGCAACTGGCTGCATGTCCGCCCCTCTCTCGGACTGCACGGACCGCGATCCCGACCACGTCGTCCTGGCCACGCAGCCAAGGACTGGCCCACCTGCCTCTGGAGAGCACGCCATACCAAGACCTGGTAAGACAGAGGGAGGGCAGAGATGAGGGAGGGAGGGAGGGAGGGAGGGAGCGAGGACAGGAAGATTTTGGGCCGCAGCCAAGTTGGATTATAACCAGGACAAACTCACGCGCACATGGAGGGCGGACAGGCACGGACACGCACACATTCGCACGAACCGAGTGAGATCTCATACGGACTTTAACAGTTACACACCGATGTGTGCTGAGAATAATATGCAGCCAATACAGACCTAAACACACACACTTAACCAGTGTGTATCCACATACTATACACTGAATGCACATGCACATCAGGCACCAGATCAATATTTGAACTGACTTTGGAGAATGTCCAAGTTCATGTTAGTAATACTTTCAGACAAGACCACAACTGCAGAATCAAAATATGTAACTATATATAACTAATTTGCATTACTTTTAGTCTCTGTAATAGTATTACAATATTTTTTTTAGTTGCAGACTAATCAGTACTACAGTAGTGGATTAGTAATAGTTTTACTCTTGATATTTCTATTAGTTTTAGTCTTTACTCTTAGTAATACCAATACAGCTACTCTTGTTCAAAGTTCATTATCTTAATTGTTTTCATTGTTGTCAGTAGTGCTGACTTTGCGGTGGGGGGATAGCTCTACAAAATAAAAGCTCAGCATTTGGGGCAGCGTGTTAGACAGTTAGACACTTGTGCTTATAACTAATCTGCAGTAAAGAACTAAAGCTGACCCGAATGCTTTGAAAGCTTCAACTGTTGCCGTGGTAATCGACCTCCAAATCAGTATTCGATAAAGTATAAATCCCCAAATAGCCCATGAAATAAGGAATAATAATTATTCTCAGACAGATATCACTGTTTGTTGTGTGTAGAGGTACGTGTGTGTACAGTAGTGCGGCAGCGGCACTGTTACATTGGAGATGGAGACAGAAAGACAGACGAACAATGCCTGCTGTGCCGCGTTGGGAAGCTTCGAATGCCTTCGAATAAAGCCCAAAAATTTGTATTCGGGACAGCCCTAGTAAGAACAGAACTAAACATCAGGTATATTAGTAATAATTATTATTATTATTATTATTTACGCAATATTTACTCTTCAAAATTAACTGAAAAATATACTTTACTGCAGAAGCACATGTTTTTATAATCACTACATTAAGTGTCTTCAAGAGTAACCATGTGAGGACTATTTTCCAAATCATTGCAGTCTTCAAAGAAGGTGATTACTATGCAGTAGTTGTCACTAATATAACTTGCTAGATATCTTATCATCTTAATTGCACAAAATGCCTGTAGTTTACTAGATAGTACCATTTACAGTATACTAGTCCTCACTTTTTAATGATTAGATTAGACACAGTGAGGGAAAGTTAGGTATTTGTATTTCTTGTTCACTCACCTGTATCTGTGGTTTGCATCTCTAAAGGAGAAAGATAAGGTCATGTTTTGTGTTTTATTAATTATAAGAAACTTACAGGATATTGCAGTTGCAGCTATCTGTTTTTCAGAGAACACTGTGTCTCCATCCTCATGCTTCACTCCCTCCACTTTTTCCTCCCATCACCCCCCTCCCCCACCTCCTCCACTGTTTCCTCCCCACCCCTTCACTTTTCCTTAAAACCCTTCTGCATCAACCCCTCCCACCTCCCTGTCTGTCCTCCCATTCAACCCTTCCCCTCCTAACAGCACTGTTTGCCATGGAGATCAACGTGCAGCACGACCCGCAGACCGGCGAACAGCGTGTCCTGTCGGCCAACCGCGTGAGCCCGCTGGACGCGGCGACGCGCGGCGTCAAAGTCTACGACGATGGCGGAAAAGTGGTCTACGAGGTCACTTCCTCCGGGGGCGTGTCCACCAGCACCATGGAGAACGGGTGGAGCTGCGCGCAGGTCGACCAGCTGATCCAGCGAGCTGCCAGGCCTGTCGCACACGGAGGAGATGCCGGCAGGGGTAATGTGACGGTGACCCCGGCTGACCCGCCGCAGGCTTACATTTCCCCAGCAGATGTGGACGATCTGTCTCCACCCTCCTGCGCTCCGCCATCCATTCCTTCAAGCCCGCCAGCCCAGGTCATCCTCCAGAGGGAGACCCAGCTCGGCATAATGCCCCCCTCTGCTCCCATTACGACCCAGCCCGGCTCCTCAGCCCAGCCAGGCGGCGAGCTCACCGCCCCGCCGCACGCCAGCACGGAGTACCCAATCACCATGGTTTTCCTCGGCTACCAGGACGTTGAGGACATGAGCGAGAGCAGGCGGCTGCTGGGTTTCGACGGCGCCGTAAAGGCCGAGGTGGTCCTGATCGACGAAGACGACGAGAAATCGCTGAGGGAGAAGACGGTCACCGACCTGTCCATCATCGACGGCACGGCGGCCGACCTCGTGTCGGGGCGGCCGGCCACGTCCGAGGGCGCCAGCACGGAACTGTCATCTGACGGCCGTGAGCCCGACAGCACCTCCTCGCCCCCCGCCAATCCCGACGCCAGCGCGGCCCCGCCGCCCGGCCTCACCCCCGCCACAGGTACAGACAAGAGGAAACGCTGCGAGTGCTGCATCCTCATGTGACTGAATCTTCTCCCTCTTCCACCCTTTTATTATTACCCACAACACCCCTCTCTTCTCCTCTGTCTCTGGATGGTTACTAACAGAAGCCCTGCCTTCCTCCTCCTCCTCCTCCTCCTCCTCTGGACTTTGATCGGCTGGCACACATATGCACGCACACACGCTCTTGTCAGACCTTTGACTTTTTACTCAGTCACGTTATCACCGCTACATCTCAGCTCTTTCATCACCCTCTCTGTCGACACGGAGGCTCCGCCCTCACGCCTCCCGTCTCCTCAGACAACACAGTATGGTTCATACATTCAAATTAAGCTGTTGTCACGCTGCCATAGTAATGGTAAAAACAGATATTGTTGTTGACAAACAGTTTAAACCAGGTGATATAAAACTACTCTCAGTGGTCAATAAGACTTTACGGACAATCAGACACAATGCCATGCTGTCTAACCAAACAGTACGTCTGGACAATCAACCAGATCACAAGCCAGTTTATAAAACATTCAAAAAGACACACACAGTCTCAGTCATTTTTTTTTTTTAAATCTCTCTATTCAGTCACCTCCCACTTCCTTTTCTCTCAACCCCCGTGCTCGACAGATTCTGTCTCCAAGCATACACAGCAGACACACATAAACAACTGCACACCCAACCTACGAACTCAAAACAACCCCCTTTCCTTGTACAGGGGTGGAGAGGAGGGTACTCGTTGCCTTGGTTTCTTTATGTGCCTCTTCATTCTTCCACATTGATAGTCCTAACAAAAAAAAAATAGAGATTATTTAGATAATTAGAAGTTTCTATTAGGCTTTTTATTTCAGTTTGCCGTTTTTTTTTTTCTTTTGTTTTGAAATTTAAAAGACCATTGAATTGTTGGGACGCCTGTTTCCGTGGGAAACTGAGGTTTTTGACATTGTAGTTAGTAGTAAACAGGACTCTCTCTCCTCATCTCTCTTTCTCTCTCTCTCTCTCTCTCTGTCGTTTTGTCCATTAACTCCAGCTATTCCACTGCTGAGGCCATTTCCTCCTATTCTAGTACTTCCTAATCTCAGCAGCCAATAAGAAGCAGTGGAACACCTTTTGGCAGCCAGTAGGATCTATACAGCCAACTTTTTCCAGTGCGTCCAGAGAGCACAGGAAGCTAACGGCAGCTTAATGAGTACACTCTGGCAGCGAAGGAACAATATATTTCCACCTATGAAAACAAACATGGGTTACTACCACTAACAGCAGGGCACAATGTTTTGAATACTGGATATCAATACCATATTACTAAATTACTGCTGTGCTCAAATGAGCTTTTAGAGAAAGATTATGTGCAATTCATGTTCACCTTTTTTGTCCATTAAAAGTCACTCCATCGCTGCAGAGGGCCCACCAGAGATTCATTATGCTCTTTACAACTCAAAGAGACGGAAAACACTGCCAGCTCATGCTGTAGTCGCCAACCAGGCCCTCGTTTACAAAGGGTGCTGCAAAATAATGTGGCCTGGGTGTCATTATAACATCATGTATATCACACTGTAGGTCATTTACTTGGCTGGTTTTTCAGAAAAAAAGCCCTCAAAAGCAGTAATCATCCTCATTCTGTTGAATGATAATGGATGCTAATGGAGAAGGTTTTTGCTTGATTTCAAGTGTCTTTGATGGAATAGAGATGATGGCGATGCTCATTATTCATCTGGTGAATAGATTGTTTTGGAGAGTTAGTGACTACACTTTACGCTACAGAAAAAAAGAAACACCTGTTGTGATGGTACATGTCCACAGAGGGGTGTTTTTTATCGCGAGGGATCGCCTCGCTCGCCAGCATTGGACGCTTGATGGGCTGCCACTAGACACCTGATTGGACGAACGCTTTCCCTCGTGGGCTGCTGCTGCTCCCAGCTTTCAAACTTGAACCAATGGGGCGGCTCGTTTGGAAACTTTCCTTTATTATACTATGAAAATAGTTCACCGAAATGTGTTTCTAAAAACATTTTATGCGAGAAATAAGCCACGCAGTTGCTGAAGCTGTCTTTATTTTAGATCTTGATGCTTAGTTTAAAGGTTTCTAGGGAGTTTCCAAAGGCGGCGAGTCGCGCCGGACGCCTCTAATTTGCATAAAGTAGCCTAGACCTCATTTTTATGTGAATGAGGAGCGGCCAACGTGACGCCCCGTCTCTCGAAATCATGCCGCAACGCTACCAGAATGCATTGCACGGCTGCTTACATAGACAATGAATGGGAAGCGTGGAAAGGACGGAGGCTGTGGACAGGTACCATTAGAGTGAGATCAATAAATTATATGCATCGCCCAGATATGGGATGGAAGAACACGTCCGCACATTTACAAAGATGCTAGAGAGGCTCTTCAGATCATCCAAATGATGTGATTTAGTGTTGTTTGTGTGGCTCAGGTGTGTACCAAGTGGCCGCCATGTCCTTGGCTCAAATCCAGCCTGGGTCTTAATGTAATCAATTCACATCGAAGCGTTTTTTATTCACATCATGAAAAAACAAAACAGAAAAAAGTGGCATTGACATGAAGAGCCTCAAACAGCCTGTGTGCAGCACTTTTTCTTTCTCTCTCTTCGGCCATGTGTTCTATGCACTGTGTGTACTAACTCTGATAATACTCATAAAAACAATGAAGGACAGAAACGATATTCCTTGGCAACAAATTTCAAGCATTGAAAGGTCTCTGGCTCTGTGCACAGCCATACAATCCCACCTTTAAACTGTCCCGTCAGTGCCGAACTGTATGTCAGGCCTTCAAACATACCTGCTTTAGTGTGATTGGCCACTGCTGCTGTCAGTCAGTCCAGCTGGCTGTGTGATTGGCCGCCACCAGGGCCCCCCGCCGGGGTCTAGTTTCCTGTGTAGATACAGAATGTAAATATGCTCTATATTCTATTTAGTGATGATTTTATTTTCCACATCTATATAGAGATCTAGAGATAATTCTGATTATTATGGGTACTAGACATTGTTCTGATGTCCCACGATGCCATATGACGACCGTATGAGTGCATAAACGCGAGCTCTGTATATTTTCATTCTCTTAACTTCACTGCTTTGCTGTGTGTAATCTCACAATTAACCCCCACACAACTCTTTCCCCTCTCCTGACCACCACCACCACCACCTTCTCTGAACTCTTGTCGGCTGCTGCCATTCCCAGACGGTTGAGGCATCTGATTTTCAACATTGTGCAGAAGCAGAATCTTAAATAACCATCCAATTGGATTTGCATGGTAGCCTATTAATTACAAACCATTCATTTTCCATTAGTGCTGACCTTTTTCCAAAGCACAGTGCACGTTTTTACACCGAATCCCTCCAGGCAGCAATTGATTTCCATTCATTTAAGTAAGATATTAAAATGAACTAAACTTGATTTGCTTGAGACAGCTTTGACAGTTTATCAAAGCTAGTAATGGTTGAAATTCATCTGCAAAATAACAATTTGGCTGCATAAAATAGTTGCTAGCAAATTCACATTAGCCTTTTCAGCATGTTTATTCTGGGTCGTGTCCAGAAGGCAATACGCAATTGCGAGAGTTTTTTGCAAATGTTTGCAATTTTTTTCGCAATTTGGGGGATACCTTCTCGAAACAACCTTTATTCTGTTGGTTCAAATTTACCTCAACCTTTGGGGAAAAAATTAGTAGCAGTTATTTTCCCTAATTAGGTTTTCCCCATAGACTGTATATAAAGATGGACGACATAACAGTTTCCCAAAAGTGAAGCCAAAACATCTCAATGGCCCCCTGGTGGCTGGCTGCAGTATAGGACATAAAGCCCGTCCCCTCCATATTAGCGAATGGGGCATGTGTCAAACTAAAAGGCGGGTGATCTTGATACCACGGCTCCACCGCACGATCACTACTGCGCAGACTCTGGCTCAAAATGACGTCAAAATCTCAAGAAGGCAGTTCCCGTATCCGGGATATTTTGGCTTTGGCTTTGGAGGAAGTGGAGACGCGTCGTTCATCCTTATATATACAGCCTATGGCTTATCTGCAGACTGCAAGGCTTGTGCAGGCCGGGGGCAATTACTAACGTTGTCCTCTTCAGCATCCCAGATCTGCCAACAAAAAACAAAACAAGGTGTAAAGCACACACGATGTGCAACAGAGCAAAGAAGCACTTACTGTTCGTACCTACAAAAGAATCACAATCTCAAAACACATTAAAAAAAGAAAAGAGTAAGGCTGAGTCAAAGTTAATGGAGCCTGACCAATCCAGTTAGCCTGTGTGGGTTTGTGTGTGCGTGTTTTTGATGTTAATGCGAGGAGCTGTACGTGAACAACAGATTTGTCGAGTTTACCAGCCCCACTGCCAAGCCTGCAGTACCCCTCTGACTCTGTAGGGGTCTCTCTTTTTTCCTGTCTGCCTGCCCTCACGGTTGTATGGACTGTTAAAACAAAAAGGAGCCATTTTCTATTGTTCACACTTCTCTCTCTCTCTCTCTCTTTCTCTCTCTTTCTATGGGTATGACACACTCACTCTGTCACATTATCTCTCTCTCTCTCTCTCTCTCTCTCTCTCTCTCTCTCTCTCTGATGTCTGTATCCTCTCTCTATCTTTGGTCAATAAAGCTGAGTTTCTCCAGTGCCCTCCTGCCGTCTCTTGCTTGTTGTTCTTTCCATCTGTCTCTAACATTCACTTTTTTCATTGGCTGCTGACAAAAGAGATCGCAAGCTATCGTTACTGCACCCCTATCTGTTATAATACCCACTGCCACTAACAAGCACACACATATTTTACACTTAAATTTAGGTAATAATTTGTCCAGACTGTTTTTCAAAAGTCACATAAGACAAAACAAATAGTCAGGTAACGCTATCAATCACTGTCCGGTAACATTATCAATCACTGTTCTTCAAAGTTGCACCACAAATGAAAGTCAATATAATAAATACAACCTTTTTAGTGTCATTTATTTAAACCCAGTCAAGCCAACAAACAAACTAGAGCAGGACTAAGGCCCCAGTCATAGTGGGTTGGAAATTACATACTGTACAGCTGTACCTCAGGATATATTGACAGTATTAGTTTCAAAATATTTACTAGATTCAAGTAGCACATGATGTATTACATGCTTGAAAACCAGCCAAATAAAACACTAATGGCATGCAGACAATTTCAAGCCATAAATATAGATTAATGTGATAAATATGGCCTAATAGGAAACAACACAAATGTGCTTGTAGTCGCATACTCACTGTGAGATGCTCTGAAACTTTAATATACAGTTAGTAGGTTAACTCTCATAACAGTTAAATTGCAACATTGTCTGTTACTACTAGACATATTTTAAAAAAAGAAAAAGAATAAAGGATGGACTCGAATGCAGTGCAGAGTTCTAACGTAAGCTCTCCTTCAATATGACTAGCCAGCTGCTCGTGAGAAATGGCTCTAATATTACTGCAACATTCCTGTAAGGACTCATACTGTGTCTGCAGCATCTTATGAGTTTACACACTGCAGTAAATATGGAGTAGGTAGGAGCATTGGAGGGTAAGGACTTTAAGTATTTAAGATAGGAGAGCAATGGGAAGGTGGGGAAGCAGCTGGCAATGAAGGAAAGAAAGTAGGAAGATGCGAAGGTAAACAGCTAGATATATAGATGGCTTGATCAGTCTAGATAGCCCCATGCCCTAGTTTTGCAGGAGCCCTGAGGCGCCCCCCTGGTATCAATACCAAGTACTGCAAGAAATCATGACTGAAGCACTAAAACATATTGTATGAGACTCCCACTCATTCATCAGCACACTGCCTGAACACGGTCGTGTTCAAGGACACTTTCAAGAATAACATTCACATATGATAAATGGTGAACAGTACATGCAATACACTATGCACACATGCACAGGACATCTGAAACCATAGATAGATATAGAGATTACTTTAGTACAATTGTACAAAATCAATCATCTTTTGATAATGTGCGTGTATCTCAGATGACGGACTGGCTGTTATGAGGGTAGTAACACAAACATGATGCACACTTCCCCCAGAGGACATAATACAAGGTGAAAAATGATTGTATTGCAGACGTCATGACAACCAGCATCTGAAAAACAGGACTTTAACACTCACTTCCTGCTCAGAGGATGGGTGTGTTTTCCGTGATAATGAGCACTAATTAATTTATCTTAAGACAATGACAGTCTGGAGTCTTTAACAGGAAACCATGGCCGCAGATAATTATTACACCCTCTCACACACACACGCACACACGAGTCACACTGTAAGCATGAATCATAACATTGTGATTCAGACTGCTCTAGGCCACATCTACAGTATCTCACTTGCACTGATGTAGTTCAATGAAAGTGCAATAATCAGAATCAGAGTAGAATAATACAACTCACTTCATGGCCTTGTAACATTGCACATGAATTGTGGTTTCACTTCTTTACATTCATACAATGGAATATAAAACTTAAAGGGGACCTATTATGCCTTTGTGCTTTTTCCCCTTTTCTTTAGTGTGTTATATAGTTCATTGTGCATGTAAAAGGTCTGCAAAGTTACAAAGCCCAAAGTCCATGCCAAAGGGAGTTACTCTCGCCCACAGAAACACTGCTCCTGAAATGCCTCGCTTGAAGTCCCGCCTTTTCTTCTGTAACGTGGTGATGTCACCAAGTAACACATTTGCATAATGCCTGCCTAGTGGCTAGTTTGGCACGCCCTCAAGCAAAGCTAGTTAGAGCAGAGCTGGAGTTCGAAATGTTCGGTTGACCAATCACAACAGAGGGCCAGCTGACCAATCAGAGCAGACTGGGCTTTTCGGGAGGGGGGGCAGGAGCTCAGACAGAGAGTGTTTCAGACAGAGGGTGAAAAGTGGTGCTGCAGCACAGCCGGTATAAGAAAAGTAAAGTGTTTTTGAACATTAACGCATGTAAACATGCTCTAGTAAAAACCCCAAATACAAGTATACACCTGAAAATAAGCATAATAGGTCTTCTTTAAAGCAAAAAAGAATAAGCAGATATCTTTTCTGAGGTGGTAAATGAAGATGCAACAGAAAAATCTGCTGAATTGTTGGATGTACAGTGATCCTGAATTGCAACCTATATTGTGTCTCATTTTCCTGGTATCCTGGGAGTAACTACTACCACTGCTGATGCTGCTGCCACTACTACTACTACTACTACTACTACTACTACTAATACCATTCCCAATACTGTCACTTCTATTCCACCAGTGGTGGAAGAACTATTCAGCAATAATGCAAGTAAATATACAACTTAAAAAAATATGTATTATAAGACATTGTTATGCAGAATGCCCTGTTTCAGAGTGTTATGTTATGTATACTGCAATATAATTATTGTTTTTTTTTTTGCTCATGCATGAATTTTTAAAGGAACAGTGTGTAACATTGAGGGGATTTATTGTCAGAAATTACACTTTTAATGTTTAAGCAGCATTTTCATGTCGGGTAGTTTCATCTACATTTTATAAAACTTTTCACATGTTTTGTGTTTTGCAAAGTAACTACAGCTGTTAAATAAATGTAACCAAGAAAAGATTACAATATTTGCCTCTGAAATGAAGAAGAGTTGAGGTATAAAGTAGCATAAAATGGAAAAATACAAAAGCAAATGACACATACCTTAAAATACTGTAAATGTGCTTTCCACTACTATACCACCACAGTTACTGCGAAGTACTGTGACAGTGGCAGTAGTAGGGTAGTAGTATTGTAGCAGTGGTGGTATGGTAGCTGAAGTAGTATTGGCGGTGGTAGAAGTAGGCCAGTATGAACCTATTTTGACAGATTCATGTTGGTATTGTCACAGTACATAGCAGTGTTGTTTCTTCATCTGCGGTGAGCGTGGCTATCAGGAGGTTGAAGATGATAAGACGAGATACGGAATCAGATGAACTTGACTCCTTGAGTTGGAGCAGGGTCACTGAAGAACAAGATAAAAAAAGATCAAGATAAAGCAAATACAGCCAGAGATTGCAGCCAAGACTTAAGATTTATTATCTGTGTCATGTGAAGGTCACCCACAGGTGCAGATGAATATGAAAGAAGATGATGATTAACAATGATGACAATGCTGACAATAACTCAAATCTCGTTTTATCATAGGCTACGGCAAAACACCAGGGGTTACCGTGACAACGGCAAATGGATATCAAGCTCCCATTCCGAGCAGGCATCCTCACACCGCCATGGTGAGTAGTCTCTATCATCCGTGTGAATGTGTCCAAGGGTATTGGAATACAAAACTATAAAGTTACGAAGGGCAGGATGAGTGTTTCTCCAGATATTCTACACATGATGTACTCACACTTTTGTCAGAAAGCTTAGTTTGACATCAAAAGAGTGAGGGGCTACATCAGGGCGCCGTATGCCAGGAAAGCTTTCATGATGCGGTTATAAAGAGGGGGCTATTTGTTCACCTTTTACAGGGGATTACAGGTTTCCAAGTGACCATTTCCATAGCCACTTTTTTTTTAGCACTTCCAGTTCCCTCATCTGAAAGTCAATGGGTTTTTTGAATGGGTTTTTAGTTAGATGCCTGAAATAAGGTCTGTGGTTAACACAAGCTCAAGAGATTTTAACGTTTAATATTCTACGACATAAATACATACATACCCCACTCGTGAATTTTGAAGCCTTTATGTGTCTTAAAAAAGGCGGTTGCTTACAAGTGGCTAAATGAGACATCACGCCGACTCGTCTGCCTTTACAGCCTCGTTGTGTATATTCACGCTCATGCGACCGTGCGTGGCGTAGTTCGTTTATAGCCTAACGTTAGCTTTTTTTCTTCTGGCGATTGCATGTCCGCTTCAAAAATCATAACAGTGGTGTTCATTTGTTAAGATTATCTTGCTGAACAAAACGTGTAAGCATCATAATTGTGTGTTTGCCACAGAGCTTCTCTTCAGCAATAATCCAAAACCCAATGGAAAAATCCCTTTGGCTTTTCCCATTGGAGGGAACCGGGGCGACGCTAACTTCCTGGTTAGCCTACAAAAATGCGTCATGCCTATAGCGCTCTATTTGTTTGACTGTTGACTGTTTGACTGTCTACTATTTTTCTTATACCTCAATAGAAACAGTGAACTGTTTGTGCTGAATTACATTTGCTAGGGGGCATGTTTGGAATGCCTGGCTTTCAGTCACATTGTTTCCTTACAACAGGTGCATAGTTGTTGCTGCTGCAGTGTCGCTATAATATTTTTAGAAGTATGTTTATTTATGGCACTCGTTACTAAATTTAATATGACCTTACTGTACCTTGTGGCATTTTATCTGCTGTTGTATCACTATAATATGTCTAAAGGGAACATATAATGAGTCTGTGGTAATAAATAGTACATTTATAGTGACTTACTGTACTTTGGGGCATTTTTATCTGATATGGTATCAATTTAATACGGCACTGTGATATCCTTACAGGGAGTTCTCTCCAGTCATGCAGTCTAGTGAGTTTCAAGTTTATAGTGACCATATTATTCCCATATATGCATTAACGCGAATAGCGGGCTCATTTTTAAAACTAGAGTGAAGTTCCTGGTATCATACTAAACTAGAAAACCTAAGGAATCCATTGGTACCAAACATGTCATACTACTAATACTGTAGCTTGTCACAAAGGAGGTCAAATAACGCTCCAAACTTACGCTAAATTTTGGCGAGGAAAAACTGGCATGGGCATTTTCAAATGGGGTCCCTTGACCTCTGACCTCAAGATATGTGCATGAAAATGGGTTCTATGGGTACCCACGAGTCTCCCTTTACAGACATGCCCACTTTATGATAATCACAGTTTGGGGCAAGTTATAGTCAAGTCAGCACACTGACAGCTGTTGTTGGGCTTCAGTTTGCCATGTTATGGTATAAGCATAGCCTTTTTGACGACCTTAACATGCTCAAAAAGTTGTTAAACTTGGCCATGAAAAATTTGATTTTTTAAGGGTCTCGGGCTTGGGTGTTGCAAAATGGCTCGCTAGCGCCCCCTAGAAAATTGGAAAAATGGAGCCTCTTGCTCCGGTTTCACCAACAAGTATGAAATTTGGCAGACAGATGTAACATGTGGAGACACACAAAAAAGCCTCTTGGAGGTATGCCCAAAACTCAACAGGAAGTCAGCCATTTTTAATTTAATATGCGATTTTCGCCCATTTTTAGCGTTTTATAGGTCGTGTACTTTAACGAACTCCTCCCACAGATTTAATCAGATCGACTTGAAATTTGGTCAGGACCATCTTAAGACCTTAAGGATAAAAAAGTGATTCAAATGGTGAGTTTTCACTGAACGACATAACCGTGGCGTGGTGGCCATTTTGAGCCATTCGCCATGAAACAGGAAGTTGTTGTAACTCCACTGTACATAGTCCGATCTGCCCAAAATTTCTCAGGAATGATGGTGGTCCACTCCTGAGGACATGTACATGCAAAAATACACTCATAGCCCCACCCCAAGACGTTAGCCACGCCCCCTTTCATAACTCATGAACCGTTTGTCGCAGAGTCTTGTGGGAGGTGTCATTGCGCTCACCAGAGTTTCGGTTTCATCGTGCCTGGCCGCGTCAGCCGACGTCTCGCCAATCTCCCCGACGCGCGGGGAGGTGCGAGGGCCCGTTCATCGCTGCTTGCAGCTTTAATTGTCATTGTTTTGTGTTGTTAATTGATTTTCCAATAATAAACATACATTTGCATAAAGCAAGCATATTTATGCCATCACTCCCATGTTGACAAGTAAATACTTATTGTACTTATGTGCAGTAGCTACTGGAGTAAATGTTTAGTTCCCACCATTACACTGCCTGTTCTGGAGTGTTCTGAGTTTGTTTTTGTGTCTCTGAAAATGCCACCTGAGCACATTTGACTGAGGGGAGGTGGAGTAGAGCTGGAGGTGGAGGTGGTGTGGTGAGACAGAGAGGTGGGGGTACAGAAGCATAGCTGGCTGGGGCTGCAGTCAGATTGTTGTGCAGCTGAATAAATGAATGAATGAAAGGCAGTACGGTGGGTAACCTGATCCTCATTGTGCGCGCTGGCCGGCTCGCTCTCTGATTGTCTCTGGAACGGGACAGAAAACACTCCCGGGACCTCACGAGCTCTGCATTATTCAGCACGCGTGCCTAGAGAGAGAGAGAGGAGAGAGAGAGAGAGAGAGAGAGGAGAGAGAGGAGAGAGAGAGAGAGGAGAGGAGAGGAGGAGAGGGAGGAGGGAGCCGCGCTGTTGGAAAAGCTGGCGCGTAAAAAGGAGCTCAATGTCATCCCCAGTCAGAGCCGGTACCGGTATTATTAGAGCCACAACGACACAGAGCATCCGGTCCTCTACTTCTCCTGGTCCGGTTGTGTCTCTATAACGTCCTGCAGCCGCTCAGGTCCACGTTTCTTCAACAAGGTGAACGTTGAAGAAGAAAAAGAAGAAGGAGAAGGAGACATCTGAGAAGTAGCGGTCAGCAGGTCGGTTACGCATCCGCCGTTAAAACCCTAATCCCCGTTATTATAGCCGGTTCAGCTCCGGAGGATCAGCACTGCTGTGTTGCTATAGCTACACATCTCTCTGCACACACAGGTAGAATTAAAACCTCTTTAACTTTAAGGAAAACTCATATTCAATGTGATTGTGCGTAAAAGTGTACAGTATAACGTCATCTTTGGAGATGGAGGGTGTGTGTTTTTTTTTTTGTGCATGCTTTGCAGTGTCATGTGTGTGTGTTTGTGTGTGTGTGCTGCTGCTGGTGGTTAACATAGACAGCCTGTAATTACACTGATTGGCTTTACAAGTGGTGAGGACACAGGATACTGCAACCTCCTCCTCCTCTCCTGAGACAGAGAGACAGAGAGACATGCAAAGGAGGTTAGTGGACCAGACTGCTTGCTGCAGTATAGTCTCTGTACTCTCTGTCTCTTTGTGCTCCTCCTCCTCCATCCTTCTCCTCCTCCTCCTCTGCATCACTTTAACCTAGATATAGAAATGACCTTAACCTGATTTGCATCATCCACATACTGAATGACTTGACAGAGAGACTTGTCTGATGCTTATATGTCCCTCACTAAAACACCATTAACTGGATTGTTTTGCTGTTTACTTGCGTTGATTTAGTCCAATTTTCGTATCATAATGGCTCATTATGTATAGCCTAGTGTTCATATATCATTATTTGTATGCTCTTGTAAAAACCCTAGATACAACCACAACACATGGTCAAGTGGCAGTGCACATACTGTAATTTCAGCCCCACCCCTATACCCAAAAAGCAATCACTGTTTGTTGCGTTTTCAATATTAACATTTTAAAAAGTAGAGGCATTCAGAGCAAACCACCTGAAGCCAGTCTTCATTTGTTTGCTCCGGATTTGCTCGTGGCGAGTTTTCAATGGTCCTCTTCTTTTGCCTGGTATAGCTGTTGCCAAGCAACTTGCTTTTGATTTCTTTGATTGCAGACTGTGTGTGACAGTGTTTAACGAGGGATGGACATTGGCCGATGGGTGTTTAGTTTACCGGAGACATTTTTCAGTTTAAATCTGATCATGCTTTTCTTTGTAGCCCAATTGTTCAAATTATTTGCTGATAAATAACCCATATTGGGTCAGATCGGTGATCAAATACACTGTGATCGTTCACTGGAGCAGTTTGCGTTGGTTCTGGGGGCTCACTGAACCCCCTAGAAATGCATCTTTTAATATTTTTATAAACACGGAATTATTGTAATGATGAATAATGTTGACCTTGTTGTGTCTACTTATTGACAGAATAAGAAACCAACAAGATAAGAAGATAGATTTGTGGTCTTTACTCATAATAACATTGGACGCTCTGTCCACACTTAATCCGTTAAATATGCACTTCCTGTTACGTCGTGTCAACAAACCGCGTATAGCTGTGCGCTCGAGATCAGACTTGAGACATAGGCTAACCACTTAAAAAGATGGGTGAGTAGGCTAGTACTTGCTCTCTTCCGGCGTTTGTACTTTTTAAACATAAAACACGTTTTGTATTGTGAAATTGACTGTTAGATGACATTACAGCCAACATCAAGTATAGGAAACTTTCAGGCGATTTCCAGCAAGCTGCCACCTTATTTAGGTTTTCGTAGTGAAATGAGGAAGTATCGTCATTTCATCTTCATGATTCCGCTGTTCCTCGTCCATTGTGCAAGCGAGTAGAAACTGGGCGTCCAACAAAAGTTCAGCTCAAAACGTCGCCGCGCTACGTCGCTCGTCCAATAAAAAACAATGCAATCAAACTCAATTTGTTTTGGTGACACTCGCGACTTTCAAGTTCAAACTGCGCCTATTTGACCACTTATTTAAAAAATGCACACTCATGGTGCATAAATAGTCCGGTTAAATACAGTACTCCCACCAAATGTTGTTAAAATCACCCAAGATGAAGAAGCTGGGGGAAAAACAACTCAACCTTGACCCTGTTTTCCCATCACTTCAATCAAGCTGATTGATTTTACTTCACTGTAGAGTTCCTGACGTTTTGCTTGCGTGCAGCTGACCGGCACAATATCAGAAGAGGTGACGCAGCCTCCGGATATCAAATGTGTCTCTTTGAACATTCTTACAGTTGCTCCGCAAAGAGATTTCTAGTTAATCTTGGAACAGCTTTTATTTATTTTGCACACAGCTTTACAACAGCAGTGCTCGTAAGACAGGCAAAGACATCCTTCTGGCAAGAAGAAGCAAGGAGGCAGCATCGAAAACCATAGCTTCAGATCAGTTCATCTGCATCTTTTTAATCAGCATGACTCATTTAAGAGAGGTCAGTGTGTGTTAAATCACCATTTTTAGGTCGATTTTTGGAGCATCCATCAGTAAAACAAGGCACAATAGCTCCATAGTGAAGCCACTGATGAGTAACATTAAAAATTGCAGGGTAAACTAAGTTGTAGGGGAGGTTTAAAGGTGCTATTGGTAACATTGATAACATTCAGCCACTAGATGTCGCATTCTCCCTCCCCAGTTCCATCGCATTCACTTCACAACAAGTCGTTGCCAGTCACTTACCATCAATCTCAGCCATTCATCCGTTTTTTTACCACACTAACTGACGACCCAGAGAAATCATGTGATACCAACGTCGTTTTACTATTGAACCAAACGTCAGATATCTTCCACAGAGATAAACAAAACATTAATTTTGGACCCGCCAACATTTATAAAATGATTAATTCACTATCATAATTTTTTTTTTTCAGGAAAAGCCATACTTTTATTACCTTTCTAAAGCCTCCGTGGATGTGTTATTTAAAAAAAAATCTGTTTTTATTGTCCACACTCTCTTTAGAATAGCTTTTGTTTGGTCACCATTTGAAATTGCCAGCTGATTCTAGAAATAACGAGGCAAAGCAGCAAACTGCCAATTCAGACTGTGAGTGTCTGCCAATACCTCTGCTGGGCCAGGGGACAGAAAACTCACAGCCAGCTCTCCATTTGATTAGATAGTCAATGACAGGAGGTACCTGCCACATACTGAATGTCCCACTGAGACAGTCAGTGCCTGTTAGCGTAGCTGAAGGTTTTTTAGCGTGTCTGGTGGAAGTGCATTTTCCGTCCCCACCCCACCTCGGCACCGTGGACTGTGAGAACATTGACAGGAACAACACACTTAGCAACGATGTCTTCTTCCTCCAAACCTCTCCCTCTTCCCAGAAAGCACACAAACACACACACATAATCGCAGGTTACATAACAGCTGGTGTGGCTGACGATGCTAAAGCTTGGCGTGCCGAAAGGACACCGGAGGTGGAAATGGGATTGAAGGAGGGACGGGATGAGAGAGGCCGACGTGGCGACAAGAAACAATGAGTGCAAGGAGAGATAAAGGGCGGTGCAGGTGTGTGTGTGTGTGTCGGGGGGGGGAGAGAGGTGGAGCGGTGAATGTAAGGCGAGAGAGGAAAACGTGGAGGAGGGTGGTACTAGTAGGAAGTCTGTTCAGCCTCACACAGCTCCCAAGTGTTGTTGACATTAACTGGCCAATGGCCTTCCAATGGCCGATCTGTTGATGGGCCTCCACTGGCCGCCTTCCAGGAAGAGAGTGATACTCTGCCTCGTGTTATTGGATGAACTCCCAAACATTACAGTCAAATCAGCGCTGTTCAAACGGACACTAATGTCATTGATTGTGGTTGTGATTGTGCCACATTGTGTGTATGCAGTGTAGTGTGTTATCAGCTGACAATGAGTGGACAGCATGAATAGGAAAAGAAAACTTGCGGCTTGGGTGTTTGTCATTGGAAATCATGTGAGTGCGCCTCGGGCCAGCTATTACACTGAGCCTTGAAAATGATGTTCCCAGCATCTCAACAAAGCCTCCTCATGTTTGTGCGTGTCTGATATATATATAGCTGGAATTCAAAGTAGTTCTTTGGGCTGTGAATGACACTTTGTGGCTATTTTTGATTTCCTCATGGGAAAGGATGACAGCTGAAAGTGATGAAGGTACACAGCAGTGTGCGTCTGCCTAAGTGCTTCTGCTTTATTTCTCACAACTTCTTTGATAATGCAGTAAAAAAGAGAAGTCACCTTGACACAGTAAAGAGAAGAGCACATTTGAAGAGGTGGAGGCACTTTTCAAAAGTGCCTTAAAGGCCCTTTTCATAATCTTAAACTGTTAAAAGTTTGGATTCTTCATAAATAAACCAATCATCATGTCATAGGAAAAGGAAATAATGGAGTCTTGGGCACAGGTGCTGTGATTGGGTATCCAATTAGAGATGGGTTTTTTTTGTATTGCCCAGGCGACAACCTCCAGGTCTGAGAAGTGAAGCCAATGCTGAAGTGCCTTAAACTTGCATTCTTTCTAATAGCCAGCAGGGGGCGACTCCTTTAGGACGTGGCTACCTTTGCGATTGACAAGTCACTACCACGGCGTTGGGGGTCTGGGAGTTGTCCGTGTTTTCATCTTAGGACTTTAATCACAGTGTGTTTTCAGTTCATGAAAGCTAATTGTAACATTTTGATCGCCTAGTATCGGTTGTACTTAGCTCCACCCTCTCATGCTGCTTCTGGTTCCAAAGAAACCAAGATGGCGACGGGCCAAAATGCCAAACTCGAGGCTTCAAAACCGTAGTCCACAAACCAATGTGTGACGTCACGGTAACTATGTCCACTTCTTATATACAGTCTATGGTATTTCCTGATAATCCAACTGAATTGCAATGTTGTTTTTGTTTTCACTTCATTATTGAGTCTAATGTCGTGTTTATTACTGCTGATCAGGAGTGACGGTCAATTATATTTTCACTTGACACAGAAGCTACGGTAGAGCAGTTAACTCATCGTTAGTCAAATCAGTCAAAGAAATATGTCATCGTATAGACGCACTGATCTCATCCATGCTTGTGGATAACTTCCTCCTTCTCAATCCTGCCTACAAAGCTCAGCTAAACTATTTGGTTTGGTGTATCCATCTAGTTGGTGTTTTACCGCCATATCACTGTATGTTGAGACTCATTCATGTTGAAAATGATAATGAAAGAAAAATGCCTGAATCGAGCACCCAACAAGGTCAAAGAGTATTTCTTTCATCACATTCCATCTTCCATCAAAGTATTTTGTCCAGTGTTTTTGGTATTTGTGTTCCAGAGAGGAAGAGAACTGAAGGGATGCAGGAAACGCAACAATACAACCCAGCCATGTGATGGCCACCATTACACAACCCCCGCCACCCACTATTGTCTGCCACATCCACCGACTATTGTTGCATCGTGCAACAGAAGTCATTCATTTAACAAAGCAACAAACCACCTGCTATCACGAATATTGTGTTCACAACAAAGACGCACACAGACAATGAAAATGCAGCTCAAAAACACAGGGACATAATTCAGGAAACTGCCTTCGAACAGAACATTTCTAACTTTTAAAACCCGCATAAATTGGCTTCTACTTTCCTGACAGAAGCAGAGAAAATTGATTGAATACTAAAGTAGAGACTTGATCTGTAGTTCCGGGAAATGAGGAGGGAGGTTGACCTCTAGTGTCAGGCCTTTATCTCATGACACAGTGCTGTGTTTTGGTGGTGAAAAGCCGCAGAAGCCTCTGCATCACATTCCAGCGTCAGACAGGAATGTCAGAATGCTACTTGGGCTTTAGGTGTTGTGAGTGTGTGAGGGGTGTTTTCATTTCCTTTTCCATGTTGAGCCCAGCCGAGCCGTGGACCCTCAAAGTCGGGGCATTTTTAGGAAGTGAGGTCATGTAGGCCAACCGTTACGTCTCCAAGGGATCAAGAATTCAAGAATGTTTGATTATGGTTGAGGTTCAACCATCTGTTTAGTATTTTGTCAATGGGAATGACTCACAACTATCAACGATTTGGAGGATATTTCATTTCATTGCCTCAAGAAAAATCTTCCTTTGGGATGAGGCAGATTTGACAGACAGATTTTCAGGCAGTAGAGCAGGATTGAAAAGATAGTCCTGAGCAGACAACGAGGGTACAGCTCTCACTTTTCACCTTAAAGGAATACTTCACCCACAAAATGACCAGGTGTCAATTACTCACCCCGCGTTACCTTGAATTCTGGAAGAAAACTTTGTTTTTCTCACATTCCTGCTAGCTGTATGCGGCTGTAATAATGGATATATTGGCTGTAATTCATCACTTTTATTATCTTATAATACACCCATGGGCTGTGTGCTGTAAGCCTGTACCGTGGTGGATGTATTAACGACTCTGTTCCCAAACAACCGACTATCGGCCAGTAGCTAGTAGTGCTAAAAAAGTTTAATAAATAAATAAGTAAGTAAGTAAATACTTACAATAGTTTGTATTTTTTTATGGTTCAACACAGGCCATTATGGTAGAGACATTAAAATGAAGACAATAGAATAGAAATCATTTTGTTTTACTTTTGCACGGCACTTTGAAGGCGGACGTTTTACTGCCCTCCGGTAGCGTAGCTCTGCTGCAGGGCTCTGACGTTGCAATGGAACGATCAATTAACTTTCACTTCTTAGCAAATATACGTTCTTTGGTAGTGCGCCCGCACAAACGTGAGACCGTTTTGTGCGGAAGTGTTTGAATGGGTTTCAGCGAAGATGCATGTGTTTGAGAAGTAACGAGCATACGACTGGATAAACAAGACTTGGACTACACACAAGTTGTGTGAGAGTTTGTAAACAGATGTTTTGATATACTCAAATTCATCAAGACTTTTCAAGAATTTAAGGCACCTAGGGCTGAGTAATTGATATACAAATGATCATGTGTGTGGGTGAAGTATTCCTTTAAAGACTCCTGTGGGTTGTTGGGAAATACAAATCAGTAAGTGAATCAGAAGATGATTACAACACTTCACCACAAAACAATTCCTGGAATGTGCTAAACATCACGGGCTGTGTAATGTAATGTGAGGGGAGTTTACTTTAGAGGTGAGCTAAAGGTTAGCACTTTGATTTTGGGTTAAGATAATAAAGGTGCTATAGAGGTGAAGTGTGTTGGAGCTGAACTAAGTCTATGTATGTATCTTCTCAAATATGGCAAAAACAAGCTTTATGTTTGATATTTCATTTGTAATAATTTTGATGATATGCTCTTGAGGAATTTCCTGGTGGTGAATCAGTTGAGACATTTTGTTAATGCTAACATGTAGACAAGCAAAGACAGGAATATCTGAAAGTGCTTCCTATTAAAATACATATAAATATCTTTATTTTCACTCAGAATGGTGTCGACCACAAAATGGCTTCTTTATTTCAGAATTGTATTGAATCCATGCTATTCCGTTGAAACCACAGAATATAGCACAGATGGGGGGGAAAAAGAGTATTCTCTAAATAAATGGGTAATAATTGGCAGGCTCAGACATGTTTACTGTCACCAGGCTGTTTTCTTCCTGTGTGAAGCATCCTTCCTCCTGCTGTCTAAATACGGCAGGATAATGAGATAGTTTCTGGAAATAGACGGGTGATTAACACACATGCTCTTCACAGTGGGTGTGTGAGAGCCAGAGCTGAGCTAGTTAATGCTATAAGCTAACACTGGGAAGAGATCCAGTCTCTTAGGACAACAGTGTTAATATGCCTTCTAGTCTTTTATATGCTGCTCAGACTGGGTCAGATATGCAGCTTCAACACGTATATAGACGGGGATGTTATTTCTTGAGAAAGTGCAAATCTGAATATTAGGGCTGTCAAAGATAACTCAATAATAATGTGTTAACGCGAATTGAGATTATTAATTAACCTCTTAAAAATCCAACAGGCCACTGATCTTTCAGAGTAAATAACGCTCCAAATGCTAAATTTTGGCGAGGAAAAAATAGCATGGCCATTTTCAAAGGGGTCCCTTGGCCTCTGACCTTGAGATATGTGAACGAAAATGGGTTCTATGGATACCCACAAGTCTCCCCTTTACAGACATGCCCACTTCATGATAATCACATGCAGTTTGGGGCAAGTCAAAGTCAAGTCAGTTGTTGCCTGTTAGGCTTGAGTTTGCCATGTTATGATTTGAGCATATTTTGTATGCTAAATGCAGTACCTGTGAGGGTTGCTGGACAATATTTGTCATTGTTTTGTGTTGTTAATTGATTTCTAATGGTAAATATATACAAACATTTGCATAAAGCAAGACTATTTGCCCACTCCCATGTTGATAAGAGTATTAAATGCTTGACAAATCTCTCTTTAAGGTACATATTTGAACAGATAAAAAATGTGATTAATTTGCGGTTCATCATGATTAATTATTGACAATCTTGTGATTAATTGCGATTTAATATTTAAATCAATTGACAGCCCTACTAAATATCTAAAATATTTCAATTTAGAGCTGTTATTATAAAGCGTGTTGGCATTGGCATGCAATCTAAATGTGCTGCATTTGACGCAACGTGTTATCATCATCGTGTTATCATCGTGTGTTTCTTGTTCTAAACCTAACTATCTGCCATGAGTGGGAGCGAGTGTTGTGCCGTAATGCAAGTAGCTAATCTAATCTCTCTCCACTCTGACTCAAACAGCGTATTTTAAGGCCATGCTGCTAACTTTGAACTGCTGATATGAGCTAATTGTAGGCAACATAACATCAACAGTTATGGGTGTTGCCCATAGTCACACTAATGTGTGATTTGCTGATGATGTTAATGATGCATGATTGACCACCCTGGCAGGCTTAACGCATCGCCAGCATAAAGAGGCAGCACGCGGTTGTGATATATCTGATCTTGGAAAGGAAACTGCAAAAAAAAGCTACTTTGCTTTTATATACCATTTTCTAATTTTGTGTGACACTAATGGCCTCTTTTCACTCTAGATAAAATCCACAAAAAAGGCTTACATGTTAGCTTCTCTGACCACAGACCTGGAACCTTTAGCCCATTGGCCTGTTAGCCTCACTGTGTGGTCTCCGCGCTAAGAGTCCTGTGGGACAAAATACTAAAATGGGCCGCCTGATGCTGGGAACGGATTACAATTATATGCTCGGTGGCTTTTTTCTTCACTCACAAGTTCACATACACAGAAACAGGCACGACCACATTCTCTAAAACCCTCAAACTCAGCCATCCATGTGTCCCCTCCGACCTCCTCTAGTGACGATTTGTTTCTTCATGTCTGTCCTTCGCTTATTTCCCGAACCATCACCCCGTTATCTCTGTTTGTCTGATTCCATTGAGGCGTGTCTTTTATCTTTTCAGATTCAGTTCAGAGATTACCTACAGTGTTTGAGTAACAGACCTATTTAAGGCTCATGAAGTCACAACAATAGATGAACCAGAGAAGTGCTGTTTCTTGCCTGTAAGACTGGAACCATTAGTCACTATAGGGTGATGCATTGAAATGGTTGTGGTCATTGAATTGTCATATTCACTGCCTCTATGCGTGTGTTTATGTGTGTGTGATATATAGATATGAAACAAAGGGAATGCTAGTTGACAGCAAGTGCTGTGTAATGCTGAATTAACAGCAGGAGAGAGCTGGACTGTTATATAACCAAGGGAGGCTGAGGAAAGGAAAGGAAGGGAACACAAAAGTTTAGTCATTTGGTCGTGACATTTTCTTATTCCTGCCATAAGTGGACAATCACAGCTAACATTTCAGACAGATACTTTCAGCATAGCGGCAGTAGAATTTAACACAAGTTTATCTAAAAAAATCGAATAACTAAGGTCGGATTTTAGTTGGGGCTGTAACAATACATCGATCTGGATCGACATATCGATTCAATGATCAAAAATCATCGATGTAAAGTGAAAAAAATGCTACAGATCATCTTTAAAGGTGCTTTATATATACAGATCATTAGTATAGCAGCAAATAACAATTTGCTCTATTTAAAGATATAGTGGAGTAATGTCTAACCGTGTGTTGTAGGGATGGGACAATATGTGATTATATCGTGGATTGTGATAAGAGCTGTCACAATAAGTAGATTATGGCGAATTTCCGGGATAATCAGGAATATTGTCACGAGTGACTTGAGAGAGGGATTATTATACTATCAGTATACATTGTTTCTTTAGGAAAATGCATTGTATAAAAATAAAGGAATTATCATGTAAGAAAGAGCAGACTCACTCTATATTTTTTAAATATCCTTTATTTATGCAGGGAGACCTTATGATTTATGATTACCTTATTTAAGATTGATTGTTTTTCACTAAAAAGGATGTTCACTAAAAAAAGAGCGAGTTCCATCCAATAAAAATATTTGCTTCTTAGGTTAATTGATTGCAGTATGTTTTAGTGCCATTTTAAGCATATTTTGATGATTATTGTGATATCATATATCGCAAATATTTTGGCCAGGATAATCGTGACGTGAATTTTTCATATCGTCCCATGCCTAGTGTGTTGTAATTGGAGTTTCTCCTTGCTTTGTTGACATAGCCGGACTGAAATTCCCATGGCACATCTCTGTCACGATTTCCGTCCAAGCGCACCTCCTTCCTACACATCCCAGTAATAAATTTGTCAAATCATATTAGCTGTGTGGGTCCCTCAGAACTAAAGAGCAAATGCAAATGTTTGAATCTTTTTTTTTTTTTAATACCTACATATACCTACATATTTTATGTATTATACAGTATTAGGCTGTGTTTAATACAGAGTTATAGTTCTGCAGGCCTCTCTAACCATGTTACTCCTCATTTAAGATGTCCGGTCCATTTAGTTGATTGGATACAAATCAAATTAACTTATTACACTTCGTGCCTCTATAGCTGTTTCTTCATTCCTGCTGGCGCAAGTCAGTAAAATACTAAAAATCCTTTATAGTCAATAACGTGTCTCTAAGTAGCTATTAGCAGTGTAATCTACAGAAAAATAGTAATCGTTGCACCTCTGCTGTGCATATAGGGGTCTTAAACAGAGCTTATTTTGCAACAGTGACTAAGTCACTGCACATTAACTGTCACATAATACACACACAGTGCACCATTTCGCCGGGCAACCAGCCCAGCAAAGTACAGTTTGTTTTACTGTCACAGTATGAAATATTATTATACACTCAGATCTGGGCTCCGGCTAAAGAAAGCAATGCAGTCGGTGCTTGAGCTCAGTCCAAGACATAACTCTTCAGTGCTGTTGCTGCTAGACTGTGTTTTGTCCCAGTTAGTCCTTGCACTTGTGCTGGGAGTGTTAATCTGGCTCTCTCTCTGTCCGTGTGCTCGGAGAGTGGTCACACTCTTTGACTACAGACCCTTTCTGGTTGGTTAAGAAGTGCCCTCCATCTGTGAGCAGTGTGTGGAGTGTGGAGTCTAGCATTAGTATTCAGCCTTCAGAGTCTCAGTGAAGCGCCTGCCGGGGCCCTTTGTTGTTGTTTCTTGAAGGGGTCTTGAGGGGTCTGGGGTTGTGTGTGTGTGTGAGTGGCGTCATGAGAGGCTTGGAAAGGGACACAAATAGCTGCAATGTGTCCAGACTTGCAGTGCATTCCTCTGTTAACACTCAAAAACTCAAAAGGCTTTCTTAACATGATTTCAGTCTGGTTTTGTTTTTTGTTGTTTCAAGCTCTCTGGCAAAGGGTAGGTGAAAATATCGCATTCATTGTTATTCATTTGCAGGGCTGCAATTATGCTGTCACTGCGCTTGTGTGTCTGTGTATAAAGCTGGGTGGGAGATACACAGTAGACTCATGAGCCTTATTGTGCTTGTGCTTTTTAAACAGGGATGGACATTGCTGTATTGATGCTGTACTGCTTGGCTGTGAACCATTTGTGGGTTTGTGGATGTTGTTTCAACGCTGCTAACAGCGAACCATTCATTAGTTTAATCCAGGTCTTAAATATTTAAATTTAAGGAAAGACACCCCAGGAAAAAACATAGTTTTTCATGCATTGGTAAATATTGGCAGTTTGGGCATATTGGGCTTCCATAAAATGTTTACATTAAGACTAGTGGAAAGAAATCATCCAAAATACACATTTAGGTGTTTTACTACACTTCGTTTATTTGAATAATATTTAAATAAATTAGCCCATTTCCAAACACAGTAAAGAAAATATACAATGTTTTAATGCTTTTTTTTTTTTTTTAAATTAGTACGTCTATTTTGTGTTAACTTGCTGATTTGGTTGTTGTCTTTCAGTCTATTAATTTTGCCAAATGTTGACCCCAGTGAACTCGCCGTCTGTGATTTTGTGTGTGTGTTCTAGTGCAGGTGGCCAAGAGTTTTTTTGGTGTATTTCCTCTGTTGAAGGCCATTTCCATGGATACAAGTTAGCGCCCGCTTCCTGGTTTCCTGTTTAGATAACCTGCAAGCTGTGATAGGCTTTTATCCAATCAGTCGCTTCCTTTCCTTTACTTTGCAGCATCATTTGTTTTAAAGTGTCCACACCACCCGTCTTTAAATACATTGTCACTATCTTCATCATCCAACGACACTTGAGTGGTTTTAAAATAACTGTATGAGACTGAAGGATCTTGAGAGGGTGTTGCTCTTCACTGCAGGCACTGCTGAACTCGGCAATTGGCAGCTTTTATGCGAAAGGGATTGCTTTTTGATTGGATTTTACGGCGTGGAAAAGCACTTACACTATGTCCATAGTTGAATTCACTTGAGGCAGTTAGACTGTACAATAGATCAGTGGTTCACAGCCTATTTTCCTTGAAGCTTCCCCTATTTGTATCTAAGAAAATCCCAGCACTCAAAGTGAGCAGTGATATTGTTGTTTTTGAAAGGCTAAACGCCGATAAATATGGATTGAAGATTATATAGATGAAAACACGTTTTGAATTTTGGAAGTTATTACATCTGTCTTTTATTCAATACATGTTGACTTTTGGACTTTACAACGTGCTGGAGTTATTAGAAATGTTTGGATCGCACAAGTCTGAAACAATCCTACACAGCCGCCAGATGATTGACACTTTTCTCCTCAACTCAGACATCATAATGAACCCTTCCTTCCTATTCTGGAAATATCAAATGTCTCCCAAATATTTACAAAAATCTGTTTTTAAATAGTATTGAAGAAAGGAATAGTACCGTGCATGTGCAGAATCATGCTTCATTTGAACACTGTTAAAATGTTGTACTTTCTCTAATGTACAACGTTTCAAAATCCCAAGGCGACATCATTTCTTTTAATTTCCTCAAACGGTTCACCACCTTCTGTATATCTTTATTAATTATACAACACCTAGTTTTAACAAGGCTAAGGAGTTCTCATCCCATGTTGGAATTGTGAATATTTGGCTGGGCTAAATTAATAAATGGTTGTTTGCATACTTAAAGCAAAGAACGTATACTGCCAAGAAGTGAAAATCAATTATTCATCAGCACCCAGCGGTTAAACGGCAATAAAAAGTCTGCCTACAAAGTGCCGTACAAAAGTAAAACAAAATTAGTTCTATGCTATTGTCATATTCTACCGAAATGGCCTATGTTGAACAATAAAATATGATAAATGTAATAAGCGTTTTCAGTCCAAAATGATGGCAGCGGCTGTTGTCAAAATACAACTGAGTTTTGTCTCTTTGCCTCTATACTCTTTGCCTAATGTGATACTTCGAAAACGTACAGTATATTTTGAATATGACACACTCTTCTTTAGGCTTTAAAGGGGACTCTGACAATATCCCAAGCTCGCTCCTTAATGGAGGAAAGGCATAATATCCTCTCTTCTCTAAATGTGAAGCTCAAGATCACATGCAAAACCTATTTTGAATTATTGGAGATTTAATAACCATCTCTCCCATATGATGTTTGACTGAATGTCCTGTTTCAGTCCATTGCATTGTAGACACCAATGAAATGCTGCCGCTGTGACTTCAAACATGCCTGACTTTTGTTGCATCATTTCTCTCCCATATCGTATGCAAAAATTAATGATTTAAATCGACACACAGATTGCATACCCTGGAGCCATGCAGGACATGGCCTAAATTACTAAAAGAGTACTGATTGTATGTGATTTACAAGTTGATCATATGTTTCTGTTGTTACTCATGTAAACACCTTGGTTTCTTACTGTATGTGCAAAATCGTGAGTGTGTGTGTGTCTATGGACATTTGGGTCTTTCTGGCATGCTGCGATGGTTAAACGTGTCATTCGTTTCGTTTCTGATCAATCATGATCAACTTCCATGATATAAGACTGCTCTGGGCACTACCCTTTATTGATTGGATAGTGTTGACCCAGATGCATGCGATCACACATGTAGACACGCACATGAATAAGCCGTCACATATAACTCCTGCTGTCTCTTTTTCCTCCGTCTTTCATTTTCTAACAAAGTCTCTTTTCATCACTCACAGCTTGTCCGTTACTGGACCCCCTATAGTTGTTAGCTCTTCCATCTGTAAATCACCAGCACTGGCGTAATGATCATCACAAGTCTCTTTGTATGTTACAAACCCATCCAGGAATTGAACTCCCCAGTGCACATGCAATAATTAGGTTACTGTCCCAGTTTTCTGTGACCGATTTCTCTTCGTCGTACGGCTCAGAGTTATTTCTAGCCTGGGAACTCACCAAGAAGTTGTGATTTGTCATTTTAAACAGGGACACTCCAAAGGGACGGGGGTGTTAGGAATTTGCTTGAGTGGCACAGCTCAGATTTAATTTCATTTTTATTTTTGTCAATGATGTTATCCAGACAATTTCACAGTTGGTTAGCAGGGACAGCTACTGTTTGTCGCACTCTGACAGGACGCACAGCCGTTAATGGGCACATGCTGGTCTTCCTTTGCAGCCACAGAGAAGGATAACCTCTCTGACCTCTGGACCACCCTGCTGTTCTCAACATACCCACTGATTTCAATCAGTTTTATAAATTAAATAAATAATTTCAGGGGCATTAAAGCTTAAGTTTGTTCAAGGTTTCATTTTTTTACTTTTATTTCGGTGCAGAATTTTTTAAGAAAAAAATTAGAAAGGTGATATTTCAGCTCTGGTATTCAAAGAAGACATTGATTAATAATGATTGTGCTTTCTGTGGCTAGTGTCTGGCAACCTCCATGTGTACAACAACACCTGGTTTGGTTTCTTGTCGTCGACACTAGGTCAACTTTTCACAGTAAGTGAGGAGGCAACTAGCTAACTGGAGCAAAAGTAATGCCGAGGGAAGAGGTAATAAATCATATTATATTATACATATCATATCATATCATTTCCTTTTTAGAAATACAACTTTATAGCACTAATTGCTTGCCTTGCACAGCAGCCGGATTCTAGCGATGTCACGAGATAACACAAAAAAATCACGGGATCACATATCAAGTTATCAAATATCAACTTCAAGTAATGCGTTTGAGGCCGGCAAGCCAGATCAAGGACCAATCAGCATCCTGTGAGGAGCTACAGGCGTGGTTTAGGTGTGTGTGTGACGACACAGAGAGGTCACTGTTAGTTCTAAACAACAATGGTGGCTCCTGAAGAGATTAGCGTGGATGCTGCAATCGCATCAGTTATATCAGAACTGGAGAGTATTTCTTCATTGAAGGAAGAGCAAAGAACGGCACTGACCGTTTTCTCTCTTCTCCCGACTGGCTTCGGCAAGAGTTTGATTGACAGGTGGTTCATCCAATCACCTGCAAAGGAATTTTTTTAAAGTGCCTGCCCTTTTCCAATCAGTTTCCAATGACGGCTATACTCAGATGGTTCTGTGTAAAAAAAAAAAAACATCTGGCGGGTCAGGGTAACTAATTGCTGAAATGCCTTCTGACATCGGTACCTCTCTCGTAGCGCCACCCTCCATCATTTAGCAGCCGCTAACACGATATTAGAGCTAATTGCTCCTGTGAATTCGAGGAAAGTGTTTCCACAGCATCCTGATGTAGTGCTTGTGAGCGGAGAAAGTGAACCATGACTCAGGTCAGCTCTTGTTTCCACTGGCCTGATCCTATGACCCAACAGGTACACACTCTCGCACACGACACCAATACAAATGAGTGGCATTAGAGTCTGAGACGGAAATAAATTGATTTATTTGTGGGTTTGCTCTTTTATTTTGGCATTGACGTTACCAATAGATTACTTTTTTTGATAAGCCAAATAATTACAAATATTTCTACCATTGAGTTTTATTTTTGTCATTAAAGACAAGACTCTGAAACATTATTACGACTAGCCTTTTACATGTTAAGTCTCCATTAATAAGTAATAAGTAAATACTTTCGTTCTTTATTAAAAGGTGAATACAGCTACCGCCTCATTCACATGGGACTGAGTCAACAGTCCCCTACTGACGATGACAGAAGAAAATACCATTACCTCCCTTATCACCTCCTCCCCCTTTCTTCAGTCATCATCTCTTCATCATCGCCTCCGTCCCCTCAGATTTTGACAGGAGCTGCAGGTTAAAGGGAAAGTGGGCGAGCGACATACGAGAGCTCGGTCTTACACAGGAAGGGAGGAGTGGGGAGCCACGGTGTGGATGTTTTTGGTGTATATGTGTGTGTGTGTGTGTGTGTTTGTACGAGGGCCTGCACAGAAGGGGTCTTTGTGGGTGAGGGCATCTGGAGAAACACACTCACATACACCCACACACACACACACACATTTAGCCCATGACATCACAGCTTACAGAGCAGCCGGGAGGAATGTTGCTGAGAAAGGAGAGGCTTTGTGGAGGAGAGGAAAGAGACGGGAGGGGAGGAAAAGGAGGAGAAGAAGAGGAGGAAAAGGCTTGGCCAGGGAAAAGTCCGGCACTCCCACTATCTGGAACAGGACGGAGCGAGGCTGGACTGGAAGTGAACAGAGCTAAATAGGAAAACAGATAAATGCTTATTGGAAGAAGTGGTGGATGATATTATAATATTGCAAAACTGAAAGGAAGCTTGTTTTTAAAAAATCACACCATGGATTTACAGATATCACTGAAATAGAGTGAGGTGAGTACCAACCCTATTCAACTTTTTGGGGTTGTATGGCAGTTTTGTTTCGCTGTTTAAGGTCTTTTTATGGAACTTCTGTATTTTAGTTTGATTTGATGAGAACGCCAAATATGACATGACATGTTAGCCGCAGAGGACAAACGAGAACTGGAATACCATAAAGGAAAAAGAGGAGGAAGTGTCAGAATAGACACACAAATAGATGTGTTTCGTATTAGATTTATGTCAAAGTTCAGAATCTGTTGTTGTCGCTAAGGTTATCCAGATGGGATGGCATAATGTTGGGAGAATTGAACTGCACACTTTAGCCTGGAGACCCCATGGAGCGCTCTCTTCTGGCCTTATGTTTATGCCAACTGTCAGCCCACATGTCTCTCTGTTGATATTCCTTACCAGTTAATCCACTATGTGTCAATTTAGTTTAGTCTGTCAATGACGTAACACCACTCTTATCAAACACCTCCAAACTGTCTTAAGCGGAGGCTGAAATCATGAATAAGTACCAGATAGCACTGTTTGGCCTGGGTTCACAATCCAGGCTGTTTGGATCTGAGATGCTAAACCAGCAGCAGTCTCCAGTTACTATACAGGATCGTATTTAGCCAGGAAACAGAGCCGGGAACGCTGGCTGCACTGGTTACACACGAGCTTAGTGTGAGTGTGTGTGTGTGTGTGTGTTGAGGACGTTGATCATCAGGCTTTCATTTTTTTACATTTGCCATGTGTTCTGGCTACAGCGTGGTCAAATAGAAGCCTATGACGCGGTATTATATGGAAAATGGGTTTGTGGGAGACGTCAAGGTTGTGTGTTTACTTCCCGTCAGGGAGTATTCATGTTCTGGTAAACCCCCCAGCGTCTAAGGCATGCAGCCGAATGTGTGTATGTTTATGTGTGTGTGTGTGTGTGTCTGTGATTTTTGTGCATCACAGTCAGAGCGTAAGCATTTCCAGATGTGATGAGAATGGCGACAGGCGGAGAATGAGACAGCATTTAGACAGAGCATACAGTAATAGTTGACTCAGATAGACTCATGATTGTCTTCCTCTCCTCGTCATGACTTTCCACTGAACTCATTGATTCCCACACTTTATAACATTAACCTTCACACTCCCAGTTACATTAATCTCTACTCCTGGGTTAATTTATTTTCGCAACCTAATTTTATCTTTTAGAAAACAAAAAAAACCTGACCCTAAAATCCTCTTTTGCCACCCCATTATGTTTTCGGTTGTCAGTACATCCGTCCGTCCGGTCCATTATCGTAAGTGCGATATCTCAGGAACGCCAGGAGGGAATTTCTTCAAATTTGGCACAAACGTCCACTTGGACTCAAGGATGAACGGAATAGATTTTGGTGGTCAAAGGTCAAGGTCACTGTGACCTTACGTCCGTCCAATTGTTGTGATATCTCAGGAACGCCTTGAGGGAATTTCTTCAAATTTGGTACAAAAGGTTCGCTCGGAATCAAGGATGAAATGATAAGATTTTGGTGGCCAAAGGTTAAGGTCACTGTGACCTCCCAAAACACATTGTTGGCCATAATTCAAAAATTCATATTTTAATCATGACAATTTCACACAAATGTCTAAAAGGATAAAATTATGAAGTGATGACATTTTGGACAGACATGGATGTAAACTGCAACTTGACTCGTTGGCGAAGGCATACAGCCACGAGGCGGTAATTCTACTTTTCTAATCTGACCTTGGCTCGCTACACCAAATTTAAACCAACTTAATACCAATTCAAGTCTCTAAAGCCACGTCCTCCTCATCCTAAAATAGATCCGCGAATTAGGCAAGACTGGTATAATATCTTAACTTTCTATCCTTCTTTGGAACAAGCCAAAACACAAACACAGCTGACACATTATGATGGTGAGGTTGTGGGACCGTTAGGACTATTTACACTATATTTCACAATCATGTAACTGTTGCATAGACATTTATGTGTATTTACGTGCTAATGGAAACTTAACTGCTGGTCCAAGAGTAATAAAGCATTGGGATGTTTTCAGACATTCAAACAAACCGTGAAGAAATTTAGCTTTTTCATTACAGCTACATGATTTCTTTCTGCACTTAACACACACTCAAAAATGCTCTCTTACACACACACACACACTTAGCTCCTTTAGCTGGCCAGGCGGGGTGTACAGTGTCCCTCACCACAGGTATTAGTGTCCGAGCCTTGAGGACAGCTAGTTATGCCTGGAATGTCTGTTCACCTCAACGAGAGTCAGAAACACACACGTGAATACACACCTCCGATACAAATACACACACTTGAAAGATCGCACTCACACAATCATGCACTGCTGCACAGCTACAGTCACACATACACACACACACACACACACACGCACACACACACACACACACTCACACACACACACTCCTTTTATCGTCTGTGCTTAGCTGAATAGCATTGCATATGAGACATTCCTGTACAATAGTACTGTTTTCCTGAGGCAGTAACAGGATATCCTCCACCCCCCCTGTACTGTCCTGCCTGATGGACACACACTCCTTCACACACACACACACACATTCCTGCACATGCACGCACATACTCATGCAGGATACAATGGTCAATGTTACAAGACAGAAGACCTCGTCTGTGTGAGTGTGTAAATGGAAGTGACATCTGGTCCTCACATGGTCGCTAATATCATTAACTGGGTTAAAAATCATTAGAGTGTGGGAGAGTGTGAAGAAAACAAAGAAACTGGAGATGAAAGAAGAAAGGAGGAAAGAATACTGTAGTTTAAACATGGTCAAGACTGAATGGATTGACATTACATTTTATACAGACATTGATGATGCCCAGAAGATGAATCCTAATGATTTTGTTGAGCCTCAGATTTTTCATCTGGCGTCACCAGCAGCTCAAAGTTATCACTTATCTTGATATCTTTCTACTTCATTTTGTCCCCTGACTTTTGTTTTAGCGCCACAATGAGGTTGCCATGAAAGTCCTCACCAACGTTGCATGGATTGCAGTAAAACTTGGTACACACATTCATGTCCCCCATAGTATGAATTGTTATTGGTTATCTCTTAAAGGTACAGAGTGTAGGATTAAGCAGCATCTAGTGGTGTGGTTGCAGATTGCAACCAAATGAGTACCCCTATCCCTTTCCAAGACTGCGAACCGCCGAGTGCAAAACTGTGGCAACACGGTTCGCCTCGCTCAGAGGCCATCCTTACCATGATACCACTACTTTAGGAGCAACCGAAGTCACACGGCAGCTGGCGGTACTGCGGTTTTGCACTTTGCGGCTCACGTTATCGCAGTTTCACAAGCATGTCGGAGAACTACGGTAGCCTTCAGGTGACGCAAAAACATTTAAGGATCTCGCTAGAGCCCGTGTTTGATTTGTCCGTTCTGGTATACTGTAGAAACATGGCGGAGCAACACGGCGGACTCCGTGAAGAGGACCCGCTTCCATATGTAGATATAAAGGGCTCATTCTAAGCTAACGAAAACACAACGATTCTTAGTTTCAGGTGATTTAATGGAAACAGTAACAAATATAGGAACAGTGTGTAACATTTAGGGAGATCTATAGGCAGAAATTGAAATCATATTAATAAGTATGTTTTCAAACTATCTGCATTAATGTCTTGTCTTCTATCTTTTTGATTGGTATTTTTGTTAATAGGTTGGTTTCCTGTATCGTTTCTGACACGAAGTAGCAAAGTTGATGTTGTTTTGCATTAAGACATCATAGATTGCAACATCAATAGATTTGAATTGGAAACTTGTGATGTATACCTTTTAAGAGAGTGTGTTTATTCTGTTTTATATATATATCCCACACTTCATGAGACAGTATAAGCATGTGACTGAGCCGGATGGGTCAGCAAAATGCCCTCAGAGAATGTTTTGTTTTCTCTCAGTAGAAACAGGAGACTATGAGGGAGGAGGAGAGAGGACTGAAGGCAGACAGGGTTGTTGAGGAGGAGTGTGCTGCTTCAGTATAGACAAGAGAAGGCTTTTTTTTATAATCCACCATGTGACTTCACTGACCACTGTTTCTTCACTCCCAACATTGCCAGAGAGGAAGCAAGAGAGGAAGGAAAAGACGCAAAGAGGGAGTGACAGGATTCAGCAGAAAAGAGGATGAGGACCAAGAAATTGAAAGGGAGAGAATAGAAAGAGGGGTAGATAAAGAAAAAAAATAATCCAGGCTTAAGGCTAAACCGCCCTCTTTATGTTGTTAAATCATACGCCACATATACAGTGTTCACATCAGTAGAAATGTCCGTGAATATCATTAAATGGCAGTGTGGCAGTGTGTCTGAGTGGATACAAAGCGAAGACATCCTCCTTATGGCTGGCTGTGGGTGCTTTAACTGAACAGTGAACCAATTCACTGAAGTGGTCCTCATTAAATCCCCCCCACACACACAAAGGCGGAGGTCAACAACCCCTCTTGGAAGTAAACACACCTTGGGAATAGAGGTGTAGTTGGCACAAGGCAGTAAAACAGGAAGCCAATAGAGTGTGTGTTAGTGGCCTCTGTAGAAACAGACAGGTCAGTAAAGACAGGAGTGTGTGAATGTCGCTACTTGGATCTGGAATGTGTCGAGTGGATGGTTCACAAAAGTAGAAGGTCACAGGTTTGATCTCTGCATGCCAATGTGTCTATACCGACATGTCTTTTAACCACTCAACCCCCATTTTTACATCTCTTTCCTGGGAAAATCACACTCGGCAAAATGTCTACCACAGTTGATAAGTAAATTAATATGGCGGTAAAATATGTGTTATAATTTTTGTATTATTTCGGAATTTTTTTTAAAGTGTTCTATAAAATGTAAAATAAATGAATATATAAATATATAATAAAATAAAATAGAGTTTTGGTTCTGAAAAATTAGGAAAATAAAGTTTTCAAAGTTCCAAATTATTGCATCATAAGGCTGTAACATACTCTTCAGTGATGATATAAGTATTATATTGAGTAACTGTTATTCGTCAATATTATAATTAAATCACTGGATACCACTTTTTATGAACTAAAGTATGTTTTTTCATAATGTTTGCATTGTGTTACGGTACGGTGTTACATTGTATTACATTTTGACAACTTATTTCGTCATCTAGCAGTTATACAATTAGTTTCCACAGGCTGTGTGAGTAATTCAGCAGGGAGATTTAGGTTTTAGAAGATAATATTCCCTCCCCACATACTAACCACTGATGACGTGACCTTGAGAACTATGGAGGACGGAACCTGTCAAAATAAAAAATGAATAAATAAATAAATGACACGATAAATAAATATATATGGCATTAAATGTACCAAAAATAAATATAGTCATTAATTAATTGATCAAATGTGACATAGATTGATATTCCTGTTTTAATTTGCATTTTTATTTATTTACCTTTGTATTAATTCCCTTATTTATTTATGTATTTATTTTTATACATTTTTAAATGTATTTATTTATTTTTTTGCATTTATTTTGTATTTATTTAATGAGCAGCAGCAGGCCGACAACCCGCTGTACAAACCCGGTCATTTATTTAGGCAGGTTCCGTCCTCCATATGGCAATTAATCCAAAAACACACCAGTGACGCTGCTCTGTGAACAGCTGAGGTCGGGGAGATAGAGGGAGTGAATGTGTGTAATGTGAAGCAATCAAAACTGAAATGTATTTAAAGCTGAAGAACCTGGAGTATCCGACAACTCACTTGCCAGTGATGCACTTAACAAGTATTATGTTAAAGTGTCAAGTGATGCCAGATCCTGAAATAATAAGAAGATCAAAGCTGTTTTACTCGACACATGCTGTGAAGAGGAACAGGCAGTTTCGATAATCCCCACCCGCAGTTCCTCTTTCTCTTCTTCTACAAACATTTATAAAATTGATAAACTGCCATCTCGCCTGTCAGTTTGAGGATGTGGTCTAAATGTGAGGCTGGAAGAGTTACTGTATCTGATTTATTTGCCAAGTATTCAGCACACTGATTCATTCACAGAAGCTCTTTGAACAAATATATGATAGTTGTCATGGAAGATTATGTTTCTGTTCTGCCATAAAGCAGCAGAATGTGAGTTGGTGCCCCTTAGTGGTGGGAACCGGTCAGAACACACTCCTGCTGCTGCTGCGGAGGTTTAACTTAACACACTACTACTGCAATGCAGACAGACTCATGTGTGTGACGTCTGTCTGTATAAGGTGCATGTGTGTTTTTTTTTTAAGAGATTAGGTAGTCTAAACTCTGAGGAAAAAGTAAAACAGCTTTTAATCCCTACTTTGAGTAACGTTTTTATTATAGTGATCAGTGTTACAGCCTCTCCATGCATTATCTCTGAACCCCCGTGTCTGCTTGTTTGTTTGCAGAAATCGTGGCGGGCTGCCGAGGATGTCAGTGACACAACACCGAGAGAGCGAGCCCTGAAAAGCGTCAGTTTCCAGGAATCGGTCAGCGTTATCACTGACAGGCCTGCAACCATGGAACTGGAGAGCCAGCAGATCCAACATGGCTGCCTCAGCAGCCCCAGTAACCGAGCCCACAATGCAGTTGGTGTGAGAGTAGAGACTCCTGACAGCGAGGTGGTGCAGGTATGTAGGTTCTCTGAGCAAGACCCAGCTCAAGTTTTCAGTTTATTCTTATATTTATACTATAGATATACTTTTCAGCTGGGTCGGCTCCAGCCCCCCCTACGACCCTGAATAGGATAAGCGGTTACAGATAATGAATGAATGAATGAGCACAGAATGACAGCTATTTGATTATCTGCTGCTTCTACAGGAGATCCGCTACTTGGACCAGGTTTTGGACGCCGCCTCAGAAACACCCACCAACGGAAACTCCTCTCCGTCAGAATTCACCAAATCAATCAGCATCGATGGGAACTCTCCTTCTGTCTGCGTGTCAGCCTCCCCTCCTGTCAATCACCAATCGGTTGTTGTGGAAGGCCCGAGACAGACCACGTTCCTCCAATACGAGGACTCCGGCGTGAGGACCAACGGCCATGTGCAGGGAGAGGAGCCGGGGAGCGGCAGGGCGAAGTTTGAGCTGAGAGCGTTTCAGGAGGAGAGACGGCCAGCGAAGCTCTTCACCCCTGGAGAGGAGCAGCATGTCAGGGTGACGAGGAGACGACCCTCGGGGGAGGTAAGCGGCTGTTAGATGATGATAGATGTTAGATGTATCAGCTGTAACAGATACAGCATTCAGACACACAGTAACAAAAACAACCCAGTGGTAATGTTCTTGTGAATCTAGGCTCTGTATTTCTATATAGACAAAAGTGTTAATAATAAGAGTTCTGAGGAAGGCTCGTAAATGCAAGAACATTACAGTAAGTTAAATTAAGCTTAAAGATTAAATGTTAAGCTTCAAATGATTGATTGATAGTATTAATACTTCTCGATCCTTGTCTAAAATGAGTCCTCCTTTTTATTGTAACAAGTTTATAACCAGAAGTTTATCTTGAAGAAAAAGAACATAATAGCTGAACTTTTTTTTTTATATTTTGTTCTTGGTGAGAAAAATAAGACTTTTAAAGGAACAGTGTGTAACATTTAGGGGGATCTACTGGCAGAAATGGAATATAATACTAATAAGTATGTTTTCGTTAGTGTATAATCCCCTGAAAATACGAAATGTTGTGTTTTCGTTAGCTTAGAATGAGCTGGTTATATCTACATACGGAGCGGGTCCTCTTCACAGAGCCGGTCGCCATGTTTCTACAGTCGTCCAGAACGGACAAACCAAACACTGACTCTCGATAGGGCCATTCGTGTTTTCAGGTTTTTGCATCAGCCACCGTAGTTCTCCTACAGGCTTGGCACACGGGAGAATTTTTAATTGGTTGCAGTCTGCAACCTTGCCGCTAGATGGCGCCAGATCCTATAAACTGCACCTTTTAAGAAAAAAAAAAAAATTATTATTATCATATAATTAGCCTACCGACAAATATATGACTTTCACTGAAAGTTGACAAGAGGGTTTTGAGAATCCAGCCTCAGCATTAAAACACAGGTCTGAAAAACATGAAAATGTGTTGAAAGAGTCCCAGAGTGTTGACTTAAAAATACACAAAAAGGTGCAGTATTAAGTTATATGTTTGTACTTTCGTAATCTACAGTGTTGTATAAATTATGACAGTTTATACTGTACTTACCACGACACCCTAGCCACGACACATGATACGACAGGTTAGCTGTGGTTCACATTTTCCTCAGAGATAAAGAAACAGTGATGACAAGTGGAATCTGTTTTAAAATCAACCAACTGAAAAATAAATCAACTGGAAAACAAGATAATAAGTGGAGTCACACTGCTTATGAACCTCTGATCTGCCATGGGTATGACATGGCTTGCTCAAGGGCAATACAACTGGTTGGTGAGGCAATGGAGCATTGATTGCTTGTACCTCATTCGACCCTACTGACAGACACTAGTATGAAGACACTAAATATGCATACACACTTTCCCCTATCTTTGTCAGCCAACATGTCATTAAAAACCAGTGCTAATGGGAAGTTATTGGGAATGCTCTTTTTATGAATATTCATATCTTCCTTTCTCCTTCTTTCTCAGGCTCAGGAGCTGGAGCGCGAGCGTCAGGAGCTGATCAAAGACCAGGCGGTGAAGAAAAACCCTGGGATCGCCTCGCGCTGGTGGAACCCTCCAGTGGAGGTAGCCTCCCATTCAATCCTTGTTTTTTTTATATTAACTCCATCGACTTCCTCACAAACTGACTGATCGGTCTTTTTTTTTGTTCATTCAAGGTTCCTTTGGAAGACCAGCTGGACACAGAGAAGCTTGAGTCTCTCAAGAAATACCAGGAGAGGAAACAGCAGAAACAGGGTCACCCTTATGCATACACACAGGTAACACACACACACACACACACACACACACACATAGGACTAGTGATGCAGGATATGAAGATGATGTTCAACTACTGCAATCTACCAGTACAGTGGAAACCGCTTATATGGATCAAAAAGCTTGGGACAGAATCACTCCTATACTTATGCTGTTTAAATAATTTACTTATAGTAATCAAGTATTTCGCATATAGTGTTCATTTTAGGTCTTTTCATACATGACAACATATGGAAAAACATTTTAAAACTACTTTGGACTAACATTAATTGAATATTTGATTTGTTTCTTACTTTACTCCCTTGATACTTTGGATATGGTTATAATAATCATCTGCTTATAGTGATCAATTTGACCCGGACAGACGCGATCGTGTTAAGCGGTTTCCACTGTATTAGATTTGAGGGTGATCTTTGTTGTTGTTGTTACATTTCTGTCTCACCGTTCTTCTCTTTTCTCCTTTGTATTCTGTCCTCCCGTCTCTCTCTATTTGCAGCCCCAGGTGTCAGGTCCCCCCACAATGGTGACCTTTGACCCAGAGCTTAACAGGAAGGAGGACATCGTGGAGGAGCAGATCAACTTCTCGTCCGCCAGAAAGCAGTTTCTGCAAGGGGATGCAACCAAGAGGGACGTCGCTCCTCACTTATACTCCGCCAAACCCTACTCGAAATCCAGGGGCAGCCTGGGGAGCAGTGACATATTTGCAGAAACCGGAGATGGTCATGTGAGCTGGTCCGATGAAGGAATTGCGGCGGAATTTACTTGTGCACGAGCTGTAATGACAATCCTGCCTGATGAGGAGGAAGGGAAGGGCCATTACCATTCAGGTTTTCACCCAGAGGAGTCTGACTCAGGATTGGACGAGTTATCTGTCCGTTCTCAGGACACGACCGCGTTTAGCTTGGATAATGTTTCCGACAGCGGGGCTTCGTTTCCGCCTACCCCGCTGCCACTTACCCCGGTGTCACCGCCTACCCCCCAGCCCACCACGCCAGTCAATGGGCAGAGAAGTGGCAGTCCGACAGAAGACGAGCTGGAGTACCGCGCAGGGGTGCTTGTCCAGAATGCCATCCAAAATGCCCTGGCAGCTCAGGATGAGGACGAGTGGCAGACATCTGAGTTGAATTCTTCACAACTGAGCACCCCCGTGTCTCCATCCTCAACTTCCACAAGTAGCCCAGTGCCAGTTTCTTCCTCTCCTGTGTCTTCTGGTGGAGCTCCCAGCCTCCAGTCCCCTGTGTCCTCCAGTCCTGCTCCATCCAACCTGTCCCCTCAGCCAGACAGACAGCCAGAAGTAAGAGTTTCCCATGAGCAGCCAGACAGACAGCCAGAAGTAAGAGTTTCCCATGAGCAGCCAGACAGACAGCCAGAAGTAAGAGTTTCCCATGAGCAGCCAGACAGACAGCCAGAAGTAAGAGTTTCCCATGAGCAGCCAGACAGACAGCCAGAAGTAAGAGTTTCCCATGAGCAGCCCTCCAGTCCAGCAGAGCAACCACAGCTCCAGACGCCTTCCCCGCCTCCTTCTCAGCCAATCTCGCCACCACAGAGACCCAAGTATGGAGGCCCCAGGATCAAAATCCAGTCCTCTTACGCCAGAGCCCTCGCCTCCTCAACCCCGGCTCCAGCTCCGGCTCCTGCCACCGCCACAGCAGCTACAGTTCCCAGGCCAACCCCAGTCTACCGTCCCCCTTCTCCACCAAGCCCGGAGAAACCAGAGTTCAGCTACTTCAGCAAATACTCCGAGGCGGCCGAGCTGCGTAGCACAGCGGCGGCGGCGCGGGGCCCAGAGGCGGAGGCGGCCAGCGGCCCGTTCCGTCTGCGCTCCAAGAAGCAGCGAACTTTGTCCATGATCGAAGAGGAGATCCGAGCAGCTCAGCAGAGGGAGGAGGAGCTGAAGAAACAGAGGGATGAGAAGCCTACTGTTGTTGTCCGCAACACTTCCAGCAACAGTCTCGGGCCCGTGAGGACGGGGATGCGGCAAACCAAGATTTCCCCAGCAGATAAGATGAAGAGCAACAGCCTGCCTGCTAGACTGACACTGACAGCGAGGACAGCGCCAGGTTAGTCACTACTGTATTGATTCACAAGGGTGTTTCTCATTGGTCCCTGTATGAGACCTAGTACAAGGTTGTTGTTGCATTAGAACTAAAACAAAACTAAATAATTATTTTAGATAAATCTCAGTTAGAATGAAATATCAAACGTGTTCAAACGTTATCAAACGTGTTCAAACGTGTTCAAACATGTTCAAACGTGTTCAAACGTTATCGAACGTGTCCATGTGTTTTTCTGTGACGTGCAGGAAAGATCGAGAAGGTCCGACCTGCACAGCCCGTCTCACCCTCACCCTCAGAAGGAGCCCTGTCTGACGCCGGCAGCGAGGACTCCGGAGGACGACCCAAAAACTACATGCAGACACTTATGGAAGACTACGAAACACACAAAGTGAAGAGGAGGGAGAAACTAGAGGACAACAGTGTGAGTATTTGAACCTGGAAAAACAGATTAGCAGAGAGAAAGGAAGACAAAACACAACAAATGTTTTTTGTTTGCAAATAAAATAAATCAGAAATCATACTCTAAATAAATAAAATGTAAGTAACTAAAATAACGTGTAGAAGTTCTTGTTGAACTTCTGGCCACAGAAGACATGCAACAAAAATGTATCTCAGTGACAGTGGCCTGAGCTAATACTGTGTAACACCGAAAGGGAACTTCCCAGCCTGAAGCAGGAAATGAAATTGAAAGTAAGTCTCAGACGCTGGGGGATTTTGTCCTGACTCAGAATCTTTTTTTTATTTGGTGTTATCTGAATATGTCTCTTAATGCCAGACTATCCCTGGCAGTGTGTCATTATTCAGAATTAGGTCTCTCTTGAGAAGAAGTATTGAATATTGGCAGACTAAACTGTCTATATAAAAGTCTAAATAGAATCATTGGCTTACATGTTGGAGAAAAGTTACAAAACCAGAAAATGTCACAAACAACAGTTTCACTTCTCCACCTTCTCTTTTCCTAATAAGCACCACACACCCCATTTAAAGAGGACCTATTATGCTTTTGTGCTTTTTCCCTTTCCTTTAGTGTGTTATATAGTTTTTTATGCATGTAAAAGGTCTGCAAAGTAACAAAGCCCAAAGTCCACGCCAAAGGGAGTTACTCCCCCCCACAGAAACACTGCTCCAGAACTGCCTGAAACGCCTTGCGTGAAGTCCCGCCTTTTCTTCCATAACGTGATGATGTCACCAAGTAACACATTCGCATAATACCTGCCGAAGGGCTAGTTTGGCATTGAAATTTTTAAACATTAAAACACGTAAACATGTTCTAGTAGAAACCCAAAATACAAGTATCGACTAGAAATAAGCATAATAGGTCCTCTTTAACATTAACATACTGTACAAGAAAAGATACACCTTACATTACATTACACTAACAGATCACATACTGCAAAAAAAGTATGACATTACATTCATAGTTATCATGCTTCTTTCAAGATATATAACAGAACTGATCTTGAACATGCAGCAGGGTTGTTGTTACCTGCTGCTGCTGTTTTTGTTGTTGCTGATGTTGTTGTTATTGTTTATCCATGATGTCATCACATGTGTTGACTATTTGTACTGTTGCTTCTCTCCTGCTGGTCGGTCAGTATGCCCGTTTGTTGCTGGCTAACGAGGTAACCACTGAGGTACCTGTCTCACCTCAAACCTGTTCACTCCATGAACGGCCTTTACTGACAGACCTGGGTCAGACTAAACTGAAAACTCTTAGAAAAAGTAATACATTCCCATCTACAGGTATATTTGGAGAGGATTATAAAGGCAGTTGTTTTCATGATTGTTATCTCAGTTCAACATAGAGGGAAGTTCCCAAATCTTACTAGACTAGTTGCAAGAGTGGAGATTTCCACTGGCAATCTATTGCCACAGCATTGTAGATGAGTCAACAGCAAACACAAATGATGTCACTTTGCTCAGTTTCCCAGATAAGAAAGTGATCCAGAAAATAGAGATGGGGATGTATTATTTCAGTTTGAAACCGGGACCGGGAGGATTCTGAGAAGGAAGCCTAAAAAGTTTTATATCTGATCCCAGGTCTGCTTGTGGTCTCACTGCATTACTGTTCAGCTCTGTGGTGTTGGTGCTGCATGTGCTTGTCCATGAATTTGGTGTGACCTTTGACCCTACCCTTCCCCATGCACATTTGCTCTCTGTATATAACACATATTACATACAGCACCGATTAAAATCAAATCAAATTGAATAAAACAAATAAAAGATGCGCTATTTCAAAATATTGGAAAATAATTAATAGCTAATGACGTTAAAGGTATAATATGTAACAGTTGACGGATGCTGTTTGTGAACACACAAAGTTGGCCACACCTCGTCAGCTCAACGATCGAGGGAGGGAGGGAGAGAGAGCAGCGATGGTCGAGCAAGCTATAGAGTGACTGAAGAGAGAGAGCGGCGTTAGTGAGAACAAAGCAGCGAATCACAATAAAACATTATTTTCTAATTGTTTCCCAGCTGTTACGTTCTAAAACACACAACTAACTCCGCACTCCTCCGCACAACTCAGTGGGAAGGTGCCGAGTTGCTGGATTTTTAATGAGCGCAGAATTCCTGTCTGCTGGCTCAGCGCTGCTCTCGTCAAACTACAGACACTGGAACACATGCAGATAACACAAATCATCCCATTCCTGAAATACCGCCGATTTGTATGCGGAGACTTCTGCCTCGGTATCAGAAGCTGAGGGGCGTGACAAAGCGGGGGCATTTGACCACTTGAACGGGCAGCAGCCAGGCTGCACACCCTGCGTGCTGTTATTCGCTGGGGGTTACACCCCCATGTGGGGCCTAAAGGCTGTTGCCTGAAGCCCAAAAGTGTCCCGAGTAAAGCAAAATAATAAGAAAAAAGAAAATACAGGCAGAGGGAAGGGGTCTCTGCAGAAACAGACACCACCACACATTTCTAGGTGGGCATAAGTGATGATTGAGAGGGATTATTTTCAGTCTATACATTGTTGTTTAGTTCATTCTTGCATATTATACCTTTAAACAAATCATGATGCCTTTTAAAATATAAAATAAAAGTGTACAAAATTTGGATCAAATTATATTTTCTACCAAATTGATATAAAAAGGTATCAAATATAATATATTATCTTCTTAATATGCAGCATGCTTCATTCAAAGAAGCACACAACTGTTTAAAAATATGAAAAAGAAAGCTTTTCTGAGTTGTTACATGCGATGGATGTCTCTGTTGGGATCATCATCGACTACAGTAGCAGGGTTCAGTGTTTAAAAAATAATTTATTTTCATTTTTGTAAGTCATTTCCTACCCTCAAATCTACTCCAACTTCAACCTGGATTCCTGCTCACAAAGAAATCTCTCCTGTGTGTGAAGATGTGTCTGTAACTGTGTGTGTGGTGGTGTGTGTCTTGGCATGAGTGTGTGAGAGGGACGGAGCGTAAAAAAAATGGAACAGTGTTGAAGCATGAAACTTTCCCTGAAATGGAAAATGTAGTTTTAATGTCAAATACTGCAGGTGAGCTTCGTTTGGTGGTTTATTTTGTCTCCTCTAGAGCAGGACGGTTTAACCAAGCGCTCCCTCAGTGTTTGACATACACTGCATGCCATATTAAAGTCACTGTGGTGTGTTTTGTTGTGATCGTGTTGCCATTATATCAACTTGAGCTTTGGAAAAGCATGGGTTTTTATCCGTGAACGGTTGGCTCACGCTAACAATTACGTTGCTCTGATGGACTGTTTTGTAATTGACAGGTTCTGGAGGCCACCCGCGTCACCAGGAGGAAGAGCGACATGGCGCGGAAGTGGGAAGCCGGTATCTACGCCAACGAGGAAGGACAGGAAGGAGAAGAAGAAGAGGAGGAGGAGGAGGAAGAAGAGGAGGAAGAGGAGTAAAACAGCTCCTTCCAGAGACAGTTAAGGGACAGAGTGGAAAGAAAGAGGAAGATGAGGATGAAGAGACTTGAAGGAAAGCAGCGAGGATCAGGAAAGGAAACAGTATTTATTTTACTAATAGTATTCTGATGATCACATCGACTCATCGAAAGAGATTGCGTCAAGTTTTTTGGACCTGAGGATTGAAGGCCAACGGTATGTTAGGTGACTGTGAGAGACATTTGAGGTGTTGAGGTGAGTTTGGTGGGAAAAAGAAAAAGGTCAGTGATGCAAGAGACACTTTGAAAGGGTTTTTATGGTGGTTTAGGAGCACTGTTCAGAGGTGTATTTGGTATTAAAGGTTTTTACTAGTTGGTAGACGCTGAATGACTTAAATATTCATAGGATTTTTCATTTGCCTGTAATTTTTTTTATTGAGATATGGGCTGAGACCTAAAGATTTTATTTTGACTGGTTGCCTGAGACTTTGCTGATGATGGTTTTGGCAATGGGTGCTTGAAAATAACCCCAATCATCTTCGAAATGAGTGCTTTTCATTACCAACAGGAAAAGAAAAAAAAGATGCAAACGACAACTTCTGACTGAACGTTGTTCAAGAAAGAAACAGCGAGGCCCTAATTTCTGTCATTTCAGAATTATTTGATGATGCTGCAGGAAGGTTGCCATGGGCACTGAACCGAAATGGGACCCCGGAGCATCACTTTCAGAGCTTGTAAAGTTTTATCTTCTGCATCCTGCAGTGCCACAGTACAGATTTAAAGACACATTATGACATGTCGGCGGGAGCTTTCGCAATCCTTTTCAAGCATCTGTATGAAATCTTAAGTGCCGACTTTGAGGGTCCTTGAACTGCTAAATGCTTGCGAGGAAATGTGCAAAACTAGCATCGAGGTTCAACTTTGCCTTAGACCGCCAGTGTTGGATGCACGATACGTATGATGTATTTTATCTTCTCCTATTCTATATTGCTACAGTTTCTGTAGATCTTAGAGAAAAACCACATTAGATAGAAAGCCTGTCTATAAAACACCACTCTTTCAGTGACTTTGTGTCCATTAAGTGACGGACAGACGGGGGAGGAGGAGGGAAGCTAACTGCGGGTCATGTTTGCGTCACTTCAGTCAGTGTGTGTATGAATTAAAGGGCTGGGTCGGGGGTTTTATATTCTAAGAATCACTTATTTTACCTTCGCCGGCTACGTCGCTTTTGTTGACCTGTGCTTTCTGATGTAAGCAGTCGTTTTCGTGTATTATACTGAGGTAGGACTGTGTATTTGATATATATGAACATGTATGTTGAGATTCCAGTGGGCGCAACAAAGCCGTGTATCTACTATACCTTGCTAGCTGAGGATAAAGTTTGATGAAAAATATTGAAAAAAGCTTTTTATAAAATGTTGTTATACCAAAACCGAATGTTGTTATTTAGAGAAAAACAGTCAGCCGACGCTTTTAAAATCTATTTAAGATTGTGTGCATGAAAAGACACTCCACTCCGAACCTAAAACAAGCACACAGCAAGCAGCGAGATGAGGGCAATTGACTATCATTAAAGGAACAGTGTGTAACATTTCGGGGAATCTATTAGCAGATATGGAATATAATATTCACACCTATGTTTTCATTAGTGTATGATCACCAGAAACTAAGAATCGTTGTGTTTTTATTAGCTTAGAATGAGTCCTTCATACCTACATAGGGGGTTTTACGTTACCTGAAGGCCACCTTAGTTCTCTGATTCGCTTGTGAAACTGCGCAAACGTGAGCCGCAGAGTGCAAAACCGCGATACCACCAGCCGCCGTCTGGCTTCCGTTGCTCTTAAAGTAGTGCTATTATGGTAAGGACGGCCTCTGAGCGAGGCGAACGGCGTTGGTTGCAATCTGCAACCACACTACTAAATGTCGCCAAATCCTACACACTGTCCCTTTAACAGTCCGCACCTACAGGCTTGAACGTCTGTTCATTTTGTATGTTAATATAACATAACGGGAAGATTTGTGCGTTGGGGTTGTCAGTTTTTTTTTTACTAACTATATCGTGAGCTTTGATTTTGCAGGACGATGCGATTTCCTGTTTTGCTAAATGAACGAGGAATTACTGCAACACAGGCCTCTATGAGTGTGGTGATGCTGTGGATTGTCAGGAAGCGAGGTTCAGCTACGAAATGAAAACAACAAAAAAAAAAAACAGTAATAATGCCTGGAGCCTACAGGACTGTCTTTAAATGAGAAATTTAAAGTAGAACCACTTTAACTGAAAAGTATCAAAACGATTCAACTTTTCGGTCTTTGTTAGCTTGTTTATTGAAGCCTTTGAGATTTTTTTCTTTCAGCATTACTGTCGGACGTCGGGAGGATGGTTGAGAAAGATTTCTCCGTGAACCGCAGGTCACAGTTCTCGATCGCCGTATCTGCGAGCGTGTCCTGTTCAAGTGTCTTTCAGCCAGGCAGTGACCTCTTTTGTTTGCTCACTGAATAAAATCTTAAGAATTCAAACTGAGATAAACTTGCACAAAAAGATAAAGAATTTGCGGGACACATACCAACCCTTGACGATAATGACTATTTTATTTATTGGTTTAGTCCCACCCTGAGTGCAAATGATCTGACTCTTCTCTCTGAGGGAAATGTAGTGCCAGCAACCACCAACCAGATGTGTGTGACGTGTCCACTTTCTCCTGAAACAAAAAACCCACATCGGTTCCAGAGAATTATCCTCGCTCTTGTTTTTCTAGTGATAATATATAAAAATGAGAAAAAGTATTTAAAGGACCAGTGTCCCTTTTTTATGAGGCGCAAATGTTGTTGTGGTGCAGCGGAAAGCGTGTCGATAACCACAGTTGCCACGGAGGTACAGTGTCACTGATGCTGATATGAGATTCATTTACAAAAAAAGGTATTTTGATGCATTTCAATGTGAGGAGATATTAGATTTTAGAGGAGCTTGAACAGACTTTTTTTAAGGATGAATGACAGATACAGATCCTTTGTGATGGATGATAATTTTACAGTGGCCTATTGTGAATGCCGGCGGAGCGTCTATACTGTATCTAAGCTTTATTCACAGCATGTTTTGAGTTTTAAGCAACAAAAGCAAAATGGCTTTGTCCCTAGTTTACTGTAGCTGCTGCAACACATTGTAAAACCTAAACGTTCACAAACACACTGTCCTCATTCCACCTTTGAGGGACACAGTCAAACCCCTGACTCATTTTGAGTTCTCATTAAATACTCTATAACACGTTTGGAATGGTTACAGACATCATGCACACGCAGAGGAGTTCTAATCGTGTGATTTATTATTATTATTATTATTATTATTATTATTATTATTATTATTATGCTTTTGTTGTTTGAATTCATGGTGCAGAGATGATTTATTTATCATTTTTAAATGCTGGCTTGTTTTATCCTGCAGAAGCGCCCGAGCTTCAGGGTGGGACTCACGCTGTCTGTGTGTGCGTGTGTGTGTGTGCGTGTGTGTGTGTGTGTGTGATAAAGCAATC